>NC_138990.1:65875896-66458396 GCF_964341445.2 Mesoplodon mirus | reverse complement strand
GTGCTGCTTCCACTGGTTGTTTTGTTTCCCCTCGCCTTTGGCATGGACGTAGGCACTTGCATGCTGGACAGCTGCTGCTCAATAGTGCAAACAGTGATGTTGCTGGAAAGAGCTTGCGCCTTTTCTGTTAACAAGGTGCACGTTGTGATTAGTTAATAACAGACGACTAAACTTTGCTAATATGTACTACCAGCAAAACTAACCTAGGAAGCATTTTACTAACACCATTTTTGTGTCTGCTAAATAACTTTTGAGTTGCCGTAGGGATGATGCTGACACTTGTTCAATAATCAGTTAACTCTCTAACTAGTTTAGATCTCTTAGGGCTAGTTGCATAGAATCGGAGAATAAACCTCTAACAGACATGAAAATGGGTTCCGCCATAGGTCTAAAAATAAAAACCAAACAAACAGAAAAAAAAAACAAAAACAAAAAACAAAACGCAAAATGAAAAACTAAAACAAAACAAAACACAAAACAGGCATATCCCAGGATTACAGTATCTAGGTCTGAGTATAGCGTGTCCTTTCCCTGTGCTTTGTTATCTAGGTGACAATATCAGTGGATGGGATTCTTACCACAACGGGCTACACGCAAGAAGATTATACCATGCTGGGGTCTGATGACTTTTTCTATGTTGGAGGCAGTCCCAGCACAGCAGACCTTCCCGGGTCACCAGTCAGTAACAACTTTATGGGCTGTCTCAAAGAGGTAAATATCGCCGTCACCAGAATCATTCCTAATTCATGACCTCATCATTTCAGATCCAGACTGAAAGCGCCTTTGCTGAAGACCCAGAGTTTGTGGTGTCAAAGGGCACAACCTTAAATTCAATATTCCACTGTTGTTTATATAGGATTGGGGGAATGGGGGCAACTCATAGAACATTATCAAGGAATTAAGTTCCTCTTCTTTACAGTCTGTAAGTAATTCACAATTAAGATTTGTAGGGGCAGTTGTATATTAGCTATAAAAGAAAGTCAAACACAAAGAAATATTGGGTCTAGAGTTAAGCCAAACACCTTGGTCATTTCTACTTAAATGCCTTAGATGTTATATATACAGCAGTGACTTATTTGACCATTACAGGAAAGAAGAAGAAAAAAAATAGGCTATGAGAGACCAAATGCAACAAAAACAAGATGAATCTATGTGATGAAATAATTTTGTTCCTAGATTTTAAATATGTTCTGAAGGAAGTAAAGATGTTTCATTTGTGATCCAATGAGCTCACTTGATATTTACCTGAGTGAAGCTATCAGGCTAAAAGATACCAAGAATTTCATCCCTCATTCCCAGCTGTCATTGTTGGTTGTAACTTTTGATAGGATCGGAACTTGTTGGTGTATGGGAAGAAAAAGATCAGGAAGATCTTTGGATTTCAACTTGTATGAATATTTTTCCATAACAGCTGCCTGTTTTCATTCAGGCACAACCCAGTTTCTCTTGGCTGCTAGAACCAGAAGTTCCTCTTGCATTATATGGCTGTAGTTTAATGGTACAGACCTCTAAAATATAAAATTTAATAACTTTGAATTTATTAATGATTAGCCATAGGTGGTGTTGGTAAGCAGTGATGTACTTTGGTTTATTTATTTATTGGAGTATAGCTGCTTTACAATGTTGTGTCAGTTTCTACCGTACAGCAAAGTGAATCAGTTATACATATACATATATCCCTTCTTTTTTGGATTTGGTTTATTTTAAAGAAAATATTGTAATCATATAAACTCGATTCAAGTAAGCATCAGTGAAAAACTATCAGTGCTTGAATTATCCTTACCTGTTTTCCATTTATGTAAATGTACTGGATGTTGCATTGCGCAGTATGTGAATGTATATGGAAGAGTCCTAAGAAGGATTCGAATACCCTATAGTTTTAACAAATACAAGGAGATGCAGTTCTGAAAGGCTGAATCTAACTGTGCTTTGTGGTGGAAGGGATTGATTGCCTCCCAGAGAATAACTTTTACTTTTTACAGATACATAACATGACCCAGGACTGTGCTAAGCTCTGTGAGCATTATAAAATCCTAATAATTATGATCATTGTTAGAACAGTAGGCATTTTCTGAGCTCTTATTTTGTGCCTAATGCAATACTAAGAGCTTTACAGGAATCTCCACAATATATGAAGTAATTATCTGCATTTTTCAGACAAGGAAACTGAGGTTTGGAGAGGTAAGTTTCTTGAGCAAGGTCTCACGGCTAACAAGTCTGCAAGCCTAGAGCGTGATCGTGGCAGTCTGAATTCAGAGACTTGTGTGCTCTTAGCCACCATAATACACAGTGTCCTAACAGAATGTTTGTTAGAAGATTGTGTAAACCCTCAATTCTGTTACAAACAGAAACAACTTTTAGAAATGTATACTAGACACTTCTGTGTGGTACAGTTATGCGCATTTGAGTACAAAAGAGAGTGAATGAGTGGGGATCTAGTAGACAAGGAAGATACACAGAAGAGTCAGGATGTGAGCGTCTTGAAGGATAATTATGAGCCGGGGATGGAGGACATGTTTCAGGTTGGGGAGAAGCATGGTGAAAACATAGTTAGATTTCACAACATGATGCCTGAAACCCTTTCTGGTGATAGGAATTGGGGTGGGGGCAGAATCACACCCCAAGTCATCCACACCATTTCCTCACTTTCACTATGAACAGATCAACCTATGGTCAGCCCCTAGGCCCTGTTTTATCTACAGAAAGTTAATCTTGCTGTGCACTGGAAAAAGGAAAGGGAATCCAAGGATCTCGAGCAGAAACTGGAATCTAGCTAAAGAGCCCTTTTGGGTATCCTGTAAAAAAATGAGAGTTTCTGCAGTGATCACCCAAGTTCAGCTGAGCCTCATTGTCTTCTGAGTTCAGTTTGGGTGAGGCAACTCTCCGTGTGTGTGAATCTTCAGTGGATTGCCTTAATCCAAATTTACAGTTTCAGATTGAACTGTACTAAAGATTAATATCTTTAATATTTAAGTATTAATGAACAGTTGAGACACTTCAGAACTCATCTCTTTTTTTAAAATTAGACTATAGTTGACTTACAATTTTATATTAGTTTTAAGTGCAGCATAGTGGTTCAGTATTTTTGCAGATTATACTCCATTATTGGTTATTACAGAATAATGGCTACAATTCCCTGTGCTATGTCCTTGTTGCTTATGTATTTTATACTTTTTAATTGGTCTTTCAACCATAAAAACCAAGTCAGGTGATTTTCCATTTAATTGGCAACTACTGAATCCAAACAATGAGGATTCACTCAAGTTATTGTCTCTGTAGGTTTTGGATAGATACCACTCATCTTACCGATAGGGCACTTCCTACATCTCTCTCTTCCACAGCCTGGGGTATGTGTCTGGAGCAAGTCTTGCCAGTGTTTTCCTGATGTATAATCTCTTACACTTTATTTCCTCCTGACACACTAGAGTGGAAGGATATGGGGACAATCAGCCTATAAATCAAAACACACTTTACTTGGAGAGGTTTTGGATGGTTCATAGTTTCCATCCAAGTCTGAGTTACTATCTATTTAGAATGCCCTGCTCTTCCTACTACTGAAATGAAATTGTGACAAAGTATCATAGGTTTTGAATCAAATCACCTTACTTCAGATAGGTGAGCTCTGTAGAGTTGCTGAAAAGAGAGAAACATACCCATGTTCATTCTCACCACATCCCTCTTAAGCCCCTGTGAGCCTTCCTTAACTCTTATCTCAGGCTTTCTGCCCTCAGGCATGTTATATAAAATCTTAATTATGATTTCATCTATGGCTCATAACATTTTTATTTTCAGTCTAGTGTGTGATCCCCCTTAGGATAACCAGTCCTGGGGGAGATACTCATAACACTATGTCTGAAGTCATAGAAGAAATTTTGGAGTGTTAAAATAGGAAGAATCCTGGAAGTCATTCTTCAAGTCCAACCTCCTTATTTTTGAAATGGGAAAACAGACCTAGAGGTTATCTGTCCCACCGAAGAGCAATGAAGGGGTAGCAGGATAAAAACACAGAATATTGTCAGATAAAATATAATACTTGAAT
This sequence comes from Mesoplodon mirus, assembly GCF_964341445.2. NCBI lineage: Eukaryota > Metazoa > Chordata > Mammalia > Artiodactyla > Ziphiidae > Mesoplodon > Mesoplodon mirus. The sequence goes on along the minus strand of NC_138990.1, from coordinate 66,454,357 downwards.
GACTGGCTCTGTTTCATTATAAACAGTAGCACTCAAGATACAAAACTAGAGATGGCCTACCACTCTCATTAATTCACATCTTCATTCTTTAAAGATTAAGGTAAAAAAAAATTACATAATGAAACAACCCATAATCTAGTGTTTATTAGAAGAAATTAGCAGTTAGGGCTCTCCCTACTTGATAATGCTTATTTGAAATAAGACTTGGCTTGCATGGAGAGCAACCAACCCTCATTAAGAAATTTTTTTTTTAGTGATTAACAAATTTCAAAATAAAGTAAAATTATTTCAACAGAATTTGGCAAAACTTAACCTGAACTTCATATATTACTTCGTTCAAACCGAGAGGGAGCTTTGAATGGCCAAGAATTTATAATAAGGGGATCAAAGTAGTTTTTTACAAAGTATTTATATTTTCATCATAAATAAATCAAAAAGACTTTGGAGAAATGTTTGAGGTTACTGAAAATGACTTTCAAGGGTATAAATTTGAGAAAAGTTACAGAAAAAATTGTAAATAATAAATTACCTTTATATACAGCCCACATCTATGAAATTGCTAGAGGATAATAGATCTTTGAAAATATGCTGTTTAAATTTGATTTTTACAAAAACAGTACTAATCATGCTTGGGCAGAAGCATTTGTTTATATTCTTTGCATTTTTTATACCACTGAATAAAACCTGAAATATATGTTGCTTAAGAAGATCACTTAAAATCAAATTTAATTTTTCCAGCAAGCAGTTTTTTGAGTGATTGCTACAACAGGAGAGGGAATTAGAAGATGCTGTAGAAAGTTAAGTCATGGCGTCTAAGGGAGATGTTTGGTGTCTATTTGAGGACACCTACTGCCCTGCCCATTCACCTTAAACAACTTGGAAAGCATTTTGGTTTTTTTGCTCTAAAAGTATTACAGTTGATTCCTAAGGTTCTCATTAAAGGTTTTTGTTTGTTTGTTTGTTTTTTGTTTTGTTTTTTGTTTTTTGTGGGTTTTTTTGCGGTACGCGGGCCTCTCACTGCTGTGGCCCCTCCCGCCGCGGAGCACAGGCTCCGGACGCGCAGGCCCAGCGGCCATGACCCACAGGCCCAGCCGCTCCGCGGCATGTGGGATCCCCCTGGACCGGGGCACGAACCCGCGTCCCCCGCACCGGCAGGCGGACTCCCAACCACTGCGCCACCAGGGAAGCCCTGTTTGTTTGTTTTTTAACATTCAAAGATAGGTGGCAAACTCACTAATCCGTGCTTCTATCCCAATATTTTGACCATGAGGGCTTCTGCAGTTAATGACTTACAAGGAAGGGTCATGCTGCTCCCTCATTAATCTTGCCTCAGAATCTCCTTGGGCTATCATGCATTTCTTAGCCTCTTTGTGCCTCCAGAATGCTTTGAAACACCTATTTCCCTCCTGCAGAGTGAACATTATTCAACATAGTTTATCAGTAGGGAAATGAAACTGAAGGGGGAGGAAAGGATTGTACTGGATAAAACAACCTAGAATGCTTTATTGGAAGTTTGTAGCCATGTGTACTTGCTAGAGTTTTGCAGTCAGTTGTGCGAGTAGAGACACTGCCTGTGTGAGGAAATTTAGAACGCTACCACTAAAAGTTGCTTGGGATGAGCCTAAGGAAGGATTCTAGAAAAATAAATAAATAAGTGAAATGCTAGGGGGAATTAAATCCCTACTGAAAATTTCATCAACCTAATTAGATCAGCGCAGGCTTTAATTACATTGAGAAACTTTTAGCACTAAAAATCTGGAAGAAGCTATGAAGTGGATGAGGTTCAGAAAATATCCTCTTATGTAAGCATTTTCACCCACTGTGAAAAAATAGTTGATACCTGTATGTAATCAGCATGGTCCTCTCTGCCATTTGCAGTGGCATCGCTGTAATTCACACAATGTACCAGTACCAGCACGAGGAAAAAGGTGCAATATTTCCTTTGCGCAAATACCTCTTAATTCCTGTCTTACTTCTTGTGGACAACAGAGAACTTTAGAAGATTGTGAAGGCTTCTCAATTTATCCCCTTCTATGGTAGAACCAGCTCATCAAATGTGGGTTCTCAGGTGTCCTTCTGTTCTGTCTTATTTCCCTCACTACTCAGAGTACAGTTCTTTACATATAAGAATAAAAATCCATGGCAGAATTTGCATTTTAAGTTATTTTTCCAATTTTTAAATAAAAGGCTTTGTGACCTGTTGGAAAAATTTGACCTCAAGGAAACTTTGGAGGGTAAGGAGATCTTCACTGATAATCATGCAACTTGGGAAGAGGGAGGACTTCTTTATCTGGGAGAACGTCCTCATGGGGCTTCCAAAGTCATGATTAAACATGTTTCTCCCAGGTTTTCATTTCCTCCAGACTCTTCGTTGTTGGGGTCCCTGATACCTGTAGATAGTTTCTGCCTTTCCTGTCTTATTACATTGTCACAGTCTATATATTGATAAGTAGCATTTTCCAATGCATTTATGTTAACCTTTCCACATGTCTCATTCATTCTTTTGGAAAGAGAATTGCTGTTTGCATTCCCATCTCACTTCCTCCTAGCCATTTTCCATACATAACTGCATATTTTTACTCACGATATTATTACATAACTAAGGAAAATAAATTCTACCTTAATTATGTTTGGCAAAATGTCCTCAAGTTAACTAACCATTTTATGATAGATTTTACTAATGCCCCCCAAATAATAGAGTGTACAAAAATACAAAGGAATTCCTGTAACACAAGGACTCACACATTGGCTCTGGGCTGCCTTCCTAGAGGTAGGGTCTTGGTTTAGTGACTTGTAAGAGAGCTTAGTTTAGCCCAGATGAAGAGGAGGCAAATTGACTTACAGTGTTGGGCAAAAATTCTAGTCTAGAAAGAAAATAAGTTTCTCCACCTGAAAGAAAAAACCACAGAAGATGGCAGTTTTCTTTTAAAACTTTAACAAGAAAGCAAGATGGAGTTTGTGGGAATGTCAATGAATTTGACAAATTCTTATGAACCATTAACCTGATTTATTATAAGCCCTGCCTGATGTCTTTCAGGCCTTGGAAATACTGAAATGTGTTTCAACTCTTCTGCTGTAATAAATTGTTGGTACTAAAATGCAAACAGAGGTCAATTACCCTTGTTTCCTTTCATTTTCAAGACAGAAGACCACAGCTTCTTTTAAGTCAGAAATCCCCCTTTCCTTTTTAAGGATGTCTTTTCAAGAACCCCTGTGAGATAATAGTAATAACCTAAGTTGAGTACTTTTCCTAGTTAGAGCACATTGCCTGAATGAGCTCATCTAAACATACTCTAGTGATATAAACTCGGTGGTACCTAATTGTGGCTAGGATTATATAAGGCATTATACAAAGGGATGTTAAAAGTCACAGCTATTATAAAAGGGTAAGAAGAGTTGGTATATTCCAGAATAGTAATAATAACATATTAAGCATTTCCTATTTCTCATGTAATTTCTACAACACCCAGTGAGTTACCCCATTGTACCTAGGGCACAATCAGCAGCAGCACAGCAAACATAACAAATTACTCCTAAAAAAATAAATTAATGAAACTTTGTGAAATAATTAGATATTCAGTATTTCAAACATAGCAGCAAGGTAATCATGGAAGACAAACACCATTTTTTTTGCGTGTGTGTGGTGGACTTAATGGCATTTTATCTTAGGTTTTGCTTTTATTATTAAATTGCCTAGAGGGGTGCACTGTCATTTTTTTCCAGTGCTTTGTATGTTCAAAAGTAACTCTCTGAGCATCTCACAAGTTACATACTAGCAGTATCCCTATTTGACAAATGACATGGAGACAGGAGAAGTTAGGTAACTGACTAGGAGAAAACAATCACTAAGTAACAGAGCCAAGATCTGAATCTTAACTAATCTGACCACAGAACTCTTGCCTTGAACAGCTACTCTATGTTGCTTCCTTTACTCATAATATAATCTTGCTTCTATTTCCTTGTTCTCAATATTTTTATTAAGGTATAATTAAATGAAATGAACTTTATAGGAACCCTGAGGAGAAAGAGAACACAAAAATGCAGCCTAGATTACTAGGATGTTGCAGAAGGGGGTGTCTAAGTGGGAGGGGAAAGAGCAGGAAATATTTCGTGGATGCCCAGTTACACGTGAGCTTCCAGTGGGGATTTTTCTCCTACTGTTCTAACTGGTACTGGAATGTCACCTCTGTGAACTGCTTCTCTGCTCTGTAAGTCTGCATCCATTCCTCCTCTAAGGGTGTAAATAAGATAATAATGCTTGTCATAAATTTCTGTACTCTGTAGCCAATTGTATGAACAGGGATACACAAAAAAAAAACACATTTGGAAGTACTTTCTAGATTTCTACAAAGTATTGGCTTCATAGATTGCTAAGGGTAAGTTTCCTTCTGTGCCTTGTAGCCTTGGGGACAAGGGAAATAAGCAATTAGGGCAGAAACCAGGCATTTTGCCATAGGCACTCCTCTTCAAGATTGGGTTCAGGAAGTCCCATCTGCTCAGGTCCCCAAGGAAGTGGAACTTAAGTCTTTAGTCTCCAGGGTATCTGGTGAGTTCTTGTCTGGAATTCAGCTTTTTGAACATAGCAACCTCCCTTCCAGGGGACCCACAGATTTTTATTTCCCATCATATTCGGCAGATGCCCCATAGCCTGGAACTATATCAACAGTTGACATAGTGCATTGTAGTGCTTTCAGATATCAAGCTAACATAACATTGTTTGGTAGGGGTTTCAATGACATTTTAAGGAATTGATGCATATTATAGAATATGACATTTTCTAGCCCAGCAGAAAGCAGTAATGAATAATGTCTAAGACTTAACATTTCCTCTTAATTTCAGCACCCACTAGAGTACCCTGTTTAAAGTGTTCCATTCACTTAGGCATGTGTGCATTCAATGAGTCAACATTAGTCAATACCTACTATGTGCTAGACTCTGTACTAGACACTGGGGACACACAGATAAATAACACACCTAGGAATCTGGAAGGAGATCCTGACAAAGAAACAGAAAATTAAAATGCAGGTTCTTTAAATGAGGTATTGAAAATTGCTCTAAAAATACAGCAGAAGCTGTTATTAATTCTGCCAGAGGAAATCTATAATACTTTCAAAGAGAAGGTGACAAAGTAATCTGAGTTATCCTCTCTGTCTCTCTTTGCTAAGCTCTATAATGGGCATGATATTACATGGGATTAAAGCAAAATGAATTAGTTCTGCTCTCAGAATTTGAAAAGAATAGGAAAGATAAAATGATATGAAGGATTCGAAAACACATTACAAAGAAGAAAAGCTCCATAGAAATGCAAACTTGTACTTTACTGAGTTTGAGCCATATTTTAAAAATCTGATATCTTATCCAAAACAAAGTGAATATTTTGGTCTTCATGTTAATTTCTATTATGAGACGATATACTCTCGTCTTAGTTCTTTGGATCAGGTGCTGTGTTTGGAAGAAAATTATTCCTGTACACCATTTGGCCTTTTTTTGGGAGAATTATCACTATTGAAACACATTTAAAACAAATTAATTACTTTAAAATGAAAATAATTCTGTTATCATTCAGAAGCCTGTGATTTTAAATAATAGGAAAATGAGATTTTTATCTTTGTTGAGTAAATATTCTGCACACAGAGAAATTGGTGACTCTGAGTGTTCAGTTTAGTTCCACATGTATGATATGACTATCTACTATGTGAAGTACCAGGATATGATAATTAGGTTGACATAGGTTATCTAATCCAGGTCATGATAAATGAATTGTCCATCAAACATATATATTTTTCTGAACTTAAGTTTCTAAATTTGAATCAAATGTGATGACAGTAACCAGTTATAGATTGGTATTCCATTAAATTGGTTAAGACAGATTGCTTTAGAATCAGAGAGACCTGGGTTCAAATCCTGTCTCCGTAGACTTAGTAGTTGTGTGACCTGAGAAAAGTAATTTAATGTTTTTTGCTTCATTTTTCCTTCACTCTAAAGGATTAAGTGAAACTATGTAATTGAAGTACTCAGCATTGTACCTATTATACTCTAATAATTCAATAAATGGTGTGTGTTAACTACAAATACATTGCAGGTAGGAATGTGACCTATACATATATATTTCACAGACATGTAACCTATGTAGTCACACAGGGCCCTCACACGCAGAAGGACCCTACTCTTGGTTTAATATCTTCCTCTTGCCATCTTGAAATTCTTAATAACTTTTGAACAAGGAGCCCTTCATTTTTATTTTGCACTGGACCCTGTGAAGTATGAGGACTGTCCAGGTTGCAGACAAGTCTATGAGATTTTGCACATATTATCTCATTTTAAAAGTTATTTCATTTAACTGTCCTAACAGCTTTGTGAGGAAATTGAATTGACTTGGAGGCCACAAATTATTTATAACATCATCAAGGCCACATCACTCATATGTAGAAGAATCCAGAAGAAAACCTCTGTTTATTGACTCTAGCCAGTGTGCATTCCTCTTTTGTTCACCTGAGTTATAATAGCCGCCTTCCAATGTATCAAAAATTGGTAAAGACGACTGAGAAACTCAGCATTTTTAGAAAAACACTGATATCTTTTTAATAACTGGGAATAGTCACTTAATTTTTATAGTTCAAATACAAATAGTTTTTTGTTTTTACTTTTTAAGGATTTTATCATTATCAGATTTCACATAACATTATTTTTCAAACTCAGTCACTGTATTCCTTCCCTGCACTCACCACCTGTAGACAAAGCAGAGTCTCATATGTAAGACTTCAGTGCATGTTTGAAAGAGTAAATTGACCTCTTTGTTAACATTTTCTTCTATAAGTTCGCCAGACTGAAAGGTATGATCACCAACGATTGAAATCAATCCTTCATTAACATTACCTTTTGCTATTATTTAATAATTATTTGATTTATCATGGATTAATCAACACATTTATATAAAATTACATGGTGTTTATATAGAACAATTTGTAAACAGTGGCATGCGACATAAAGCTGTAGGTTTTAGGTAGTTTAAAAGGAAGCAATTCTTAGCCCATTTAGGGATTTACTATTCAAGGCGTGGCCTGTGAAGCAGCAGCATCAATATCACCTGGGAGCTTGTTAGATGAAAAACCTCATGCTCCTCCCCAGATCTACTAAATCAGAATTTATATTTTAATAAGATCCTCGGGTGATTTCATATGCAAATTAAAGTTTGAAAATCACTGAGCTAGAGCACCTCAGCCACCATGTTTTGTTGACATCATTGACTGTAAGATGTACAGTTACGTTATGATTGGCATTAAACACTGCCAATTAACCTAGGCTGGAATGCACCTCAATTGCAACAAAGATCTGTATTTTAAACATGTTAAAATATAAAACAGTGTATAATTTAGTAGCTCAGTAGTGACCCTGAGCCTTACAGCCAGAGCCTCAGCATCTCAAAGTGCCAAGACCCTGGGAAAACCCTCCCGGGCTCAGTTCTCCCCCAGCCCCTGCGTGGGCTCAGCCTTTTTCGGGAGATGGACATCAGGATCTTCACATCCAATTACACTGAGGGCAAATAAATCACCAGGATCCACCCTGAGCCAGTCCCCCAACAGTCTAAATTTAGAGGCAAATACAGTCTTGGGATGAGTTGTACTTACTATCCAAGCAATAAGCTTTTGCTAACGAAAGAGTTGGAACTAAGCCCATGACCATTAAAAGTAAAATGCCTGTGTGTTTTAATAACAATTTTAAACTAGGTCTCCTAACCTCTATTTGATTTTGAGTACTGCTTTCATAGCAAAATTTGTTCACTTGCAAAAGTGCTGAAAATCACTGTGTGCAGGTTTACTTGGGTTAATTATTATTTTTGCAGGGTAATATTCTTATGCTGAATTTTCCATATATACTCTTCACATTTTTTCAGGCCATGGTTTATTCAGGATTATTTTACCTTACCACAGTTTGCTAACTTAAACAGATTTATGTGTATTTATTTACACTTTAACAACTTTGTAACATAATGGGTTATGCCCTAAAGGAAGTAAACTCTTCCTTGGATATAAGTTAGACAGTTGGGGATTTGAGGCATTAAGGAACCATTTAGGGAAATGCTCCTTCTGCAACATGAATTTTAATAAGAGCCCCCTAGAGGCAGGTAAGAAGTATGACACCTCTCTAAACTGAAGCCACTCAGCCTGAAATTTTCTTGGTGATTAAATGAACAGAGATGCCTTTAAGTGACATAAATGGGAAAACCATTAATCCCAGGAAGAGTGTGAAGTGTGTGCTTATGTGATGCTTATAAAAAGATAACTTTGTCTGAAGTGAAGTGGCTGCAGACTTTGCAGTAAGAGAGGGGAGTACAACAGACCCCCTCATAATTTCTTTAGGACACCAGATTTTTATGGCACTTTATAACTTTCCCCACTATCTTCCTCTAAACTCAATTTGTAATTAGAGGCTATTTGTTCTTGAAAATATATTCAAACTAAATTTCTTTGGCTTTATTAGATTAGAATTACACTGAAAATACCACCACTTACTTTAATCCCCCAACCAGGGAAACGCAGCCTTTTTTCACTTCATACAATTTTACTGCACTTTTAATGCAACTCTTTCTTTCTGTCTTGAAAATACACATAACGCAGGAAGCAATTAAATTTGAAGTGGAATATCCAGAAGTGTAGTTTAAGTAATAGGAAAGATTTTTACATTCATATTAGTTTTTCTTTAAGTACTATAGTACTTATGAGTCTTGAGTAACAATCCTTCGAAATTTGTACATTTATTCGCTAAGCCCTCACTGAGTGCTAGCTATGTCTCTAGCACTGATTAGATGCTGGATTTACAAATATGGATGATTTTCATTGCCTTGGCTGGATTCTGAAGACACATAACCATAAAAATGAATTTCAGTGCTTTTAATTCAACAACAACAAAATGTATCAAATGACCTCCATGAAATGAGCCTGTGCAAGATGCCAAGTGAGGATAGAAAAAGAATAAGACATGGTACAGATGAAACACATAGGTAATTAGGTCACCTGACTCTCCTTTTCCACCTCACCTTGGGCTTATCTCTATCATAGTATTGCTACTATAATTGTATCAGTGTTTGATCAACTAGGGTTTCTCAGGAAGATTAAGCCCTAATGCCCTAAGACATCCATTGTATGTAATAGTGCTAGTTATGTATCATCATTGGGAGAACTGAGAAAATAGTTACTCAACTAATTTTCTATGTTCTGTGGTTCAGGTGAGGACTTTGGTTGAGAAAGGCTAGGGGAGACTTTTTTGCTAGCAGGGATTGTGACTATTTATTTAGTGCTAGAACCTGAGGCATAGTTGGTGCTCTATAACCCTTGAGTAGATTCATTATAATTACACTTAAGTGAGATAAGTTCTACAACAAAGGTTTGTGCTGCATTCTAGGTCAACACAGTGTGGGGGGGGGTGTCAAGAAATGTAAAAAACCAGACTTTCCCAAGGAGATACTATTTGAGCTTAGCATTGAAAGGAAAATAGTGTATCTCCAAGTGAATAGGATGTGAGCTACAAAGTTTGAGACAGAGGATAAGTTGGAGAAAGGGCACGGTTGTAAAAGAATACAAAGCCATGCTTGGGGGGATGTCTGGGGTCAGTCAGTGTGACTAGGGAAAGGATGTACAGAAGGGAGGTGAACACTGATCTGGATAAAGATTGGAGGAAATGATGTTGAAAATGGATAAAATGATGACAGGATATGACTGCCCCAATGGTTGAAAGTTTTGTGTATTAAAAATCATCTGAGAGTTTATTAAACTGCAGGTCCCTGTCCCCATAGCTTCTGATGTAGCAGTGGACCTGAATTTTTAACAAAAATTTAAGGTAATACAGATGCAAATGATATAAGGACTTTAACAAAGACTGCTATTTGTTTTAGGGTGCTATGGATACTTCTAGAAAGGTCTGTGATAGGGCCAGGATTTAATATGAAGGATCAAAAGACCCTAAGCCTCCAGTTTAAAAAGGAGAGAACTGAAACAGACCAAGGGAGAGATGTTAAGGGTTGATCTAGCAAGGGAAGAATGGGGAATAACAAACAATCCAGAGGGACCTCAAAGGTAGAATCAAAGTGACTTTGATGAGTTTTGGAGAGGAAAGAATAAAAAATACCAAGACAAGACAAATCTATATATTTCAACCAAAACAAAGCAATCAAACCAGATATTTTTCTTCAGAGCTCAAAGGAATGGGGAACAAGAGCAGTGGGAAGCATGAAGGAAGTAAGAAAACTGGCTTCCCGGGATGCACTTTTTGACTGTTTGGACTGCACAACTCTGAAAGTTGGCCAGCACATGTGAAGTGTAACCCAGTGCATTTTACTTAACCTCTCTGAGCACTAGGTTCTTCATCGGTCAAGTGAGGGGATTAAGTTTTATGTACTTTGAGGTCCTTTCCTACAATGTTCAAGTCCTGAGGTAAACCCTTCCTATAGTAGTGGTTGCAAACACATAAGCATTTTTTTTTTTTTTTTTTTTTTTTTTTTGCTGTACGCGGGCCTCTCACTGTTGTGGCCTCTCCCGTTGCGGAGCACAGGCTCCGGACGCACAGGCCCAGCAGCCATGGCTCACGGGCCCAGCCGCTCCGCGGCATATGGGATCCTCCCAGACCGGGGCACGAACCCGCATCCCCTGCATCGGCAGGCGGACTCTCAACCACTGCGCCACCAGGGAGGCCCCATAAGCATTTTTTACAAAGCTATCTGCAAGTCCTATTCTCAAAAGTCCTCTAGCGGGCTTCCCTGGTGGCGCAGTGGTTGAGAGTCCGCCTGCTGATGCAGGGGACACGGGTTCGTGCCCTGGTCTGGGAAGATCCCACATGCCGCGGAGCGGCTGGGCCCGTGAGCCATGGCCGCTGAGCCTGCGCATTCGGAGCCTGTGCTCCACAAAGGGGGAAGCCACAGCAGTGAGAGGCCCGTGTATCGCAAAAAAAAAAAAAAAAAAAAAAAAGAAGTCCTCTAGCCAAAAAGGTTCTAACATATCACTCTGAGTTATCCTCAAAAGATAAGAAAAGATAAGATTTTTTTCTACCTCCCTGATCAAAAACAAAACAGAACAAAACAACAAACAAAATACTCCTAAAGTCTAAGACAAAATGTGGGTTTAAAGAGATTCCTATCTTCCTGCTTAGTTTATTATTTTTTTCTTTCTTTCTTCTCACATTGCCCTTAAGGAAAGTTTGGCAAAGGCTCCAGAATCAGATTATCAAGAAGCAGCACAAATTTAAGAGTCTTTCTCTGTCCAGGCCCTTGAAGTCTTTCTGAGGCAACCACCTGCTTTGATGCTGGGAGGCCAGCATTCTCATTAAGTTTTATGGTTTTCAGTCAAACAAGCTTCATCACTCTAAACCCGTAGCCAGTCCCACAGTCCAGTAATAGGGCATATGATGAAAACATTCAGTGTTTTAAAAAATTCAAAACACGAGATATGCTTCCACTGCTATGTACCTCCTTGATTTCTAGCAAAGGTAGGTGGATGGGTTCTAGCAAAGGTAGGTGGATGGGTTCTCATGTCATCGCCTTGTAGTTTTTTTTTGTTTGTTTTTTTGGTGGTACGCAGGCCTCTCACCAGGGCACAAACCTGTGTCCCCTGCATTGGCAGGTGGACTCTCAACCACTGTGCCACCAGGGAAGCCCTGTAGTTTATTTTTAAATAACAATTTGGGTCTAGGAGAGGGATGGTGCTTGTGAACAGGTGAGTGATCTCTGCCAGAGAGTAGAATGATATTATTTTAAGAATGGTATTTTTAGGGATTGGCTTTGAGGAAAGTTTTAGCCTGGAAATTTTTAACATGGAGCAGGGAGATACCAGAGGCCAAGTATGTCTTTGGTTCTTTGGAAGGAAAAATACTCATACCAATCTCTCCCTCCCGGCTCTAGGGCTGAAATGCATTAAAGAAGAGAAATCAGAGAGGAACTATCTCTGCAGTTGGTACTATGATCACACATGCTAAGCAGTGAGTAAGTGTGGGAGGAGGTAAAAGTGTCAGCAGAAGAGATGGACGAGATTCAAAAAGTGCTTTCTCCTGCTTCAGGGTTATTATAGTCTGCTTCCCTCTTTGCCGGAATCCATGTTCCCTTTCATTCTGTTAAGAATACAGAGTGGGGCTTCCCTGGTGGCGCAGTGGTTGAGAGTCCGCCTGCCCATGCAGGGGACATGGGTTCGTGTCCCGGTCTGGGAGGATCCCACATGCCGCGAAGTGGCTGGGCCCATGAGCCATGGCCGCTGAGCCAGCGTGTCCAGAGCCTGTGCTCTGCAATGGGAGAGGCCACAACAGTGAGAGGCCCACATGCTGCAAAAAAAAAAAAAAAAAAGAATACAGAGTGTATCAGAACCTTCAATAATTTTATTAGGAAGGAAGGAAGGAGGGAGGGAGGGAGGAAGAAAAGAAGGAGAAAGGTTGAGAGAGGGAGTGGGAGAACTTATTTTTGATAATCCTCTTTCTTAGTGGGAAAAATAACATATACAAGATTCAAATATAAGAGCAACTATAAGAAGGTACATGATGATTCAAAGAAGAAAATTCTGCATGGTGACGAGATCTTTTAACAAAAACCTAATTAAAATTTAAATACAGGGGATCTCTATGGGGCTTGAAAGAAAAGAAAAATTAAGAGACATGATTTAATCTAGCTTTCCGTGGAATTTTCCAGGATGCCAAAACCAGATCTGAGGAAGAGGTGGGGGACAATGTTTACTCCCAATTTCCCGTCCATAATCCTGGGATGTTACTTTTTTTATTTTTTGGTCCTGAGATCCCATATCCAATATAGTGCATGTGTGGTTGTCTGCATTTTCTGTGCCACCTAGTTGATGAATTTCCCAAATCTGGATGAAATACATTGTAATCCATTAAACTGTAGCTGTTCACATTCCCAGCCTTTTCCATAAGGCTGTACAATTTTAAAGAAAAAGAAAAGATGGTATCATTTCATCCTCTTCAAAATGAAGGGAGAACTGAAGAGGCATGTTTTGGCCTCTCTGTTAACCATTAGTAGAGCTGGGTAGAGAAATGGGTCTTATGATTCTTCCTCCAGACTCTTTCACATTATAGCTCCTTCTGCCAGCTTCCATCTTATTACTGATTCCTTCCTAACTTCGTGGAACCAGTGAGCACTGCAGGTATCTAAGATGTCATAGTTCTGCTTGATAACATCTGGCTTGTGTCTGACTAATCAATGAGATAAAATTGCCTCAGAGCAAAGAAGGATCTAAGCTTATCTTATGCAACAGTACATTTTCATGGTATTTAAATACACTCTAATCTATAATGTGCAGTGGCAGACCTGGCAGACTGTAACTAAATTGAAGTGGTTTTTAGATCCTCCAGGTCAACTCTATATAAACTTATGAAAGTCTACTTAAAGCAGGTGTTAATGCACAGTAAAATTATCATGAAAAAATTTTTTTCTTAAGCTTGTGGCTTAATTTCAAATTTCATACTCTTCTCTCCACTCTTCCTATTTCTTAAGCATTTTCCAGATGACCATTTTGGACCTTCTTGATTGCATTGCAGAAGTCAAGGTCATGATTTCTGAGAGTTAATCTCATAATCACTTGAGTAAACTCAAGCCTTTGACATACTATATCTGACCCCATTCATCAGAATTTCTTTCATTCCAGTAGCATCCTAAAACCCATGTATCTAGCATGTGTGTCAACCTAATATCACACCATTTGAAGGACAGATCCAAGAGCTAAATTCTCAAATGCCTAAGCATATTGGATCCTTGCAAAACCCTGATTTAATTTACCTATAACTTCCTTCTTAGGTAGTCATGTTATCCTATAAACATGAAGTGTTAACATCAGAAGAAAATATAGCAGCATATATCATAGTGGTTAGAAAAACAAAACAAAACACCTAATGACACAAGTGAGGAAACTAAGGCATAGTTAGATTAAGTGGCTTTCCCCAAATTGTTACTATTATTTGCAAATATGTCTCTAATAAGTTGGGTATCCTTGATACACCTAATACAATCTTCAGTTTACCAAAATAATAACCATGTTGGTAGAAGCAAGTGCAACATTACTCAGTACTTCTTTTCCCTAATTTTCATTTAAAGATAAACTTAGAATGGGAAAAAGCATTTTCCCATTGCCAGTTTTTTTAAATGTCACAATCTTTCATGTCATTTTTATCTTCTTTTATTCTTACCAGAACTTTAATGATCATATGATTCCACAAGCATCTCCCAAATTAACCTTGAGTTTCTTGTCTGTCGTCATCTAACAGAAAAGTTTATCACGAGCTGTTGGAAAAAGGTCACAGTTCAGTTATTCCTCCAGAAACTTTACTTCTAAGTAGAGTTGTGAGCTTTTGCAGGGCCCATAAAACATATCTTTCACATTTATTACTATCCCTTGCCACAGAAAGCAAATCCTAGTATTTTCACTTAGAAATTCCACACCCCCACTTATTTTTAGTCTCCTATCATAACCAAACTCTACAGGTTATACCATATCTATCACTGCAAGGATGTAACTGTAATTAAGTAATAGAATTCTAATTAAGCAATTATGTGTGTTCTTATCATTTTCAGAAAAAAAAGTAGTTCACTTCAGGATTTTTTTTTTTTAAGCTTTTCAACAACCTGCTGTATTTAAGCAGTTCTTTCTTCTTGCTTTTGGAGTCAGGTACCTCTCTTCTAATTATTATTTTTGTTCCTCATTTAATCTAAAACTCTGTCTAGGCAATTTGCAATATTAATTTCTCATATAAGCAATCAATCTGCTTTCCTACATTTGATTTTGCATCCCCCAATTTCTGATACGCCTTTCTGCTCTCCTTCAATTAGGTTTATAGTTATTGAGATGACTAAAATCCACTCTACCAACTGACAAAACAATTATTCACCCTTTCCACCCTGTTTAAAATGCATTAAATTTCTATCCACAACTGGAATTATAATGCATTTTCTAGCTTCTTATAGAAAACATTAAACCATTTCTGATGATTTCCTTTTCATCAAGCGCAACTGCCTCAACCCCAATTAGCACGACAAATTTCTCAATCATGTATTCCCTCCTCTGATGAAGAAATTATGACTTGGTTTCTGGGATGTTGACTCATACAACTTTCACTGAAGCATATTTGCTCTGAATTGCTTCTCTTTCTCATTTCCCCTTATCTTAAAATTCCTCTTTCATGCAACACCCAACCCCTCATGTTTTTAGAAAAGCATCATCAAGTATATTTGCTTTATTACACCATAATTTTTAAGTCAAGTTTTTTTTTTTTAGTATTTTGCACTTAGCATTGTGGGAGTACTCACAAACTTTCCCCCAAAATAGCTTACCATCAAACTGGGAGGTCAGATTTCAAAAGGCAAACATATTTGTTTATTTCTTCAGTGTTTAGTGATCACCTTCTAAAGGCTCATTTTATTTGGAGCCATTTGATTTATCAATTTTTATAAGGTCTGAATCCGGCCTCTTAGTGAGCTTGTAATCTAAGAGTAAGGTGGTTTATTGTATGGGCCTTAGAGGAATACTGCCTAGGACTTGGTTTTGGTCTGACTTTGTGCAAGTAAGTCACATTCTGTCCCTCTGTTTCCTCATCACCTCATTTATAAAGTAGAGCTATAAAAGTATCTCATGAGTTACTTGTGAGGTTTAAATGAGATACTTAATGTACCTTTAGGAGAATTAAGATTTAGAGCTGATAAGCATGAATATGGCTGGCACTGAGATATTTTACACATACTATTTAATCTTCATAATAAACAAGTAGGGTGATCATTATTCTCTGTGATTTCTTTTTCCCTCTAAGGACATGGCTCAGGAAAGCTAAGTAATTTGTCTGAGGCTTCATCCTATTAGTACATTGAACAAAGTTTCAAAATAATTCAGTCTGATTCTAAAACCTGTTTTAGGGCAACAGCAGGGAGAGAGTTGAATAAAGGTGGAAAAAATAAGTTTTGTTTTAAACTCATTCATTTATTTATTCAACAAATTGACATGGGGGAGGTATTGAAGCTTTGGAAATGGACATGCTCATTGAGAAAAGTAATGAGGGGAGCCAGGAGGAGACTCATTCATTTTTTTATTCTAAAAAGTATGTACTGAGCACTGAGCTGCATTCCCAGTGTGTGCTGGCTGCTGGGCAACAAATGAGAAAATCTATTTTGTGCCTAAAAAACCTGCAGAGATTCCTCTGCTGCTATGGAACGCAGGACAGATGCTCAAGAGAAAGATTAGGAGCCATTCACACAGAGGAGGTATAGAAGATTTGGGAATGTACATGCCCATCGGAGAAGGTAACTAGAAGAGAGGCAGGAAGAGAATGGAACCCCTGAACCTTGAGAAGTACCTATGTTAAGAAATAAGGGCAGGGGGAGAAGACAGGGAAGAGGTCAGAAGGGAAGGGAAGGGATGTACCCCAGAGTCTAGGGCAGGAACCTAATGACAGGTAAGACCATAGGAGGGGACAGCTTGATAGGGGGCCTTATGGCTGGGGAGGAGGAGGTAGATGCCTGAAAGTAGATACTTGGGCTGCTACAGCATATCAGAGACACCAAGCCTGCTGACACATCAGTTAAAGTTTTAAGGGATTGTGATGTGGCTAGAGGATTATTCTCGTTTGAGGCAACTAGGACAAAGACCCAGATCAAGCCTAGGACAGAACTGTGACCCTTCCAAGACAGGCTCCACCATCTGACTTTGCTTATTTAGAATCAAGTCCTAGGAATTTTTTTCCATAGGCCTCTTAAAGACCTGAGGAGCAAGCCGGCAGGACCCTTCTTCCAGACAGACTAGGGCAATCCCTACTGCAATGTCCTGTGTAGGGTGGGGCCCCTGAAGGCTTCTGAACCAGATGGGCAGATGGGTCCCTCCACCCAGGGAGAACCGGCAAAGTTCACCATCTGTTTTGCCAGATAACAAATCTTTCTCTTTGTAAGTTTGACCTGGCCGAGCCATTTCTTCTAGTAATTGCGATGAAGTTGTTGTGACCTGCACAGCATTCCAGTGCAGGCACAATGGAAGAGTGGAGAGAGTTAAGGAACTAGAGTTAGACAAATCTGCACTCCGGTCCTGGGTTCAGCATTTTTGACGAATTGTACAACCTCTTTGTATGTGAGTTTTTTGTATAATGAGAGAGGATAACAAAGGGTTAATTGGACAATTTAAAATGGCATATATCAACCTAGAAGCACAAAGAGGGGATGCTCCCCAAAACAGAAGCATTTTGAATAGTATGGCATATATTATGAAAAACAGTAACAATTATAAAAGACATGGGAGATCTGAGAAAGGACAAGGATCTGAGAAAAGGTGATATAGGCAACTCTGAAAGAGCAATGGTCCCAAGAACTCAGATAGCAAGAGGTTAAGGAAAAAGTGGATAGTGAAGAGACAGAAGAAGGCCTTTTTTTTTTTTTTTTTTTTTTTTGAGGAAAGTTGGCAATGATCAGAAGGAGAGATAGACTATTTGGACTATGGATGGAAGAAGTCTAATGCTGAAGGGAAATTTCTAACTCCTGATCATAACTATGAAATCAAAACAAATGTGAAAATCAGTTCTAATCTAGCTGGGAATACAGATGCTTTTGAAAAGTTAGTTTTCTTATAGGAAACCACTAATGGAGTTTTAGAGGGACTTTAGGAGAGAGAAATTGAAAATGCTGGAAAGATAATAGCTTCTATAGCGTGTTGTTTATTCTTACTTTATAGCCTTTATTTATTTTTGCATTGTTTTAGCTCTTGGGTCTCATTTTATTCATGCCATAGCAGGCTGGAGGGGAACTATTAAGAAATGCAGTTAATAACAGCGGTGGACATTAAAATGATGCTGGACTCCAAGCCCTCACTTGAAAAAATAGCTGGGATGCCCACCCCTCAACTCCTCCCTCCCTATGGCAGAATTCCAAGTGATGTGCATTCTCTGAGACAGCCTTTCCAATCTTCCTGGGACCACCATGGGTGCTATTCTTTGATCTGCTTCCATTAATCTTACATTTGTCTGCCAGGGAAAACTATTCATACTCATAGTCTCAAATGTTGACCCTGACACCCTTGCTAAGGTGCTTCCCTCACTTGGAACAGGGGTGGGGGTGAGGAGTTGGGGAGGAGCAGGGCGAGGTACACCTCTCTTCTTACTCTGGCACATAAATCGTAGTCAAAGAATTTGGAACATGCCCCACTCCCTACCAAAAAAAAAAAAAAAAAAAAGAGAGAGAGAGAGAGCAAGAGAGAGAAAATAGTACAGAGAACAACTGAGTAACCTTCAAAGCATCTCTTATATCTCAAAACAATTAATTAGAGACCATATTCTTTCCTGCTTTCAAAACTCAGAACATATTTTCTGTCACATCAGATCACTGTCTAAGAAAATGTTCCTTTTTCTTGGTTGAATGTCTTAAACTCAGCACACTAGGGTCTCACCATCATTTCCAAAGCCCTCTTTATATTTTATTCAAGATGCCCACTACAACCTCATAAAAATATACACCCAATGCTCGATCTCCCCAGCATACCAGAATTTCCAACCTGGATTTGCAAATCAGACCCAAATTGGATGCTTCATTATTGTTTCTCTTGGTTCCTTCTGAGCAGAGGTCTTCTCTTATTTGTTAGAGTATCTCTCCTAGTGCTTGGAGAGTGGCTTGGACATAGGCACAAAATACAGGTTGGCTGAATAAATGAGCAAATAAATTGGTATAGAGCATCACAGAGGGGTCAGCCCTAAACAGTGTGAAAGTCTTCTCTAATACTGAGGCAGGATGGAAGGAAGAAGGGAGATGAGGACCCTATGGTGAAAGACGGAGAAAAGGGAAAACGAGAACCCCCCAAGTTTAGCACCCTTTTTTAGGATTCAGGTGATGCTAGACTGAATGGAATCAAGGACCAAAACATAAACATAAATAATTGCTTCAATGATTAAGTAGCATGCAGCCCATTTATACCATTCCTGTAGGTCTTTAGGAAGAGACATTCCTCAGCCCATTTTCTCCAGTCCTTGTTCTGTCTTAGAAGGCTTTATTTTTTGGCTTAATGATTCTCTTTTAGCATAACACACACTACCATGTCTAATACAGTTGTCAGAAGGTCTTTCTCCGTGTTTCATGAACTGGAGCAAATGGTTCCCTCTATGGCCCACCCACACTGATGCTTACAGGTGTTGAAGGTTGCCAGATAGTTCTAATGTGTATTTTGATTTCTTTTAGGACAAGGAAATTTATAGACATATGAATAAAGTTTCAGTTTACATAGATATGACCATATGTCCTGATCTACCTTGTTATCAAATATGAAATACAAAACTAAGGAATTTTAAACATACTTTTATAAGTTCAAGTGTACTTTATCAGTTTGGAAATATTTTTAGCTGTGATGCATAACAATTATATTATTGTCTCAGATTGCTAATTTTAAAAGAATGTGTCACTATTTATTAGTTTCCTTTTCACAATTTTCACCTTTTTAAAAATATCTTTTCATAGGTTTCATAGGCTGGGATGCCAAGGGTATTGTTGTCATACAACTTTAAGTGTATGATAATATCTATTTTTCTTCAAGGTTTCTAATATGTGCCATCCAACAGCATGGTTTCAACATCATAGATGTATTGGATATAAGAACAACTATCACTTGCCACATAAAACATTTCTGTAATCTCTAAAACATGGCCAAACATGTAGATGTTACTAAAGAAGTCAAGGGAACTTTGGCTACTTTCCCCTTTGCAAACAACAAATAAAATTACATTGTACAATGAATACACAAAATCTATTCTGTTAGAACCACCAACCATAGTGATCGGATCTACTCCAAAAATATGATGCTCTATTTGGGTCTATTTGATTCATAAATCGTTTTCCTTTCTACCGTCTAAATCTTATATTATGAGTCATGGTTTTAAAAATGGATGGTATTAATTAAAGACAAAAGTTGAATGTCCTACTATATTTTTAATTTAAAATTTTTTTTCATTTTAACAGTTTTTAATGAGATTTGTATATAAGATTATTTCTGCATCTTCTCAATTGTTTCTCCCTTATATTTGCCCTTTTCCTTTCTTACTTGGCAAGATTTGGCTTTAGGCTCAAGGATCTTTTCTCGGTCTTTGCCCAGTTTAGTGATAACCACCTTGCTGGGGTGAATGTGCGCACGCTCAGTTGTGCCATTAGCCTTCTCCCGCTGCTGTTGCTCAGTGTAGATGACATATTTCTTTCTGGAAACTTGGACTACTCTGCTAATTTGCTGCCCTCTGTAGCACCCTCACACACCTTGAACTTCATCCTTTCGGATGGGCATGAATGGAACATTGTCCTTCTGCCTCAGCTCTTTGGAAAGAGGAGAAGACATAATCTTCCTGCGAATATGGGAAGTGCATTGACATGCCTTTTACGGTTCTTGCCTCAGTCAGAAATCACAAAGGGATTGAATTTCATTTTGGCCACTGGCACTTCAGTGATCTTCCTGTATTTTTTTATACTACACAGTTTGTATAATAGAGAAGCTATGGGAGAAATGTATATACTTGTAAAGTCCATGTTCTTTAAGTATATATATACAAGTTTCCATTGATACCAGGTGACATAGGCCCCATGGGTTCATGTCCAATCCATTTGTCAGTGTGGAAGAACTGAGGTAGAGCTGGGCTGATTGGGATGAAGAGAATATTCTCTACATGTCTTTTGTGCATTCGCATAGAATGGATCCCCTTAGTTATCTCACATAGCAAATACTCACTTAATCATGCTTTAGTTTATAAGACTCAGAAGAAGTAACACTCGATCAAAAACCCATGGCTCTGTTCAAATAAACAGCACAAACAATCTGATCTTAGATAATTTCATTTTGAAATGATTGAGGGCAGGGCATTGAGAGGGAGGCGGAGGAAAACAATGGGCTCTATTTGGCCCAGGCCAGGGGCTTTTTAAGACTGGCAACTCTTGATCACTACACTGATTTTGGCCCATTTGGCTGGGATGCCTTCCTAGGTAACGTGCCCCAGGAACCTGCTCTGTTTCCCCATCTTCATGACAAGCTTCCTGATGCTGGTGTTTTGGTGCAATTTTGTCCTCTGCACTTAGATGACATTTTTTTTCCAGACTTCTTTCTCTAAATTCCTCTGTGATCATGTATACACCACACACACATGTTTCTCGCTATGAGCATCCTTTCCACTGAACTAGGTTCCTGTTTAAAAAAAAAAAAAAAAGCATCCAAAGGGTCAAGCTTGACACAACAGATTACACGGTCTTTAGAGGTGGACAGTCTGTGCTCTGAAACCTGTGGCCCTCTCTATCCTGGTTAACGAGAGAACCTGGAGAAGTCCTGGAAGTCTTCTTGCTCTTTGCTCCCTGAACCGAGAGCAAGCTCTGTTTCCAAAGTCACCTCTCCCGATTCCGTTGACACCACAAGCTCAGAAAACCCCCCTGTGCTGTCACTGTTAGAACGTCTGTTACATCTCACAGAGGTTCTCTGGGCTCACGTACTTGCTACCCAAGTGCATGAAGAAGATGACCCACTACCCCTTTCTTCTGGGGTGTGTACACTGTAGGCAGGTGGCAGTTTACATGCTGTCTTTTTAGGCCTGTTTATGTGTTTCTAGTGTCATTTGCCCTTGCCCTTGAAAACTCTGGAAATTGACTGCCGGAGTCTCAAATCTGGCTTTAATACTTAGTGATTGTGTAACTTGAATGAGTTTCTTTATTTCATCTGTAAAATAGAGGTAATAGGAGTAATTGTTGGAGCTAGCAGGCAGGGCTTATGTTAAGGAGATGCTGCATTCAAAAAGTTTAGCACAGTGAGTGGTCCATAATAAGTGGTCACTAAGCTATAGATGTTATTCTTATCCCCTCCTTTATTATGTGTTCTTGGACCTTCAGGGGCAGGGTTGGAAAGGACTTGAGGCCTGCTTAACCAAGGTCAGAATTTGGATCCAGCACAATAACTGTCTGAGATACCCACAAAGGGTTTTAGAAACCTCAGACATGTTGTAATTCTGTGGGAATGCAGCTTAAGAGCCAAGGGGAGGAAGCCAAGCTTGAATCTTTGCTGAAGGGCACTTGACTCGTGTTTAACAGGCAAACTGGGGCATGCTTCCAGTCTCAGCTTCGGGGCATCTGCTGAGGGATGAGAAAGATGCTGTCCCCACCTAGCAGACTCGCCCCTCCCCAGCACAGCACGGAGCCCTCGCTGACGTCAGCCCCCTTGGGAAGAGCCCTGAATGCAGGAAAGAATCATAATAGCAAGGAAAGGAACTGGAAAAAGATTCAGAGAAACATCAAGGAGCAAGGAAATCACAGGCATCGTGATAATTAAAATTAGATAACCCAGAACTTCCGCAGACCTACGTTTCTTATGTCACTGTCATCTTTTGTTCTACTTTCCCCTTTCTGTAGATTATAATCTGTCTTTCCTTAAAGATCTGAGTCAAACATATATATATGGTAGAGCTTTCCTTGAGTGTCCTGTTTATAAAAACAGAGGACTTCAGACTCTTTATACTGAATAGCCCTTCCTACCTTATGTAGCTATTTTTTCCCTTTATCCATTCATCAAAAATTTATTAATGTGGTGACTTTAGACAAGAAATCAAGCTTAGCGCTGGGGATAAAATGTTGAACAACTTCAGTCTCTGTCCTCAAAGTGCTGCCTCTCTACTATCTCCCCACCAGATTGTTGGATGAACCCCTAAAACGCCGTGGACCCGTTCTTTGCTTCTTTTCAGCACATTGATCACTAGCCATTGTACATATTTTGTCAGCCGTTATGTCAAAACTGTTCACCAACAACAGAGACCTCTATGGAAGAAACCATGTTTGGTATAGAACACCCTCGATTCAGGACAGGAAATCATAGTATTTAGAGTATAGTGGGCTAATGCCAGTTGTCCAGGAGAATGCCATACAATGTCCCATGTTCTAATGGATTAGGGATGTAAAAGTGTTCATATCATGGGAAAAGCTATGTATACTAACAGAATACTCTGGATTGTTTCATAGATACAACGGCATCACAGAAAGTAGTTCACAGGCAATGTTATAAAGAACCAGCATTTCATGGAGCTATATGAAACAGTGCATGTATTGTACAAGCACATTTTGTAATCATAGCACTGTAAAATTCTATCTTTGTGAATAGTAAATACAATCTTGATAAAATCTCCAATTGAGAATTTATCTAACGGTTCTGATTTAAAACTACATGTGAATAACTGATTTTAAAAATTAATTTAAAATGCTTTGGAACCACTCCACATTTACAAGGGCCTTTAAAGTTTGTAAAGTTTTAAAATTTATTTTATTATACTCAATACTCGAGCAGCAATGAACCTTACATAGTAATTGGCATGTAACAGGTGCTGCATAAATATATCTATTCACTAGAGTATCCATTCATTCACATTTGTGAAGAATCTGCTATATTCCAGATACTGTTGGATGTGACAGGGTATAAAGCAGAATGTTTTCTGACTTCCCATGGAGTTTACAATCTAATGGGTGAAGAGACATATGCCTAGAGAACCAGCAGTAGTTAGACACCTGTATATTTTCAGAACAGATAGGATGAATTTCTGAATCTGAGAAAATTAAGAGAAAATAAGTGAATGCAGAAAAAATCGTAAGTAGCTGAGAACATGCTAGAATGGAGATACGGTATCTGAACCATGGCACATAGTATGGTAAGGAATATGTGAAGGGGAGCAAGGCAGACGGCAAGCACCCCAGGGTCATACATCTCCTACATGCTCACATTTTTATACGGATTATACTCATTCTGCACACTTCCATTAAAATATATGGTTTTATGAGGTACAAATTCTTTGAGTCCTTTTTGTGAAAGACCCAATATCACAGTTATTATTTGAGTTTAGCAATGCTATTTTTTATTATTCAGCATTGATCAATAAGGCTCTAATTCTGTTTTTTCACAATACTGCATAGTGGGACATGAGGAACATGTGAAAGAGCGGCTTCCTGACTTATAAGGTTTGCCTTTTGGTTTTCAAAAAATACCTATTGAACTCTGGATGTCATTTCTGAAGTTGTAACTCTGCTAGAGCATGGTCTAGCATCAGCAGAACCGGATTTATGGCCTGGATGTGTGATGTGGGTAAACAGCTTACTGTGATATTCCCCAGCTTCCAGCAGGTTTGTTTGTAGGGATTTTACTTATGGGTAAAATGCCTCATCTTTATTGAGTGCCAAGAACATAGTAGGCACTCAAAAAACAAAAAAAAAAAAAGAGAAAAAGAAAAGATAACTCTACCAGAATAATCATTATAATACTTTATTTCATTTACATTTATTTAATACTAATAGTATCTTACCATGGTTGACACTGTTAACTTTGAAAAGAACATTCACATATTATCACAACTGATTCTCACAAGACTTTCCCAAACCTCAGTTTTATCTACCACATTCATAATTGTACCATATTTATATATTACCTATATTATCACTTACTTAATATTTTCCATTTAAACTTAATTTACTTTTGAAATTAATCTCATCTTAAAGTAATATTATCCATAAAATTACAACTTTAATATGCTAGTTATACTTTTTCCTTCCAAGTACACATCCAAATAAATGTAACCTGGAAATTAAATACAGTTTTTGAACCACCTAACAGCATCCACCACATCACCAGGGGTACGAATCCCAATTTTCAAAATTACAGGGCAACTTTGTGAAATAGGTGCAACAAGGATTTTTATGTTCATTTCTCTAGTGAGACACTTAAGGCTCAGAGAAGTTAAGAAGGTTTTTATAGTAAAACACAGTCTATACAGCCAGATATGGAGAGATGGTGTCTTGCCTGAGGTCAGGGATCTGGATGAAGACAAATCTGGCATTGGAACCCAGCTTGCACACCTCCCTGTTGTAAATTATTTCTAGCTACTCTCTCTTTTTGGAAGTTCTTTCTCCTAATACAGAAGAGAAGCAGTATGTTGGTATCACATGCAAGTATAATAATGATATTCGTGAATATTTGATTTTTCTAGCATAAGCCAAGAACCCAATGTGTATTTTCATAAAGCTAGTTACAATAACAGGTGATTTATATTAAAATAAATATATATTAAAATAAAATAATAATACATTATTAAAAGCATTTTATTACATATCTACCTATACCTCTAAATTCCCAAATCGTTTTCAGTAACTGTTGGGACATTCGCTTCTGTGTGTCCGAAACCCTTCTGATTAGGGAAAGTGTAGCAAAACAGATAAACACACTCTCACTTTCACTGGAATGGAAAAGAATTTGAGGTTAAAGCAAAATGACTTTTAGTAGAGGCATGCTATGGGGCTGCTAAGTAAGATTTCTTAGATATTTCCTTTGTGAGGAGAACTCTTTTGGTTAAGCCATTATTGACTCGTATTGAATAAGGCTTTGACCGATATATTCATTCATTCAATCCCAAAATTTTGAATATGTTCATACTATGTACCAGACACTATTCTAGGTTGGAATACAGTAGTGAACAAAAGGGCTTTTTTTTTACCTTTATGGAGCTTATACTGACTGTACTGTAAGGACCTAGACACTAAACAAATTTTAAAAATATATAATTCATCTGTAGATAGTATGTGTTTTTGAGAAAAATCAATGTCCCTGGGCCAGGAGAAGAAGAGGGTAGCAATTTCATATAAGATGGTCACAGAGTTCTACACTGACAAGGTGACATGGGAACAAAAACCCGAAGAAGGTGAGGGAGTGATCCTGTGGCCACATTGAGGGAGATCATTCTGGGCAGACAGAGAGCAAGTGCAAACACTCTGAGGGATGAGCAGATCTGGGGGGTTCCAGAAAGAGCCAAAAGGCCAGTGGGGCTGGAGCGAAGTAAGAGGGGGTGGATCCCAGGGGTAAGGGTCAGGGTCAGTTTGAGAAGGACTTTGGCTTCTTGTCCGGTAACGTATATGTCACCAGCCTGTTTCCTCCAGCAGAAAGAAAATCTGTGTGGCTCTGCTCTCAGAGGTGTTTAGGAATTGTCACTGCCTACCAGAGTGCCTGAATGGATGCTACCAAGTATAACTGAATGAATTCTCTTAGGAGACTGGTGCTTCCTTAGGTTACTGCCTTATGCTTCACTAAAACACCAGACTCATAATCATCACTAAATTTGGCAGCATGAATGAATCATCTGAATGAGTTCAGTGATTCTCTTTCCTGATGCCCCATCAACAACCAACTAACACACGGATTGAGAAGGAAATCATTCACTGAGTCAGTAGAAATGTCTGTGTCTTGATACTTTTAATAATTTTGATTTCACTGAAAAAAGAAAACTAGCCCCCTTTTATAAAGAGCACTGACTCTACTGGGGACTGAGTAAAGTACTTTGCATCTATCTATAAAATTTTAATTTTCACTATACTCCTATAGGGCAGGTATTGTTGTTGTTGTTGTTAATTGTGGTTAAAAAAAAAACAGCAACATAAAATTTACCATCTTAACCATAACATAAGAGTACAGTTCAAGAGTGTTAAGCATATTCTTATTGTGTTGTGCAGCAGATCTCTAGGACTTTTTCATCTTGCAAAACTGTAACTCTATATCCATTAAGCAACTCTGCATTTCCCCCTCCCCACTGCCTGTTAACCACCATTCTACTTTCTGTTTCTATGTATTTGACTACTTTAGATACCTCATATAAGTGGAATCATATAGTATTTTTTTTGGACTGGCTTATTTCACTTAGGGGCAGGTTTTTTTAAAAAATGTTTGTTTTATTTAAATCCCAGTTTTATACATGAAGAGACCAATGTTTAGAAAGTTTAATTAACTTGCTTAAAGCCATTCAGTTATTGAATGGCACTGAGGACTTGAATCCAAGTCTAATGATAAAACCCATGCACTTAACTACTTACTACTCCACTGTTTCTCAAACCAGAATGCTCAGAATCTGTGGGAAGAGGGTGAGGTATGTAGATTTATTCTTGGGGACCTTTGAATTTTCTATTTCCTTTAAAAGTTTGCAACACTATTCCAGTGTGAGGAATGCAGTGCCAAACTGAAGTGACAGAGCCTGTGGCTTGATGCCAGACTCAAGAACATCCTAAATTCCTCACTTATTACTTATGTTTGACACACTGACCTTTCCATTTGTATGTGGGGCTGAGATTAAGAACTCTCTTTCACAGTCATGTAGATATACTGTGATTGACCCAACACATCAAGCTATGGTGACAGTATTGACGCTGACCATCTACTTACCAAGCCCAGACCACTCATTCATTTAGGCTTTTATCCCTGGGTCAGAGGAAACCCTTCAGTTAACAGAGGGAAACTTGATCTTCCTTGTTCCACCACCAGCACATTTCCAAGTCATTTGATGTCAAAATAAGAATAGTTCATCATATTCATCTTCTCTGCCAAGAGCTGTCCATGTGTTCCTTACTTTTTTCAGAAAAGAGCTAAGATAATTTAAATATTGTTAAACATAAAAGATAAATGTTGGGTGGTTGGTAGGAAATAAATAGGACATTCAACGGTGACCACATTTCCCAAACCAAGGAAACCAGGACAGACAGGCTGACGGGTACAAGTGTATTTATGGGGTCCGTGGAAGAGACTATTTGATCAAGACTGACCTAGAAATATAGGAACATATGGTCACCCAAAAAACTTGGTATTCTCCATTTTTAGCATATTGGGTTTAAAGAATAATTGTTGGCTTGCCTTGAACAAAAGTAAAAGAACTTCCTTAGGGCAACAGATCTTTGAAGCCATTAACTATGGGGATTGATGGGGATGTTATCTCTAAATCAGACATTTTCAAGGACATATTAAGGTAGTGCACTGGGTAGACTTTTTCTTTCCATATACTTAGAAAGGGAAAAGGAGAATTAGAATATTGTTAATTCCATGGTTTCATTCAACAAACATTTACTGTGCTCCAGTCAAATGTCCAGCTCATCACTAGTTACTTGGGGTCAAGGTGAGGAGTAGGAATCAGAGACCTAAAGCACACCAAATACAGTGGGACAGATACTTAGAGTAATTTTGATATAATATTTTGAGTATCATTATCTTACTTTTTTACATGTGCCGGGAGAGTGACTAAACCTTGACAACTGGAAGATCATGAGGGCTGGGTTATCTGTTCTGGATCTTAAACTTCAAATAAAATTTTACCTTGTGGCGAAGGGATTTCTAGATTTTGTGAACCTTAAGCCTAATGTCCTCAGTACAATACTTGGTGAATAGGAAGTGCTCAATAAAGTTTGGCTGCTTAGCCTTCGGACATTTGGTGAGTAACACTGTATGCCAGGTATTGTGCTAGGGGCGCTAAGATACAAGAGTTAACATGACCTAGGCTTTAATCTCAGTAAACATGGGTTCATTGTGGAAACAGGCGGGTAAAGAGGTAATTGCAGTACTCCATTGTAAGTCCTCTGATGGGGTGAACGCTTAGTGCTATGGCAGATCCAGAGGGGGTTGTCAGGGAAGGCTTCTCGGCCTTATACCAGTGAGTTTTGAAAGATGAATAGGTTAACCAGGTTAAAAGGTTGGGGAAGGGAGAGGTGACAAACACTGAATAAATAAGTGGGTCAGAGAGAAAGGAGAGAAGAAAGAAATGAGGAAGGGATATAATATATACAAAGTGACGGCTTCCTTGGGGAGGAAAAAGTTTACTGTGATTGGACTCTAGGGTTTTTGAAAGTGAGTAACAGGCAATGAAGTTATTAAGACACATGGGATCAGTTACGCTGGTCATTGTGAGGACTGGTAGGCAACTTAAACCCATATGATTCAAGCCAGGAAACTGGAAGCTACTGGAGGTGTTTCTGGGTTAGTACTTATATGAATGTTTTAGACATAAATGCAACGCTAAAGGTATACGATGTTTTGATTTTTTTTCTTGACAGATCCCAAAGTATGGTTAACAAAGAACTGAGAAGCTAGTTAGACTACATTTGTGTGTTAGCTTTACTAGTGGTTTTCCCTCTCTCTTCTCTGTTTCCTTTTTGCCATCTTTGTTTTATCCTATTTTGTCTTTTCTTCCACCTGCTAAGTAATTATTTTTATGCCCTATTTTTAGGGTCAGAATTTTGTTAGCCACATATAAAATCAATATTTAAAGCCAAATCTGCATTTTATGTTGAGGGATACTTTAGCCCGGTAGGTAAGAAAACATTTTGAAGATCAGACAAAATTCCTGGATGTTAACAATATTTAATTATTGTGAACAGGTGGTTTGTATGTTCTCAAACAGTATCTTATTAATTTATGACTTTTTGAAATCAGAAAAACCATAACCTTTCTGTGATGGTATATCAGAGTAAAATTTTACTATGTATACAGCATTTTTTTTTTTAAGATGTCATTGCCCAACGTGGCCTAGCCCAAGTTCTAAAGTGTACCTAGTTTATAGTACCTAGTTCATAATCTTGGGTCTGCCTCTAAATAACTGTATGTTCTTGGATAAATAAGTACCCTGTCTGGGCTCTTAAATATAACCTAGTTTGGCTCCACCATTCCTCGCTAGGTATCTTATTGCCTAGGACAAACAGCTGCCTGCTCTGTGCTTGGCATTCTCAAGAGACCTCCAGAGACTCCTGCTACTTCCTTTTCCTCATAACCATGACGTCCTTTCTTGTGATCCTTCCAAAATCTCCTACTTCACTTTAAACCTATTTTTCCTTTTGGATTCCCTTTGCACCTAAAAAGATTGTCACAGAAAACTCTTGTTTAAGAGTTCGGCACATACTTATCTGTTGAAGACATATTTAAATTAAACCTCTCAGTTTTCTTTCACTGGGCTACAAATCTATCTTTTCTATCATCGACATATCTTACAGGTAGGTGAAATTTGGCCAATTTGAATTTTTTTGGCTTTAAATTATTTGAAGAGAGATGAATAAGCTCTTTATAAAAGTGGGAGTGGTAATATGAGAATTATTATTTGGATTAGTCATTATCAGGCATTTGGCATGTATTGTTAAAAGATGCTGCCACATTAAACTGAAAAGTGTAGGCCAAGTAAGAATATTTTTCAGTTTTTTTTTATCTTTCTTTCTTTTTTTTTCTTTTAGCTCCTTATTTATTCTGGCCTGGTCTAGTGACTTGATTTAACCAATAGAATGCCTTTCTATTCTGAGGCATTCTATTGGGGCTTTCCAAGTCTAAGCCTTAAGGAGGTCTGGCAGCTTCAATTTTTGCACTTTTGAGAGCCCTGCCCCACTACATAAGAAGTTTGGTCTGGAAGAGACCATGTGGTGAGGTCACATAAGGAGAGACCCTGAGTCTACATGGAGAGAAGTCAGGTGTCCCAGCTGTCCCCAAAGGTGCCACTCAGCCCAGCAGTTGCTTCAGCTCAGAACTTTGAATCTGGAGTGAGCAATGCAGAGGGGCAGGATGTTTAGGACTTTTTCTGAAAGACCAGCATCTTGTTTCCAGTGGCAGCCTCTGAGACAAGGGCAAGAGTGGGGACTCAGTATCCAGTACAGACAGAATCTTATTTTAATGCAATTTCTGGTCACCTAACATCCCTCATTTTCCACTTAAAAAAAAAAAAAGATTAAAAAAATTTTTTTCACCCATTTCTTCCATACCCACTTCCTGCCTCTGGCAACCACCAATCTGTTCTCTGTATCTATGAGCTTAGTTTTGTTTCTTGATTTTTTGTTTGTTTGTTTGATTAGATCCTGCATATAAGAGGGATCATATGGTGTTTGTCTTTCTCTGTCTGACTTATTTCACTTAGCATAATACCCTCCAAGTTCATCCATCTTCTTGCAAATGGCAAAATTTCATTTTTTATGGTTGAATAATATTCCCGTGTGTGTGTGTCTGTGTGTGTGGCACAATTTCTTTGTCCATTCATCCTTTGATGGACACTTAAGTTGTTTCCATATCTTGGCTATTGTAAATGATGCTGCAAGGAACATAGGGTGCATACATCTTTTTGAGTTAGTGATTGCATTTTCTTCAGGTAAATACCCAGAAGTGGAATTGCTGGATCATATGGTAGTTTCTTTTCTTTCCTTCCTTCCTTCCTTCCTTCCTTTCTCTATTTCTTTCTTTCTTTCTTTCTTTCTTTCTTTCTTTCTTTCTTTCTTTCTTTCCTTCTTTCCTTCTTTCTCTCTCTCTCTTTCTCTCCCTTCCTTCCTCCCTCTTTCTTTCTTTCTTCTTTCCTTCTTTCTCTCTCTTCCTTCCTTCCTCCCTCCTCCCTTCCTTTCTTTCTTTCTCCCTTTCTTTCTTTCTTCCTTCCTTTCTTCCTTTTTTAAGAAACCTCCATACTGTTCTGCATAGTGGCTGTACCAATTTACATTCCCACCAACAGTGTGCAAAGAGTTCCCTTTTCTCCACCTCCTCACCAACACTTGTTATTTCTTGTCTTTTTGATAATAGCCATTCTAACAGGTGCATTTGGTCTTAACAGTGCCCTAGACAGTGTAGGAACTGGGAATATAGCCCAAGACACAAGCCCTTCTGCTCAGGGACATAATCATGTGAGGGAGATGAGCCACGGAGGAAGAACACTGTAGCACTGAGCCAGGCCCCCACCCAAATGAGAGAGAAACCCCAGTTTCAGATACCCAGAATGTGCTGCCTCCTGCTCTAGGTAGCCTCTTGCCCAGTGTATGTCTTCATCCTTCCTTCACTTGTCATATTTTTTGGTCCTCTTAGCTTTCTCTTCCAGCATCTATTGGAGACATTGGTGTGTTAGAATTTTCTTGTAAACCGTTCCTCTCAATTTTATCTCTAGAGGAAATAATATTGTTACCTATGTCAATCAAGTAACCACTAAAAGTAATTATATTTTTAGACTATAATTAACACCAATATGCAGAATTAATGTATGATTATCTTTAAATGCTTTTTTTCTCAACATATCAAAATCAGGATTCCTCTAACTGTCTTTGTATATGGGTGTGCGTATGGGGCATTTAGCAGAAGATTGGATGCTATCAGTAAACAACAAAGCTAAAATTATAAATTAGATCCAGAACCATGCTTTGGGGAATTTTCGTCTCTGAATTATTAATTTTCAGGTCTGTTTTGTAAGTCCTTTTTCATTCTTTTAAGATGTGGACATGAGTTTTCTCCTGGGAATATGAAGTTTAGGCATGATTTAATTCTCTAAGTGTTTACTGAATATTTATTATATGCAATTAGGTATCCTAAAATCTGCAGGGGATATAGAGAAGAATAAGATCTGTTTTCAAACCCCTTGGGAAACGAGCATTTTAAGAGGGAATATAAAGCCAAAAGACTTGGAGCAGAAAACATCTTTGTACATCAAAACATTGTCTTAAGAACCCACCAGCAGAAAATATAACCATCTCATGCTGACTCTAGTTATCTCAAGTTTCTACACTGCCATCTTTCCTATGTAGATCTCAGGCAAGGATGTGCCTGACATTTGCACTGGGTCTCCAGTGGTGGGATTATTTATACTAACCCAGTCATATTTTCCTCCTAGTTTCTCCTTCATATTGCATGCACATCTGTGGAAAAGTTGGGTGACAGTAGCGCAACCTGGGTGAATCTTGTTATATTCATCATACGTGGAGCTCCCAGCTCACTTCCCCCACCCTCACTCTCCAGATTAGATCACGACCCTTTGTGACTTTGTGGTCTCTTTAGGAATCCAATACAGGCTTTCCTTATTTAGCAGTGCTACCCTAGCAGCATAAAATATAAAATGAAATCAGTCCCCTCCCAGACTTCCTAGTCTCTGAAGACATTAGCTGAGAATCAGTTTTCCTCCCAGCCCTGTAAATTGCATGGCAGCTGGCCTGCATTAGAAGCTGATATAAAACTAGGCATCTCATTTCACTCTACCCACAATTTAGTGAGTAGGGTTTGTGTTACTAAGATTAGGATCATTTGACTTCAGTAAAATATTAATTTCTTGAATGATCTCTGTAAAGGAGCATGTCAAAATGGGAAATTCAGCTTAAGGAAAAAGAAATCTGAAAATGCCACAAGTGCTCGAGGTAAAGAAGTGATAGTTTCATGTTATCTAATCCAAGGCTAAGCCCAGATGCCCTCAGTGGTGAGAGTGAGTCTGGGAGAGTGAGTGGTGGGTGGGTGGATTTAGCCTTCTTAAAACTGTCATCGCCACCTCTCTAGTGACCTCCGAACAAAATAATTATAGTGTAATTCCTTGCTCTGAACAATTTACATCTTCTCATATGTATCTAGAGTGTAAATAAAAATGTGTTGCACATTTTGCTATTTTTGTACACTGTAACGTACAATACAGTACTGTGGTGGATACATGAACCTACACATTGGATAAAATTGAGTGGAACTAAGTACACACATACCCACAGATACACGCATACAAATGAGTACAAAAGAGTTGGAAATCCCTGTATTAGATAGGTGGGTTGGATCAATGTCAATATCCTGGTCGTGATATTGTACTAAAAATTTTCAACATGCTACTATTAGTGGTAGTGGGCAATAGGAAAGTGAACCATAGGTATGTGGCATCTCTCTGTACTTTCTTACAACGACATGTGAAGCTGCTGCTATCTCAAAGCAAATTTTATTTTTAAAGTTATGAGCTTGTTATGCAAAAGCAGCTTCAAAGCTAGTCTCCTAAGCAACCCCTTTCAAACATTGTGGACCCTAACCCTTCCTATATGACATTCTGGAACTGATATCCTGAGCCCTGGACACTATTCTCCTGCTGTAAACAAATATTTAAAAAGTGATTTGTGAGAAATAGAGGGCTCTAAGAAGGAAAAACCCAAGAAAAATCTGGAACATTGAATTCAATGTTGGAATAGGAGATGTTCAGGGCCATTGTGTTCTTTTTAATATTCTTCATGAACTTGTCATCCTGAGGCTTCATGACAAGGCTTCATGAACTTGTCACAGGGTGGGTAGCACCAAATTTTAGCCTTTAATGATTTTAAAAAGTTAAGAAAAAATAATTTCTCTTTTGCTCAATTTAGATTTCAATTTTCCTAGCTTTTAATCTACATTTAAATATGATTTAGGAAACTCAGGCCAGACTTCTTAATCCTTACTAATGCACAAGTGCCTAAATAAAAAAGTAACTAGATCACATTATTGCATACTATAGATAAGCTTATTGGTTAGTAACTGTTTTAACAATCTCTCCCATCTCCTAAAAACTTGGGTTTACCAATAACATGTAACTATTCTGTGCCTTCAATATAGTTTTTTCCTTCAGAAAGACATACTATTGGGTATCTATAAAAAATTATATCAGCCAGATACTATTACCATTCCATATATACTATGACAGTTTTCCTTATATTTGTTCCAAATCTTTAGTTATAACAGTAGATATAATACCTTGCATAGTCTCATTAATTGGTATTTTACATACTATTCAGCCTAGCCATGGGTAGCCATAAAACTAATTTTTTTTTTTTCCCGGTACGCGGGCCTCTCACTGTTGTGGCCTCTCCCATCGCGGAGCACGGGCTCCCGGGCGCGCAGGCTCAGCGGCCATGGCTCACGGGCCCAGCTGCTCTGTGGCATGTGGGATCCTCCCGGACCGGGGCACGAACCCGTGTCCCCTGCATCGGCAGGCGGACTCTCAACCACTGCGCCACCAGGGAAGCCCTATAAAACTAATTATTAATGTTCTTCAGCTAAATGCTTAGTTAAGGTAAAACTGGAACTCCTTGCATCATGTGATATTAGGAACCAAAATATGGAATGCTATTGGGCACTAATGTTAAAACAAAATCAATCTTAAAAGTCCACTTAAATACTTTTAACAGTGAACTATTTTTAGATAAATCTTCAGCTAGTATATATGAAGCTCATAATTATCTGTTGTAGTGGTGAGGCTTATTTTATATTCACAGAGATTAATAACATTTTATATGGGATCTCAAATCTTTCACTTGTGCTAGTAACAGAGAAAAATGAACAAGTTTGAATTTCATACCTTATTTCTCCACACCATTCTCAGAGTTCTTCATCAGCTGGCATTATTTATTCATTGATTTCTCTATGTGAAGTATCACACTGAGAATGGTTTGGAAGTGAAAAATGCTGAGATTAGGAAATGTAATAATGGTTCAGAATATTCACAACCAATAGCTAGTAGTTTATCACTTGCTATGATGGTAATATAGAAACAAATTCTGGGTGAGAATATGGCTGCTGACCACAGAAGGAGCTTATTATTAAAATGGCAGAAAGGATTAGCAAGAGTGTGATAAATTCTATCATAGAGGTATGGTATTTACAAGTTACAGCTCCAAAGAATGGCTACTTAATCACAGAGGAGATAGGCAACGGGGTAAGGAGAGAGAAGGCCAGAGCGAGCAGAATGAGAAAATAAAAAGGCCATCGGTAAAGCCTTCTTTTAGGAGGAGGAGTTGGCAGTGCTTTTAAAAGAGAGCTACTGTCATTCAGTTCCTGACCAAGCTGGATGCAAACAGATTCAGTGTTTGCAATGCAAGACCTGCAGCTATTTACATAGAATATATAAAGGAAATGTGGAGGCATGTTGAAGGTTTGTGTATGTGTCTGTGAGCGTGTGTGTGTGTGTGATAATTAGTGAAAGTGAGGCTATTGAATTTAAAGTTACAAGTAAGAATTTTTTTCTTCAGGTAGCTTAAAACCAAAGCTATTCTGGAGACCTAAGATGCGCGATATAAGCAGAGAATAAAAAAGATTAAAAACTTGATTCAAGGGCTTCCCTGGTGGCGCAGTGGTTGCGAGTCCGCCTGCCGATGCAGGGGACACGGGTTCGTGCCCCGGTCCGGGAAGATCCCACGTGCCGCGCAGCAGCTGGGCACATGAACCATGGCCGTTGAGCCTGTGCATCCGGAGCCTGTGCTCCGCAATGGGAGAGGCCACAACAGTGAGAGGCCCGCGTACCGGAAAAAAAAAAAAAACAACTTGATTCAACAGGAAGGCAATCAGGAATGCACTGGTCTTAGTTTGAAATGCAGATATAAAAAGTGCTACTAAGTGTTTTTGACTGTGTTTTTGCTTTCTGTTTTGTTTTTTTTTTTTTTTGCATTAGACCCCAGAATATATGACACTGTCAAAAATAGCCAATAAGGTCTATGACTAAGAAAGAAATATACTAGGAATTTTGTCACTAAAGTAACTAAAAACTACAATATACAAAATGTGATTATAAAGTAATAACACTAATTCTATAATCCATATATAAATTTTCAGTCACCCTCACAGCTTAAACTCTATGTAGGTGGATATCTCTTTAGAAAATAGTCTTCTGCCAATATGTATATGAAGAATGCACTGGTAAGTCCTATTAATAATTAACTTTCTCTCCCTCTTTCTCTTCCTCTTATTCTCTCATTTTCTTCCTCCCTCCCCCACCCCTTTCTGTTTCTCTTATTCTCTCCCTCTCTGTTTTTCACATGTTTTATAAAGATTATTTTCCTATGCTGGCTTTAAGCAAGGTCTATAGGTTAGAACCATTTCTTTAAAAAGACCTGCCATTATTTACCATTTTTAGATGCAATTTAACTTTTGGTTATGACAGAGGGCAGTTATATTTGAAGGAAGTAATGCTTTGCCTCTAAAGAAAAATTTGCTGATGAAATAATTCTACTGTTAAAGGGAAACATGGCTATTAATGCATTGAATAAATATTTATTTAGCACTTTTTACAGAACAGCCACTGTGCACAGGGAAAAAATGGTAAAAAGCAAAATAGCTGTGGGCTCTGCCCTCATAGAATGTGCCTCTAACAACATATTCTGGATAATCCAAAAAAAATGATAAAGTCTAATATCTATTTTTAGGATTTGTAAATTGCTAGTTTTCTAAACATTATTCCACTCTTTTGTCAATAAAATTAGACAGCAAAAAGAGAGATCAGAATTCCCTAGTCCGCAAATGTAAAATAGATAGCTAGTGGTAAGCAGCTGCATAGCACAGGAAGATCAGCTCAGTGCTTTGTGACCACCTAGAGGGGTGAGATAGGGAGGGTGGGAGGGAGAAGCAAGAGGGAGGAGATATGGGGATATATGTATATGTATAGCTGATTCACTTTGTTATACAGCGGAAACTAACATACCATTGTAAAGCAATTATACTCCAATAAAGATGTTTAAAAAAAAAAAAAAGAATTCTCGGGTCCACAACTATAGCCATGCAGAACCTATCATTAAAGAGCGTGCAGTATTGGGACCCAGGAAATAGGCGCCTGCACAGAGTTTTTTGCCTCTAGGAAGCATCTCCTCCTGGCTCCCATGTGTCCTGCCCAGGGCCCACCACTAGACCATATAGTGCCCTCTGGAGAAGATGCAGCCCAGCACCAGGGTTCATGCTGGGGACTGGATTTCAGGCTGAGTGTACAGCTGTGCACACAGACCTCTTTACTCACTCCACATCACACTTCAGGGAAGCTCAGTTACTGAGTATTCCTATGCAACACAATATGTACCCAGAATGCTTTTAATGATAGGGAAAAACACTGAATGTCAAAGATTGACCAAAACAGAATTCTCAAATGTATCTTCCAAACCACCAGAAAGGGAATGTAGACATCATTTAATACAAAACATTAGAAATTAAGTCTTTAAAATATGTCTCTGGCAACCGGTTCTATCTCACGTGGCAATACATCCTATAAGCTAAAGTGTTTTGGTGATGTATTGCTCTAATCCATCCCAATGAGCACTCTCTGAGAGCATATGTGTGCAATACATTATCTCTGGGAGAGGCTGTGGTGCTCACGTAGCAGTCCATGGTCCGGAGGGTACAGAGCAGAAGCCAAAGCACGGGGATCCCCTGATGCAGTGGCTGCCAGCGATCAAGGCAAGGGTGCTGCACAATTTGTGGGGTGTGAAAGGAACCTAGAATCCTGTTGGCTGTCAGCAAATGTTAAATAAAAGTCCAGAGGGCTATAGTCTCCTCCTCAATGTGCTCAACAGCACAATAGGATAATTCACTTTGTGCCATTCCCTTTTGGAAACCACCCTTCTTGCTTGATTTTGTAGAGTGCTTTTGGGTGATGTTAATATTTGGATTTCTCTCCTGGGTAGATACTAGGAGAACTGAGGGAGCTGGAGCAAGATGATGTTACAGTTTGATACTTCCTTTATGTATGCATCTGACCTCATCTGTTTGAAGTTAATTTGATTTTGCCTGCATAGAAAAGGAGCCTTGGGAGATGATTTTTTATTAGAGATATGCTGAACCATTTAGTTTCTAAACTTGCAAACTGGAGGAAATTGAAAAGTCCTTGAAGACTGGAGCTTTTGGTGCATATCCAAATTTCACATCAGATCGTTTTTCTTGACAAAAGCCAATATCTCAAGCAGTTTTGAGAGACATCCTCTTAATAATCATTTGACAATTTAAGTGAACTTGTAAGGTGTCCACCAGTTTATTCTTTTTCTATGGGTTAGATAGCATTTTGGACTGCTTCCTTTTACTGACATTCTACGTGCACAGGGTTTCTAATTTCTTCCTTGGTGTTCCTTTATTGACTCAAATCTTCGATCAGTATATTAAGGCCTTATAAGGCCCAGTGCTATGTACACATACTAGGAGAAACCACTGGAGGTAGTTTTTGCATATGCAACAACACAAATAAAGGAAATTTCAACAGGGCATGTTTGTTATATGATAATATGCCATTATCTATACATATAATGCTTCAGGGTAGCTTATAGCAAAAGTCACTCAAATGATTGTGGAATCACTTGTCATAAAACCCTTGATGACAGTTATTCCTTCATTGAAGATGCAGTGCCCTGTATATAATCTTTCTTACTGGGCCAATCATATTGTATTTTATACAAGTCTAGTGTTGCTAGATTTGTTAGAGCAGTGGATGTTATCTTCTTGCCTTCAGGAAACACCAGAAGAGTTTATTAGGAGAGGTAATCCTTGTGCTTGATCTGTGACTTAATGGCCAGCCATCTTTTATGTGCGTAGTTGCAGAGAAGTGCAGTTGAGAAAAGTTACCCTGCTATTTCTTCCCCATGATTTCAAACGTAGCTTTTACATCCCTGTGCACTTACTGTTTTTTCTCTGTAGCTCACAAATTGTCCTAGCCCAGGGTACAGTATAGTACGTGCAGGTTAGGAACTAAGAGTAAGGGTTGTGTAGCCACATCGTTTCTTCCTTCCAGTTACTAACTCTGTAACTGTGGTTTGGTTGGGCCAAACCACTTTAGTTTTCTGTCAGTTTCTTTATCTGTGAAATGGGGATGATATTACTACTTACCACATGAGGCTATCAGAAAAAAACGAAATGAAAATATCCCTATATTGTTCTTTGTGCAATGCCTGTGATACACAGAAAAGATCCAATACATGGTAGCTATTCTTATTATGCAAGTGAGAAACTCAAATTGTCAAAGAAACCTAAATTCTCCATCACTTTTCTGAAACTACTCAGTTTTACATCTTTTTGTGGCTCCATCTCCAATAAGCAGCTGTTTCATTCCTAATCTTTACTTGCTGATAATGTGTTCAAAAATATAATGAGATTTAATTGTGAGCCTCTACATGTAAACATACCTTCTACATGTTTATATTTCTCACAATCAAATTCAAAAATTATCACCACCATACAACTGTGGATGAAACCTTCCTCATCCAGGTCCTTCTTCTGAGACCTAGGCAGAGATCTACATGTTTGACTTTAGATTCGTAACATTATTTTTGTTTCTGTCTGTTTCTGTCTTGTCACATTCTAATCAGCTGTGTATGTTCCCAACTCCCTCCATCAGGCTGGGAGCTCCTCAAGTCCAGAGACTGGATCTTTTTATTTTTATTTTTATTCTTTTGGCTGCATTGGGTCTTCATTGCTGCGCGTGGGCTTTCTCCAGTTGTGGCTAGTGGGGGCTACTCTTCGTTGTGGTGCGTGGGCTTCTCATTGTGATGGCTTCTCTTTGTTGCGGAGCACGGGCTCTAGACGTGTGGGCTTCAGTAGTTGTGGCACGTGGGCTCACTAGTTGTGGCTCGCAGGCTCTAGAGCGCAGGCCCAGTAGTTGTGGCACACGGGCTTAGTTGCTCTGTGGCATGTGGGATCCTCCTGGACCAGGGATCGAACCTGTGTCCCCTGCATTGGCAGGCGGATTCTTAACCACTGCGCCACCAGGGTAGTCCCCAGAGACTGGATCTTTTTATCATTATGTCTTCAGCACCTTGTCCAGCCCCTGACACAAAGTCCACATATTGAAATTGTCTCCCTAGTCATCCTCATACCTGATATGAATTTTAGATGACTATAATAATATATTTTAGATTCACCAGAAAAGTACTTCTGCACACTGTCCAATTCTATATCAGTTAAGACAAGGGTAGAAATACTCATGATTCTGCGAAGGAGCTAAGACAGCTGTTATCCCTATTGATCAGATGAGAAAACTGAAAAGGTACTTACCCGAATTCACACAATTAATGGCAGAGCTGAAACTAGAACCAAAAGTTCTCAGTACTTTAAAACTCATTCCGATACCCAATAGGTTCTGTCTACTGAGAAAATGAATAATCCTGAAGATTAACGTTGAATAGGGAAAAAGAAAGTTAGCTTTATTTATTTTTCTTCTTTTCACAGAGCCCTTTGTTCCTCAGAGGTTGTCAGGGTTTATTCACATGTTAGAACTCACGTGTTGGGATTTAACGTTAGGTAATGAAATGAGCTTTTACTAGCTGTGTGACTTTGGGAAAGTTACTTAAACTCTCTCATTTTCAATTGCTGTATCTGAAAATGGGTATACAAAATACCTACCTTGGAGAATTGATGCAGTAGTACTCCTAATGGCTACAATGCATACTGGCTGGCATACACTGGGCATTAATCAGTGGTGGTTATTAATATTATCATTAACTATGAGATTACCACTATCACCCTCATAAGAGATGAGCTAAATAAGCCTCTTTTTATGAAAGAACACACTAAAAGGTGGGTTTGAACAAGCAGAAGAGGCCAGACCAAACAAGAAAAATCCTTAAAAGAAAAGAGTACACAGTAAGTATGTTCTTTTGCCCAGAGTGCATTGAAAACAGTTTCTGGCAGCAGAATTTGCCACAGCGTCATATATATCACCTGTGTGGTATTGACCACACATTGTAAGCGTCAGAAAGCTTTCACTGTACAGAAAGCCTTGCTGTTTCAGTAAGTTGGGTGTAGGA
The DNA here is from genome assembly GCF_964341445.2 of Mesoplodon mirus. NCBI lineage: Eukaryota > Metazoa > Chordata > Mammalia > Artiodactyla > Ziphiidae > Mesoplodon > Mesoplodon mirus. Next base: position 66,413,301 of record NC_138990.1, on the reverse strand, counting down.
AGGATATAAAAGTTTATGCAATTTAAAGAAGATATGCAGAGAAAGATTATTTACTTTTCTGATACTAATCTTGTTCTTAATTTCCCATTCCTGGTGATGGTGGTTTGAGGGCAGGTGGTAGAGAAACTTTCCAATTTTACATCACTCATTTTCTTCTTGTTTAAAAGTATTTCTTTCAAGTAAATGTTCAGTCAACTCAGATTTCAAATTCTCTATCAGAGTTTTTTCTCCCTGTTAAGTAAGGGGAAATTTCTCTTTCCATCCCCAGGATCTTGGGGAGGGATTTCTGCTCTGAAGGCTTTCCTTGGAATCATCCCTGGACTCCCTGAGGTGTCCCTCCTCAGCCTGCTCTCTAGCCATCCTTTGTGGACTGAGACATGAGTGGCCCTGGCTAGTGGTTAGGGCACTGTGTGGGCATACACCCTTCTGGACTTGGGATTTTGTGTTGCCTTTATATCCAAGATTCTCTGCAACCTGCCGGAGTCTTTGAGGTTCCCCTCGGATATCCTCCTCTGCAGTTACCATCTCTACTCTCAGGCCTTGATGGACAGGGCAGCTTAACAAAATCAAGGTTTCTCCGAGAGGTCTTCATTTCCCCCAGGGAAGTGTGACGCCAGCACTAGTTGTTTCTGAATTCTCCAGTCTTATGTATCAGGGTGTCCGATCTTCTTTAGGTTCGGTTCTGGTGGGAGGAGGGTCACTCCATCTGCCTTCTTTTCCCTTTATTTTTTCCTCTTTCTGAGCTCTTCCTGCAAGCATCTAAATGTTTTTTTCCTTCCTGTGTGGTGGGAACTTCCACTGTAATTTGCTGCTCTGTGGTGGTTCCTGGACACCTCCACCCCGTACCGAAATGTTAAAGTGTGCAAATCCTTTTAGACAGGGGTCCCAACCCCCCCACCCCCGGCCGTGACCCTGTTAGGAACTGTGCCGCACAGCAGGAGGTGAATGGCGGGCGAGTGAGTGAAGCTTCATCTGCTGCTCCCCGTCGCTCCCCATCGCTCACATTACTGCCTGAACTATCCTCCCGCCCCACCACCGTCCCTACCCCCTCCTCCATTCCATAGAAAAATTGTCTTCCACGAAACCGGTCCCTGGTGCCAAAAAGGTTGGGGACTGCTGCTTTTAGATGTTTACTTTTCCTCTCAAAAATTGTGTCTTTTACAAACAAAAAATGAATACTTACTTTATGATTTCACTATGGAATTTAACAAAACTTAGACTCAAAACTGAGCAGAACTACAGGTTTCTCAAGTGTATTCAGCCATAGTTTTAGTGGGTGGGGGAATCAAGAGACAACAAGAAAAGAGAAACTACTTGAAACAAAAATACCCTGGGACAACTAGGAATGAAGATTATGAAGGATAAAATCACACAGGCTTACCCTCTAACAAATTTTTTCTCCATTGTATCTAAGAATGTAAAAGCCACCTCTTTGTTGGCCTTCTCAAGACAATACAGTATTTTTCAAACTTACTGATTGAGTTTCCTTCCCTGTGTAAACCTAGTCTTCTAAATGGACATTTATAATTTTACCTTTTTGAAGCAATCAGCTCTTACAGTCGTGCTTCTAATCCTCTAATCATCACTGTGGGAAACATTTTATATTGTGATAATTTAAAACAATATCTCCTTTAGAGGCTTCCTGGTGTCAACTAGATTCTTTAAGAAATAGGTCCTTGGATTTATAGTTAAAGTTAAAATCAGTAAACATGTAATTTTGCTCCAGTGTAGACATCCTGATTTCAGGTTTAAACTTAGGGCTGCTTCTTGAAGAGAGTCTTCATTTGCTAACTGATTTCTTGTAACCTGGTCAAAACCAGTTGAACATTGTAATTCATGAGTGAAGGTCCCAACCACTTCTTTCATCCTCACCTCCCTTACTCCCCATGCCCTTGCTGATGTGTATTAGAATAAAAAGTGTTATCATTACTGCCCTCATTTAGAAGAGTTGCCAGGAAAAGCACTTGCATTATTTTCATGAGATAACCAATGGTTCTTTCCATCAATATTTATTCAACAAGTACAGGGAGATGTACAACTGCCTAACACGAAGTATGGTGCTAGAGTACACACCTCTCTCTGATCCAATCACAAAGGAGGTGACCAAGCTACAGGAAGCACTTTGATTTTAAAATAAATATGTATCTATGGCCCTTACCATCACTTTGAGTCTTTAATAAGCTTCAGCATCAGATGAACATTGTGAAGGGCATCATATTATAAATTTACCATAAAATAGATGTACAATAATAACAATATATAGAGAGAATACTTCTAAGCCTCCCACCACTGATCAAGCATGCCTATTTAGTTGTTCTGTTTCTCCTCCAGTCTGGATGTGTTTTTTTCTAATCTATCCATATTTTGTGTCTAATTGTTTTATGACCTATGGGTCACACGTACAACACAGCTGCCCAAGCCTCAGGTTGCTTTCTGCAAGTCAACCAGGGACCAGAGCAGAGACTCATGTGAAAAGCTCATTGTGAGAGTGCTTGAATAAGTCGTGTATGAATGAACACACTCACGAATCCACTAAAAGTAAAGTTTTCCTCAGTGATACATTGGCACGAGGAAGAAGGAGCAGAAGATGATTTGATTTATCACATTTATAAGAAATTAATTTTAAATGGGATTATAAATCTCAATTAATGACATATAATTAATAGCCCTGACCTACTTACCAGTGCTGTGGAAATGCCCGAGTTTTTTGTGGAATAAAGGCATTTATATTCTACTTTGGTATTTTTCTGCCTCAGTACTCTACTGCCAGCCCACCTCCTAACCCTTCTTCCTCTCTGGAGTAACATTTTCCCAAGAGCCAAGCTTGTTCTGTTTTGCTCCTCAAAGATATTCCTACTTTGATACTGGCTCATTATAGGCCTAAAAAAACATCAATAGGGAATATTCTAATAGGGCCATTAACTTTTGTTTGTTTGTTATTTAATTTAGTAGTAAACTAGATAATCAGAAATCCACATGTATGGACAGCATGAATTGTGACAGTAATTACTTTAGATATGGTCTAAAGGCTTTACTCTGAATCCTTTATTCTTTTGTTTATAATCCTTCACAGTGCTCTAATTTCATCATATAATTATAGTGCTGCTGAGCACAAAGAGATGAAATTTATGTACTTATTATTTTCCATTTTGATCACACTGGCTGTTTAATACAAGAATACTGGCTATACACCTGTAGAAGTCAGTTTACAGTTTACCAGCAGTGACAGAAGCTGGGAGGCTGGGTTCTATTGGCCTTTCAGTGCCTGTGAGCTGTTGAATTAATTTTTATTTATTCATCACTATTTAAAAAAAATCTTGAATGAGCAGTCTAGTTTACACATTTGAACTGTAGATTGATTGCTGAATGTTAGAGATCTATTATTGTATTCAGTTCTCAGGTCAATATGATTAACTGTCAAGGTGATTTCAATGACAAGTCACTGAAAAGAAATATATATGCCTTAAAATATTGACTAGTTTCTATGAAAGTTCATGCCAGGATCTTTATTTTGGGGGTAATTATTATTATTAAAGTTAACCGCATTGTAGGGTTCAATGGAGGCCGCAGCTAGATTATTCGGTCTTTGTGAGGCTTGGTTTGTTTCTATAATATTGTTAAGAGCAAGGGCCTTGGACAGACCACTTGGGTTTCAAACTTGTTTCTTTCAGTTTCGAACTGTGTGAGCTCAGTTTCCTCGTCTGTAAAATGAGGACTCCCAATTCTACCAGAGTCACTGTGTTGTGCAGCTCCTCGGACATTGTATTCTAGTGAATGTGCCACCAGGAATTCTGGGGCAGGGAGCTTGTTCCTCTATCTCAGCAGGTTGTCCTGAGGATTAAATGAGTAAAGGGCTTAAAATATTGCCTAACTAAGCACTCTATAAGTGTTTGCTATTATTATCCTTTGGGTAAAGGTGGTTTTATTAATGACTTGGACACCTTAAAAATTAATAGTGCATTCTAGTTCTAATTTTAATGATGTCTAATGACTTTTCCCCAAAACTACTTCTAGTTACTGGCACTTGTTCTCATAAATAAGTTTCCAAAGACTAAATTAGGCTCTTTCATCCTAGAAAAATACTGTATTGCAGTGCTGTACTAGGCTATATTGGAGACTGAGACAAAAAGAACAGAGTAATACTGATCCCATCCTTATTTTAAAAATTAATATTTTGTTTATCATAGACTTTTTTTACATTTTTAAAAAAATATTGCATTGAAATATTATTTGTCTTAATTACTGAATTTTTAGCATTCTGCGTGCCCCCCACCCCTCACTGCGTTATATTTTGCATCCAAGATGAATGCCTCACTCACTTCACCCATTTCACCCCAGTTCTGGCCCTGCTGTTCTGACTTCATCTGCTGTCATGAAAACAGTGTTCCCAATTTACATGTGGTTGGCGCATCACCATTCTCTTGCTGACTCAAGGAGCAGGCTGTAGTAGCCAAATCTAAATCTAGACCCTGGAAACTGACCCTTAGAATGTCATTGCTACTAATGCTAAATCTCATTTTTTATTTTCTACTTACAAGGTAACTTAGATAATCTTAGTTTATGGAATCTTTAAATTTCAAAACAAGTTTTGTACTCACTTGAAAACATGGTCAGGCAATTTCGTCTTAAGAGCGAAATGAACACAAAATAAGTGTGACACCAAATCAGAGTACCATAGGGCAGCCATGTGAATGGTAATTATCCTAAAATCAAGGGAGAAAGAGAGTGGGGTGGAACCCAAGGGGAATTTTTTACCAGTAGTATTAAGAGAACCACAGTTAGTCAAATGAGCCACTTGGTGGAAGAAAAGGCATAAGGTGTCTCTTTACTTACTTATGATGAGGTTCACCACGCTGGCAAAGTACACAGGAACTTAGCCAGTATCCCGTGTGATGATGAGGAGCATGAACCAAAAACCACATACAAGTTCAGAATCAGATAAATGTTGAGTTGGACTCCTGCTTGATCATCTATAAGCTGTGCAATTTGGACAAGACTTAAATTCTCTGAGCCTTAATATGCCTACGTCACCAGACTGTCATGAGAAATAAGAGTTTTTGTAAGTAGCTAAAAATGCATGGGGCGCATAGCAGGGTCGTAATGGGTGATTACTCGTGCTATTATGATTCACATTAATATTATATCAAGCAACATACTAGCTAATCAAGGGATAAGGAGACAGCCAAATGATTAGGCGTGAAGAGGAGTATATGAATCCATATAGCCACATGAGAGCTGGACAACCTAGCGTCAGATCAGCATCTACGTGCTGATGGGCCCAGCCCTCTTAATTTCTAAATGAAGCAAAAAAAATGGTGCCAAACAGATAAGAATACATGGATCCAGCCAGGCTTCTGGTTGCCCAAGAGTGCCCGGAGCCTTCAGCAAACCAGTAGAGAAAGAGAGAGCCAAGCTGACTCAGAAAATTTATCTTCCAGAGAGGGAAAAGGGGTTGGGACGTGGGCTGGTGTAGTGCAGAAAATAGAGGGAAGGAGCTGATGACAGTATTATTTGGGAGAAGATGACTGCAGCGGGCCTTTATTACACACAAGCCTCAGCACATTCTTATAGTAATGATGGTGCTGTTCATCTTAAGTTGCTGAAAGATACTTACGTTCTAATCTTTATTTTCTCAAACTAATGTTTATTTTTAAAAATCTCTTCTTCCATCCTCATTCTGTAGTACAAGTGAGTAAAAAAATTACCTTGTAATAGATTTGGGACTTTTCAGAGCCCAGGTAACATTTCAGGGCATTTTCCTGTTCTGAGTCCTTAGAGAAAACATACCTGGTAACCAGTGCTTATACAATGTCTAGGAACCTGACTGAATCATTTAAAAAATGTAGCCATCTGGATATTTGGTCTAGGGCGCTCAGTAAAACAAAAAAATCAACCATTGATTACTCCTTCATTGAAATGAATAAACTGAGTATGTCTTTCAATAACTTATAAACACAGGCTTAGACTGATCTCCATAAGGAAGAAACATGAGATATTACATGACTTCATTTGCTTTTTCTTAGCAACTAATTGAATTTTCCAAGCAACCAAGAAATTTAAGCATATTGTCATCCTCCAAAGCAAGGAGATCCCATTCTCATTTCTCTCCCAGAATTGTGAAGCATTTCCCCCCTTCCATTCATGGGCTAGCTGAGATACCTAGATGCAATATTCATTGAATCCTAGATACCAAAGTCAGTTTTCCTTGGGTTATATGTGAGTTAGGTCTTTGTATTTTTTATTTTAGTGAATTTTTCTTGGCAAAGACCTTGCTCTGCCTGGGAGCTGATTGAGCTTCCGTAGAGCCAATGTGTTTCTCAGTTCTCCAGTTTAAATGCTGCCAAAATTTTCCTAATGTGTGTCATGAGAAATTCAGCAGCACATAAAATACCATTTATTAAATAAACAGTTAACTAAGCAACCCTTGGCAAAAGACACAACCCATCTGACATTTGAAGCACTTGGGACCTTCCAAAGGAAATAATTAAAGAATGCTTTAAGAAGAAATACCCCCTGTTTAGCAGTCATAATTGAAAAATCACAGTTCCCAACCTGGAGTCTGTATACTTTTTAGGGTCTTTAAAATTAGAAATGAAGAACAGTTACATATGCTTATTATTTCAACAAACCCGGAAAAGGCTACGTATTTACCCACGCTTAGCACAAGCTAAATAAAACACATAGGCTATAATTCGATCAGCTCCGTGGGATTACAGAAGCTATCTCATTTTTTCATATAGATGGCTTTGATAAATTAAAAAAATCAAACAATTCCTTAATAAATACTATTTGTTTAGTAGAGGAAATCTCTCAAAATGTATAGTTCATGGGAGATAGAGTTATGAAATTTGGGAAGTAGTCATGTAAACAAGATTTGAGGGTGATTAATTATTTCACAGAATGCTTCTTTGCTTTTTAGAGAAGTAGTCACTTATTTACTTAAATGACGACGAGCACTCCCCTCTGATAGTTTAAGATCTTACACACTGAAGACCATACTAGTAACAATAACGGCTACTCTTTATTTACTCAGTGCCCAAGACCAAGCACATAGTACTGTATGTGCTTAAATAACACTACAAAATGGGTATTAACCTCATTTGATAAAGAGGGAAACTACTTCAGAGAGACTAAGGAACTTGCCCAAGGCAGTGTAACTAGTTAAGTAGCAGAGCAGAGCTGTTTGAATCTATATCCATATGAATCTATAGCCATATCCATATCCATATCTGTATATCATACAGTGCATTGCCTTCATCAGATAATATTAAAATTACGGGAGAGATTTACACAAAATTTATCAGGAACAAGTCTACTTTGCAAAATCTTTTCATCTCAGGTGCTAAAAACAACAGCTTTGGCTGCCTTAAATGTCAGCTTCCTCTGTTTTCTTTGAGGTTTCTCAGGTAGAGGCATGACTGAGAAGTAAAGGCTGGCATCCATAGCAAGAAAGGGGACTCATACAGCTTGAGTACTCACCAATTAGAAAAGCAGCGCTTGAAATCTCAGGTCCAGGAGGCTTAATTGGGTCCCACAGTTTTTATTGCTGAAGGGAATTTAACTACCATAAAAACAGTCCCATGGAAAGAAAACCAAAAAAATTATATATTCCTGGCTGTGGAGACAGGCATTCAGATTCTGCCTTGTCCACTACTTACTGGCTCCATGCTTCCTAGTTGTGTGTCTTCGGACAAGTGGCCTTGCTTCTTGAAGAGAGGCACATTAAAGTGGAGCCAGAGGGCACTTTGCTTTCTCCTGCACTGATAGTCATTCACCTGGTCCTCCAAATATCTCTGATGGACTGGTGACCCACTCCTGGTATTTTACTGCAAGAAGTTCTACCAGGACCCTGTAATTATTGGGAAAGAATTGGTGTGCTTAAAACTGCATTCACTGTTTCTTTTTTTTTTTTTCTGATTTTCTCTCTATAGTTTTATATCTACCCTCCAACTAACAAATAATGTAATTTTCTGGCATGAGGCCAGATTCACTGATATGTTAAACTCAAAATTACTATAATCACTTATGAATAATAACTTTACAAATAATTATAATAACAGGTATGTAATTCTAAGCAAGGTATAATTTCCTTTTGCTATTCAAGTCTCTTTAAGTGAGTTTGAATAAATAATTTTGCCACCAGCTTTGACTTGCTACATTTTAGAAAGCTAGATCAGAACAACCTCAGTAGTTCTGTTGTATATATTTATCTTATCCATGCATAAAACAAGAACCTCTGTATGATACAATGTGTAAACATTATTAGAATAATTAATGTAAATGGTTTGGTAGGAGGGGCATAAGATATATTAGAACATATTATAAAGCTATGATAATTAAATGAAGTAGAACTGGATCAAGAAAAAAAGAAACCAATAAAACAGAATGGGTGGTTAAGAATCTGCCTGCTAATGCAGGGGACGCGGGTTCGAGCCCTGGTCCAGGCAGATCCCACATGCCGCGGAGCAACTAAGCCCCTAAGACACAACTACTGAGCCTGTGCTCTAGAGCCCGTGAGCCACAACTACTGAAGCCTGCGCTCCTAGAGCCTGTGCTCTGCAACAAGAGAAACCACCGCGATGAGAAACCCTCGCACTGCACCGAAGAGAAGCCCCCTCTCGCCGCAACTAGAGAAAGCCTGTGCACAGCAATGAAGACTCAATGCAGCCAACAATAAATAAATTTAAAAACAAACAAAACAAAAACAAAAAAACAGAATAAGATGCTCAGGAACAGAACCTTGTGTATGTAAGAATTTACCCTCCTACACTGTTGGTGGGAATGTAAATTGGTACAACCATTATGGAGAACAGTATGGAGGTTCCTTAAAAAACTAAAAATAGAGATACCATATGATCCAGCAATCCCACTCATGGGCATATATCTGGAGAAAACCATAATTCAAAAAGATACATGCACCCCAATGTTCATTGCAGCACTACTTACAATAGCCAGGACATGGAAGCAACCTAGATGTCCATCAACAGAGGAATGGATAAAGAAGATGTGGTAATATATACAATGGAATATTACTCAGCCATAAAAAAGAAGGAAATAATGCCATTTGCAGCAACATGGATGGACCTAGAGATTGTCATACTGAGTGCAGTAAGTCAGACAAAGACAAATATATGATATTGCTCATATGTGGAATCTAAAAATGGGGTACAAATGAACTTATCTACAAAACAGAAATAGAATTACAGATGTAGAAAACAAATGTATAGTTACCAGGGATAAGCGGGGGGAGGGATAAATTGGAAGATTGGGATTGACATATACACAGTACTATATATAAAATAGATAACTAATAAAGACCTACTGTATAGCACAGGGAACTCTACTCAGTACTCTGTAATGGCCTATATAGGAAAAGAATCTAAAAAACAGTGAATATGTGTATATGTATAACTGATTCACTTTGCTGTGCACCTGAAACTAACACAACATTGCACATCAACTATACTCCAATGAAAATTTTTTTTAAAAAGTGATAGTAGATTCAGATGTTGAAACTTTGGCATATCCAAAAGAACATACACTGGTATACCATGTCGTTGTGAATCAATGGGGAAAGGACAGAGTCTATATAGTAAATGGTATTCATGCATATAGTGAACATATACTAAATGGTACATTATACATATGGCCACCCCCTCAGAAAAGTGTAAAATTAAATGATGGAGGGAGCTTCACTGAACTCATGAGGGTAGAGATGCAAAAGAACATGAGTTGGTTAATCTAGACATAACATTCGGTGCCATCATTTTGTTACTATCAGTCAGTTTGAAGATACCATTTTTGGTTGATAGGAAGATAGTTTCCCTTGGGGAAAAAATAGTGGCTACTTTCCCTTCATTGAGACTAACAGATGATTTAAAAGTTTCTGGATAAAGCAGACATGCATTGCCCCTATTAGCAGCATCTGCTGGCTTGGAATAGAAGTTTTAAACCCTAATTTATGGTGTGTTACATTCTGCAAAATCATGAAAGACTGATGCTGAAAATATCTTCATCATTTAGTTGCAAAATAACAGTAAACATTGCAAGTTTATTGTTTCTAGTTAACTTTTTCGGTGTCTTTCTAAATTTCATTAGTGGGGGGAAATAACAGCAAGATGTTTTCCCCTCAGGACTTTTATTTTTATATATGAGCAGCAGCTTATTGTGAAGCTAACGCAGTTTTAAACTTAGAATTGCCTTTAAATCAGTTACGGTTCCCTTTCTGCCATGTTGCAGAAAAGACAGCTGCTCTTCATTTGTAATTGCTTAAGGGCCTCTGATGATCCTGTGCCTGAGGTAGAGACAGTTCATTGTTCTGTTTATTTAATTTTTTTTAGCAGAGGTTTTTGAAAGAGTCCTGAACAGTGAAGTCCCCAATACTTGTTCATGATCAGAGCTTGATGCCCACTGGAACAGTTCCTTAGCTTATCTCAGCTTCATTTTACTCATCTGCAAAAGAGAATTGATCTAGTTTTCAACCTTTTCTTTTTTTTTGCGTCAGCATCTCAAATCTCACATTACTGGCAATCATTGTTCATTTTTCCTATATACATATATTTTTTCCCAAAAGGCATTACTGATTTATTGCATATTTAATGTGAGAAAAAAGATATTCTTGTTTAATGGAACTCGAGCTCTTTTGCCACACACCCATATGCCACTGAAAGCTTCATTAAATAGAGCTGTTACCCCAGGGACAATGCAGTCTTTTAGCTCCTACGGTTAACTTGTACAGATGGTACCCAGTGTTGTCTGCCGACTTGAGGCAGTTCACTGATGGTGGAATGAGGGAAGGACAAGCAAGAGGGTTTTTCTTTTCCTTTTTCTTCTCCTTCTTTTTATGAATAAGATGTATTTGGTCATGCTTAATTGGAACTAAGCAAAAAAATATTTATTTCCCTATATTACTTAAACGAAATATTTTTTCTCTTTAAATTTCAACTAATTTTTGGTGTCAAATTAAATGTCATATGCCTTTATTGAGAAATGATGTTGTTGGTGTCTGTTTTCATGTTCCATAATTAGTTTATTATTATATTATAAAAAATGTGTTTTGGTATGGGGAAAATTTCAATTTAGTTGAACATTTTATCTGCACATAATCTCTAAATAGAATTAGATAATGAGACAAAAACCACCAACTCCTCCCCCCTCCAAAAGCCCTTCTTATCTTTCAAAATGCCTTATGTAAGTCTCCTTAAGATTGAGTTTCCTAATTGCTGTCTTCTTTTTAAAGAGGTATTGAGCTACTTTGTACAGGGATTGTACATCTCCTACACTTCCCTTCTCATTTCTACCCTTTCTCTGATCCACTCCAAATACGTAAGTCCCTGCACCTGGATGCATATCTGCCTCAATGGACATATTCAAATTACATATGAAAACTTCTGTGGTGTGACATTCTCAGAAATTCTAAAATCCTATTTGTCCTTTGATGAGTTAAGTTCAACAAACTTTTTTTTTTAACCTTTTTATTATAAGTAAGTTCTGTGCTAGACTCTCAATGTAAGAAAGTAACTAGCATAAGAAACTTGATCTTGGGTAGATGATAGGACAATAATGAGTACAACGATTAAAACAATGTGATGATCATGCCCCTTGCCTCTACTCTGCTTTTATAATTATCTCTTCATGGTGGCAGGAACACTAAGGAAAGTCTGTTTAATTTTTTTAATCTTAATTGTAAAAGACTCTTTTTTTGGTTTTTTCTTTGGCTACTAGCCCTTCCTTTGGAATGTGCGAAGCTTATAAGGGCTAAAATTTGTCTTTAGCCAAGACATTTTTGACCCTAGACATTGAGTAAGACCATTTATATATTTTAGCCAAGAACTCTCTAATTTCTGAAATTATTAAATATTTGTATTTAATATATAAATATATTTGTGTTTAATATACATGTGTTTAATGTATATAAATATATGCATGTTTATATTTTGGTGTGTATATGGCATATATACATATGTATTGTCTACTTATCTATGTAGAGATGTACAATCTATTCTAATATACGTGTATATTTTTTTCTGAACATTAGTGATAGCAGGTTTGACATGTATTACATTTAAACACATTTACATTGGGAAATGTGTAAACTCTGTGTGTGTATGTGTCTGTGTCCACATATAGTTTACACATACATATATAGCAAATATTCAAGAGAAATTAAACTGGTGTATTCTCAGTGGTCCATATTTTATTGAACTGAGCATGTGCACAGGGAAGTGATTAAAATTGCATTTTCTTCAGTACCTTACCTAACAAGTACTTACCTGATTAAATTGAAAGTGTGGGGTTTGAAAAATCATTTCAGAATAATAAATAAGTTGGGCTTCCGTGGTGGCGCAGTGGTTGAGAGTCCGCCTGCCGATGCAGGGGACACGGGTTCGTGCCCCGGTCTGGGAAGATCCCACATTCCGCGGAGCGGCTGGGCCTGTGAGCCATGGCCGCTGAGCCTGCGTGTCCAGAGCCTGTGCTCCACAACGGGAGAGGCCACAACATTGAGAGGCCCGCGTACCACAAAAAATAAACAAATAAAATAATAAATAAGTTAATGTTAGGGATGAAAGTTGTGATGCAGTTTATGTCCTTTTCCCAGCTGCTTCTTATCTAGGTCATGGAAAAACAAATGCCATTACTTCCTACTTGCCTGAGTGGTCCTTATACTGTTCACTTACTGGCTAACTCTTGGTTGTATTTTGAAATGAGCACACTGATATAAATAGATGGTACATGGACAGATCACAAATATGAAAAAAGAAGAATTAAATTTGAATATTTGAAATATTCTGACTTTTTCTTAATAGAATAAAAGCATTAAGTACATTTAAAACAAATAAAAAGTAAAACTAAAACAGTCTCCTTAAATTAATTCTTAAACCTCCTGGACTTTTAGAATATAGTCCGTCCTCCCTATCTGTGGGTTCTGTATCCACAGATTCAACCAACCAAGAATGGAAAATACTCAGGGAAAAAAAAATACCAGGAAGTTCCAAAAAGCAAAACTTGAATTTGCCATGCACTGGCAACTATTTGCATAGCATTTACATTGTATCAGGTATTACAAGTAATCTAGAGATGATTTAAAGTATATGGGAGGATGTATGTAAGTTATATGCAAATACTGTGCCATTTTATGTGAGACTTGAGCACCTGCGGATTTTGATACAGGGTAAGTTGGGAGTGTCCTGCCACAGGTACCGAGGGAGGACTGTTTGTCTACATATGTATACATATTTGTATATATAATATCCTAAATGACATACCTGTTTAAAATGACATTATAGTCCTGGAAACAGAGAAATAAGCCCCTCTGCCTAAACTGGGCTTAAAAAGACGTTTTAATCAATAGTCACATGAAAAAATTCCTCTGCTTAATTGTGATATTTGATTCATTTAGAGAGATTTTAATCAGGACAAATGGAAAGAAAATACTGTTTTTTTTTTAGAACAGTCCATGTAATTTATAACAGGGTCATTCTTTTGCATGGTGGCAAATAGCTGTTTGATTGTGAATCTCCTACTTAGAAACTGCTATCAAAAACTAAGTGAAATTTCCTGCTGAGACAAAGACAAAGTTTGAAGTTAACATCATTAGATATTCAAAAGGAGTATTAGACACAGTCATGATGAAAGATATTCTAGTGATCTCTGTACACATTTACTGATAAAATAGGATAATGTTACCTATTTCCTAGGTTGCTTGTGAGGAATAAACATATAATATGTGTAAGTATCTTGTAACATAGCCTGACAGAAAGTAAACCCTCCATAAATCGGAATTGATTCTTCTTGAAGTGTTGGGGTGGGTAGTTGTTGTTTGATGACATAAAACCCCTCTCACGAGTGAAGGTGAAACTCTCGGGATCACCAGCTTCCTGTATATATTTTCTGGCTGAGAAACCTCATCTGCAAAGAAAGCCTTCACTGTACTTCAAACTATAATAGGGCTATCAGAATAAAAAAGAAAGTCCTAATCTGCTTTGATCTCTTTGATCCTACTGTTTGCAACTCTATTAATTACTTTAATACACTGACCAATCATCTACCATGTGCCTTGTTAGCTGTTACCCTTGTTACAACATTTAGATTGTACAACTCCATTAATTCACTGTAAGAATGATAATATTGTTATTCATAATGATAACAACCACATTAATAAGAGCAGCTACTTTTTTTTTTTTTTTTTTTTTTTTTTGCCGTACGCGGGCCTCTCACTGTTGTGGCCTCTCCCGTTGCGGAGCACAGGCTCCGGACGTGCAGGCTCAGCGGCCATGGCTCACGGGCCCAGCCGCTCCACGGCATGTGGGATCTTCCCGGACCGGGGCACGAACCCATGTCCCCTGCATCAGCAGGCGGACTCTCAACCACTGCGCCACCAGGGAAGCCCGCAACTACTATTTACTTGAGTACTTACTCTGTGCCAGATCCTGTTCTTAGCGCTTTAACTGAACTATTATTCATTTTTTACAATAACCCTAATGTGGTAGATATTATAATCCCATTTTACAGATAATACTGAGCCTTTGCAAGGTTGAAGGACTTCCACAAAGTCACAGGATGGCAAGAGGGTGAGCTGGAGTTCTCTCTGAAAGCTGACTTGAGAACCAGATTCTTAGGCCTCACTTGTGATTGCTTCCAAGAATGAAAGAGAAAACCAAGACTCAGATTAAAAGGAGTCACTCATGTTCTCTCAGGGAGGGTCATGTCAGAGTCAAGATCTCTGCAGAGAACTCCGACTCTGACTTCAGTGCTTATTTTACCACACCTCCTACTCTCATAGTTAACATATGAAAAGTCTTGATCAATTCCTGTTAATTAATTAAATTAATTCAAGAGCCCCATTAAGACTTCTAAGCTAAAACATACTGATAACAACAACAACAAAGGTCATGATCTGAGTGGCAGATATTTTCCTACTGATCTGCTTATTTCACACACACTTACCTCCCGTGGAAAGAGATTTATCTATCAGCCACCAGTTCTTCAATACCATCTGTACAAACCTTAGATAGATATAATCCTTGAGGCATGTCTGTGTACCTGAAGATGTGGTGAACATTCTCTTTACTAATGGAATACGGGTTTCAATACATCTCAGAATAGGAAACGATATCCTGGCATCAAAACCACAACTGGAAAAAGCCAGACAAAGAGAAGGAACAATAGGGCATCTTTTACCTCTTCCCCAAATCACAGAGTTTGAGGGGAAAAAAGCTCAAGGATTTATGGATTTGACATGCCTTTCCTTTTTAGATGTCTGTTTTAGAAATTAAGAAACTAAGACACAGAGAGGTTAGGCAGCCTGACTTAGGTAAAAGCTTTGTGATTAAACCAAGTCTGTATCCAGACTACCAAAGTTCTGTTCTTTAGCCTGTTTACTCCCCCTGCCTTTTTAGGACTATTATCAAGATCAAATAAAATACTCAGTGACTGTTTACCTCAGATTTCCAGCCTAGGCATATAAAAACACAAACATCCTACTCCTTTTCTTGCCCATTTAAGTGTGAGTGACATTTTGAAAATTCTAACAAATGTTGGAAGAAAGGGAAGAGATCATCATAGCAATGTGTGGAAATTTTATGGCAGCTAAAAGACAACAACCAAAACCCAGCAAATAACAAAAAACCCAAGACCCCTTTTATGTTTCTATTCCTTTGGGATTTATGATATAATTTCATGAAGCAGGGAAGTGAAATTCAACATTTTGAATTACTCTTCAAAGAAACTGAAAATCAGTATCCACAAAGAAATATTGATTCCATAAAAGGATCCAAATAGGTGTGCAATAATATCACCAATTGTTAAGATGATAAAGTGTAAGGAGATTTGTTGAAAGTTGAAACTATTAAATAAATTACAATTTTTAACATAAATAAAAAAGATATATGAATAATTATATATGATTGAAAACCATATTATCTCAGAAAGAAGCAAAAAAAAAAAGATTTGGAGTGCTTACTGGCTACTCCTTGTTATTATAATTGGACTATATTCAGGTCATATTAAGAGTAACTCTAGGGCTTCCCTGGTGGTGCAGTGGTTGAGAGTCCACCTGCCGATGCAGGGGACACGGGTTCGTGCCCCGGTCCGGGAGGATCCCACATGCCGTGGAGCGGCTGGGCCCGTGAGCCATGGCCGCTGAGCCTGCACGTCCGGAGCCTGTGCTCCGCAACGGGAGAGGCCACAATGGTGAGAGGCCCGCGTACCGCCCCCCCCCCAAAAAAAGAGTAAGTCTGACTTTAGAAAAGTAGAGTGATTATGAAATCTGGGTCAGCTGAAGTAGTTGTGTAGATCTGAGAGCTATCAGCCTGCCTATCCAATATTGCCTTTCTGTCTTCTAGAGTTGCCTTTCAAAGAATACAAAATAAGAACAAAAAACACACTGTGCTTCTCCTCAAGATAGTTCTTCTATGGAAATTATTCTACCCCTGGAGAATTTTAAATCAGGTGTTTTTACTCTAAAAGTAGTTTACACCCCATAAAATGAGTTTGAAGGTGATAGGTCAACTCACCATTTGTACGTAAGTTTCCACACTTTCCTAGACAAATTAGCTAAAAATTATAGCTAGATTATGAGATGGGTCCACAATACTGCATTCTGTTATATTTTAACTATATTTGTAAATATTGTTATTAATAATAGTCTATAATCTGGGAACTAGGTTAAAAAAAAGTGAAGAAAGAATGTTATTCAACTCTCAGCAAGTATTTATTGAGTGTCTGCTCTGTGCCAGGTACTGATCTTGTTGTAAGGTTTTTGCCTGCATAAAGCATAAATTCTAGTGGAGATTCATACTCCCTTTTTGGGGTGAGGGGGTGGTGCATGGCTCACCCTAAGTATTGTGATCTAGGGAATCCTTACGTTTCTTCTCCATCTCCCTGAACCTCACTGAATCAACAGGGAACCCAATTCACTCATGAGATTATAAATCTCTCACTGAAATTCTCACCTACAATTGCCCTAGCCCTACATGTTTTCAACTTTTTGTTAGCTGATGTGGGACTCATGAGGCAATATATCCTGCCTTATATCTACTTGCTCATGTCAGAAACATCCAATTCCATTGCTGTGGTTCTATTTCATGGTGATGCGTTAGCATTGATCAGCATTACCATCTGCATCATTTGGGTCAGAAAATACTCATTCCTGATTAATATCTATGTCAAAGGAATATCCATACATTAAAATATAAATCACCAGGAAAAAATGAAAACAAATATACAGGTTTAGGTAGCTCGAAAATCATGGTGAGAGGTTATAAAACTTGGAAAATCATCCACGAAAAGCATTTTATCCACTACTGAAGGTTCCCAAAGAAAGGCAATCCTAAATCAACTTTCCCAAGGCTTAATAGCTCTTTCTCTTTTCTAGGAAGTATGTTTAAGAATTAATCTAATTCCTTTTTGTTATTGCTTGAGTTCATTTTCCCTTCTTTTGTTGTCAATAGATGCTTGTTAAACCTTTATACATATTTGTTCAAAGAATAAGGGATATGGTATTCTTTATAATAATCCTTCTTCAAGATAAAGGTAAACTGAAACACCAGGACTAGCATTGAAAAGATGTGATTTATTTAGTTGGCACAAATCATGTAAAAAAACACCAATTATATGAGTGCGCTTAATTTCTAAACATTTTCTCATAATGGATTAATTTAGAACTAATATATCTGTGTCTCCTAGATGATAATAAAGAGATGATGATATTTATTATCATGCAGTTTGATGTAGTTGATGTTTATTAAAATCTTACAATGTGCTTGGCATTGGATTGTTTGCCATGTAGATTTTCGCACATGCATTTTCTTCTGTAATCATTATAACCATCCTGTAAAGTATTATGTCTCTATAAACAAACTTAGAGATCATATACTTATGTAATGCTAGAGCTGGAATTTGAGCTCAGGGAGTCTGATACCAGAGCTTGCACTCTTAATCCCTCTAAAAAATAAAGTATCCATTAACAAATCCTATCAGGAAATTAATCAGCCACACTATTGGCTCGATTGGTCATGGGTGTGGAAGAAATAACAGCTGTCTTGACCTGGTTAACTTGATAGCACTAATCAGACACAGGCTTATTTTTTCTGTTTTGCAAGTATATTTTTATACATGGATAAACGAATTTAGAAACTGACAGTGTTGGCTGCTGTGAAATTTCGAGTGCCTTCATAAAAGAATTTAGATAGTTATCTGGACATAGATAACTAATTTATCCTTAAGTCTGTATGACATATCTTTTGGAAATGTTTTTATCCATGGTATGGATTTTGTAGAGAAAGGGTATGAATCTCTATGTTGAAATAACTACGGATTTATTAAGGTGATGTGATAGCAGATGCATGATATTGTGAGCCCTGCCAGTGGATTTGTCCAAAGTGCTATTTGCAGTCCCCCAAAAGCCCTAGGACTATAAACAAGCAGTGAGAACTACCCAGCCACTTTAGACGAAGTGCCTTTGGAAATGAGGGTACAGGACAAAATTTGTTGCACATTCATATACATTAAAAGTGAAATGGAACATTAGTAATATAGATTGAATGGATTTAGGATAAACACCAAGGTCCAGAGTTAGCTAACATGATTCAAACAGTTACTAATGCAGGGCAGGGCAAGAGAGAGCTTCTGTATCTTAGTCATATTTCATGATTTTTCTGAGAAAATTCAGGATGTTTTTTACCTCAACTTGTGATTATTTTACAAAGTTAATATGCACCATAGATATATAGACCATAGAAGAGATCCTGTATTTTAGGTTACTGGTATACAAAAGTATCTAATTTCAAATATTTTAGTGATGGCAAAACTGAAAAACCTCAGTACTTATATTTAATAAACAAAGCATAATAGCCAACTAACAAAAGCAAATGGTTCTATACATGCTTGGAATAATGAAAGTTTTGTGCAGATTTATTCAAGTTATTTGAGTTAACTACAGGTACTTTGTGTGTGAGTGTGTGTGTGTGTGTGTATGTACACATTATTTGAATGAAATTATATTAGAATAGTTATGTTCAATAAATTGATACCTGGATTTTATTTGGCTAAAAAAGCTGTCTTATACATCAAAAGGCACTAAACATTGTATGTCTTTTCATAATCTACTTGGAAATTACGTGAACTGATGACAAGTTCGAAACATTAAATATGGGCCCAGTTTCTCACTGCTATCCTCTGCCTACAGGTTGTGTATAAAAATAATGATGTAAGGCTGGAATTATCTCGACTTGCCAAGCAAGGAGACCCGAAGATGAAGATTCATGGAGTGGTGGCCTTCAAATGTGAGAATGTTGCAACTTTGGACCCAATCACCTTTGAAACCCCAGAATCTTTTGTCTCTTTGCCTAAATGGAATGCAAAGAAAACAGGCTCCATATCATTTGATTTCCGCACAACAGAGCCAAATGGCCTCATCTTATTTAGTCATGGCAAACCACGGCACCAAAAAGATGCCAAGCACCCACAGATGATAAAGGTTGACTTCTTTGCTATTGAGATGCTGGATGGCCACCTCTACCTCCTCCTAGACATGGGGTCAGGTACAATCAAAATCAAAGCCCTACAGAAGAAGGTGAATGATGGAGAATGGTATCATGTGGACTTCCAAAGAGACGGACGGTCAGGTAATTTATCATTTTTTATGCTGTTTATCTGCTGGAACACCACTCCTAAGGAATTAAAACCAAGACATATTAAAGAGTTCTTGCATTTCTGTCTTTAGGGTAAAGGAAATTGTTATTATTTCTGTTTCACATCATAAAAGAATCAGAAGGAGCTAATTAATCATCATAGTTGGGCATCAAACCCCAAATGCTCAAATGGCTTCTAGAATAGCTTCTTAAATGAACATTAAATGGATAATCAAGTGCCAAATCTTGCAAGAAATTTTATCTTGAATTTGCAAATGACAAAATTCAGTGTTCTTGTGTTCCCAGTTATCTCTTGTATCATTGGGTGTTTGGAGGTGCTTGAAGTGGCAAATATAAAATATGAAAAAAATTTTAATATAAAATCCTTAGTTTAATACAGTACACTTTTTTATCCAAGGTGGGTCTATGGTATCAAAAACACTTTAATCAATACAGTAGGATTTCAAGGATGCAGGCAAAGCTTCGCTGCCTTCCAAATAGCTTCCCTTTCTGATGAAAGAGGTTTGGAATTCCACCAACAGGAATTCATTTCTCTGGCTTCCTTTTCCTGCACGTTTTTTTTCTGGAGTCGTGCACGTGAGGTGGGGAAGGAGAGGATGTTTGTAGTGAAGGCCTGAAGAAATAACGTTTACTTACTCTGAAATGTGGAATAGATTAGGGGGCTTAGGGAGTTGAGCAGCATTACGTCTGCGGGGGCAAGAGTCATCCAGGCAAAGGAAGTAGCATTTGTGGAAACCCAGAGAGCGAGAGAGGGAGAGAGAGAGAGAAGCCATTTGTTTCAGGTCTATAATTATATATTATGTCTTTTACTTTCTTCACTCTGTGCTTTCATGCTGATTGTCCTTCACAGCAGCCAACACTGTCAGCTATCAAGTGCTTCTCAAATCATGCTGATTTGTCTTAACTTACAAATCAAGTTATCTTCTTATAATTGAAGACGGCTGAATATAAACCTGGCCGCTCTCCTCCCCTCTCTCCCCCCACTCCCTTATTTGCTTTTGTACTATACCATTCACTCTGGATTTTCCACTAAATACCAGGGTAAGCTTGGCCTAGGCATTTTTTTTTTTTTTTTTTTTTTTTTTTTGCGGTACGCGGGCCTCTCACTTTTGTAGCCTCTCCCGTTGCGGAGCACAGGCTTCGGACGCGCAGGCTCAGCGGCCATGGCTCACAGGCCTAGCCGCTCCGCGGCATGTGGGATCCTCCTGGACCTGGGCACGAACCCGTGTCCCCTGCATCGGCAGGTGGACTCTCAACCACTGTGCCACCAGGGAAGCCCTAGGCATTTTTTAATGGGCCTGGATTTCTTTCTTTGTAAAGCATGTTGGGAAGGACCCAGTATTCAGTGGATCCTAGACCCAGTGACAGGGGATCAACAGCGATGGAGACTAGCATAGTATATTTTTGCAAAACTTTCTGGGGGACTCGACGATCAATCAAATTTGGGAACCACAGATCAGATGACACCTTGTACTTCTTTCAGATCCAAGAATCTGTAATTACCATCCTAGTTTAGAAGGGCCATGCTGAAGCCCTGGGGTGAGCTCTCCTCCTCGCACTCCTTTCACAGATTGCTGTGTCACTTGTTTATTTCTGGCTTCTCTGCAGCAGAGCAGTTTCCTATTTTACAATTATTCATGCCTTCTTTTCCTGTTTATTGATCAAGAAGGTCGTGTTTGCCTTCCTAAAGAGATCTTTTTTGCCCACTAAAATAGAGATGAAATGCATGAAAATTGGGAGAGAGCTAGGGGTGAGGGTGGAGAGTTGAAGGACAGTCAGAACCTATTACTCTGATCCCCAAGATATCTTGGAGATTCTGTTTCTGACTCATCCCTCTCTGGAAACTTGGTCTCCCTACATTCTTTCATTTCCCTAAAGATGTTCAAAAGGAAGATTAGTTACCATTCTGTGCAGTGTGTGCTATGTTGTCATGTTTCTCCAGTATCTTAGATAACTGAGAGTAGACAATAAAAGATTTTTTTTTTGTCTGTTGTACTATACTGATTCCATTAGGAATTGGATTCCTCTTTGTTTTTCTGATTTAAGCTGAGAAGAGTTCATTGATAGGAATACAGAAATATGGCAATAGAGGGCCTCCCTTTGGCTTCCCCCAGCCTGTTTCTGCCAGAGTTAGCAGTTAATTTGCTACTTAAGAACCTTCAGACAGAAGACTTAAAAGGAGGATGGGAACATGGACTAATCTTGTGTTTTGAAATATTAACTTATGGATGTTATCACTTGACTTGAAATACATCTAGAATAAAATTTTGAAAATGACTTTTAAGAATATATATAATTTTAGTCAGACTTTATAGCAATTTAACTAAGTGGATAACTTTTGGAAGTTCAGAGGGGCAAAAAATATTACACTTAAGATCAATGAGCTATTTTCTAACTATATGAAGAAATACATGGTTAATGTCAAAATTTTAGTAAATGCAAAATGATATAAAAAGGAAAATAAAACCATTCATTATCCATTTGATAATGATGATTTATACCTGGATATTTCTAGCCAGTCTTAAGTAGTGGTGCAATTAATTAGTTTCCTAAGTTCCTTGGATGACCTATTACAATAAGGATCAGATAAATACCTTAATCCTCAAGCCGAGGAAAATCTACTTTTGCTGTTTGAGCTCTTTAATTCATCCAAATAACCAAAAGTTTATTAACTGCCCTGTTTATACCCTCATTGGAAAAGGGCAGAGCAGAAAATATCAACTTTAATTTACAAAGTTCAATGCTGGATGGGAAGAAGAAAGAGATGCCTTAAAAAAGTGTTATTTGCAGTAAGAAAGAAGATAAACAAAATGTGGGATTTTTGTCAGAATCCAATAGAAAGATTTAGTATGCTTCGTTGTGTTTTGATGGTAAAGTACTTTTATTCGATTATGATTTCAGATTAGTGAATTGGAACAAACAGTATAAAAAACAATGCTCATTCACTAAACCAAGTTCTGCCTTTACTAAATTGAAAAAAAAAAAGAGAGCTCCTTATGTTGGCCTAGCTCAAGGGAGCTTAATGTAATTTTAATAACTGCAGCTGTTAATATTTTATATATAGTATTTTAATTAAGTTCTGTGTTTGCACACTGCATTGGTTTGGTATAAAGTAGCTTTTTAAAGATTGACTGAATAGCTATACTAGCTTTTATTTTACTTAAAGGATATTTCTGAGTTAGACTTGGTGAAATGCTAAGATTTATAGCTCAGTTAAAACTAAGAAACATAGAATTTCAAGAAATAGTTTCATCCATTTTTCACATCAGTTATATTCAGAGGCTATATGAACATTACTCTTACAATAATGTGGGAAACAATATTTATATGACAAGAGGGCAATGTGGGCTGATTTCTGACTCATGGACAATGAAGGTCATTATCTATTGATTTGCCTGCGATCCTCCTTAGCTGAATATTTAAAAACATTTAATGAACCATGTTATTTCCATTATTAAAGTAGAGGGAGCCCAGACGTAGGAGTTATTCCTTCTCTTATTGACCATACTAAAGTAAATAGGACTAAAAGCCATGGTCATTAATTTGATGCTAATAAATTTTGGCTGTCTTATCAGAGACAGTGTTAAAACTGTATTTGGTAGACAGACTGAACTTTTGATATTCCCCAGTTTATAAGGGGAACCCATGTATGACAGGGACTATATTCTTTATGTTTATATCCTGGTGTTTTCTTAGGCAATAACAGTTGCTCAATACATATTTGGTGTGAGAAAAAATAAAGAATAAAAACATGTGAATGGCTCAGTGCCAACCCACCCCAATATTCTAAAAATAGTAACACCATCACTACTCTTGAAGAGTAATAGCACTCTTTTAGTTGTAAATACAGCTTTTTAAAGAATTACATTACTTCCTGAAAGCAGTTTAAACAATATAGGATAATAGGTGCTGTCCTTCTTTTATGAATACAGTTCCATCCTCCAAGCCCAGACGTCCAAAAAAAAATGCAGTGAGGAAGTTAAACAATTGTTAGAGAACTGTGATAAACCTTATACAAAAATGACAACCTTTTATGAGAACAAGACTGCTATTCCTCTTGTTCCTGAGCTCCCTGTATCATTTAGCAAACATGTAGGTAGAAGGAACATTAATCCTGAGGAAAAGCATTCACTTCTTTCTGAGGGCTGGGATATGCAGCCACAGTAAGCATGCTACTGATGAGGAAGATAGTCACTCAGGATGTCCATCTTTCTGGTTACTTGCCCTTCTGTCCTTTGTTCACTAAAAGGTGGGTACCTGAGCCCTTTGTTTGATAAGAAATATTGTCTTCATCTGAATGCTTTTCCAGAACTTCATTTTCAGCACAATTAATTGTATTGGGTTATATGTCCCTTCTTCCATTCTGTGACTTGGGGAAAGAAAGAAGCACTTTCCCAAACTTTGACTAATACTGTTTGGTCTCAGTCTTTCCGTACAGTGTAGTTTCTTCCGTGGCTGGCTTAGTCTATGACTGGTGCCGTGGGAGGCTAAGTGGACTAAGCCACAGGTGGCATTTTCAGATCCTGCACTAAATTGGCAAAGGAGGAACCATACCAAGTGCCAGCCTGATTTTGTGGATCAGAGTGTATGGTTTGAGTGCCACAAAAAGTGGATATGCTCCACAGATAGTATAGCTACTTAACAGAGCCAAACCCCTAAGTTACTGAGTTAATAAATATGATTGATGGGGCTCATTACTCTGCAAACTTTGCAGGACGTACAGCTGAACATTTTCTTACCACCCCCATCTCCCTTTCCAGGGTTCCCCTTTGCCTCTCTTTTGCTCCCAAACTCAACACAAGACAGCTTCCTAGGTATTTAACTAAAGCATGAATTGTGCTAAAATTAGGAGGAGATTAATGACCGTTTTCTTGGGGCATGGATATTGTTTAAATTTGTGTTAAGCTGTTTGGCTGAGTCAAGGGTATCCTCTCAAGTATTTTTACAGCAAACTACCAGTCTTTTTTTTTTTTGCAAACCATCATTACACATTGAAATCAAAGAGAAAACTCATTATTCTTGTCAAATTCTACTTGTGTACAGCAGGGTATAGCAGATTGTATCAGCAGTTATTCATGGGTAAACCCACATTTAACAGCTAAGAAGCCATTGAGATTTGAATTGAAGTCATAGAGTTCCAGTTTAAGAACTAGAAATTACAGAGGGAAAAGCAAAAGGCTCTCTCCCGAGTACATAATTAGAGGTTTATAGTAATCACTGTTTGATGTGAACAGCACTTTCTAGCTATCTATTACCAGCACTGATTTCTGTGTATACCATTCATGAATCTCCACTCTTACGCATTTCTACTTGAACGACCATTAGACGATTTCTCCATTTAGGCCTTGATTTGAATTTGCCCTCTGATTATAAACATTCCTCCCATGCTTCTACCTAGTAACCTGTTGCAGACATTTGAAATAACATTAAGTAAATGTATAATGCTTTAATTTGTACCCATGTCCATAAACCATTACTCATCCACGGTAAGACTGAAATACCTTATCAATAATTTATCAGTTATTTGACTATGCTAATGACTAGATGGAGTCAATTTTGCATAAAGTTATTTTACATTTTATTAAATTGATCCTTATATTTATTTATTTATTCTGAATGTGTTTAAAAGAAGATAGTCATCTGTTGCCTTCCCCTCCCGTTTAAAACATTTTCAGTTTTACATATTTTCCTCTAGTTTTTTAACATGTAAATATATTTTATATAGTCACAATTGAAGTACAAACTTACTTTTTCAGACTATTTGGTTAATATGATGTCATAAACTCTTTTTTATTCAAAAGTGCCCAAGTAACAAAAATTATTCTCTGTGAGTTGTGAAAAGAGCATCTAAGAATCAGAGCAGAGCTTTGCAGAGGCACTTTAACCAGGCTTGCAGGGTTGTAGGACTCAAATGTATTAACATATACAGTGTCTGTAGAAAAGAAAGTCACAGAGACAAACATTGGCAGTACCTATCTAAGCACTGCCCAAGGGACTTGACTACTTCACCCCCGCTATAGAGAATAGAGGCAGGTCATCTTAATTGAGATGGGGGTGGGGGTGTCAGAACATCCTAGGCTAATATTATTAAAGCTCCCATCATAAATGAATAAATACACATTTGGATTATAAATTGACTTCCCTAAAGAAACATTCCATATCCTGTGAGAGTTAATTTCTCATGCAGAATTAATAACTTGGCCTTCTTATTTTATACATTGGTCTTATGGGCTTGGTAAATATCAGTCAAACTCTGAGAGGTGGAACCTCTCTCTCTAAATTCACTAAATCTCCTTTCCAGGCCCACCTGGCCAAGGGGCAGACCCTGGACTAGGGTGTCAGGTGCATCCTCAAGAAATAGGCATTTAACTGACCACACCAGCCGCAGTGGCCAGTACTGTGGAGTGCGGCGCGGAAATCTGGGGAATTTCTGCAAAATAGTAGTTTAACTGCTGCAAAACACATCACTTAATTGATATTTACAACTTCCCAGCATTGTCTATGATCACTTTTAAAACTCATAGGTATACATATATTGCTATGAGTATGTGTGTTTGTACGTGTGCCTGTGCTTGATTCATGGCGTGTCTATAACATATAGATATGTGCTGTTGGTGAAAATGTTCAGGAAGTTCAAAAAGTACACAAGTGAAAAGTTTTCCTTTACCACACACTCCCCTAACCAATTCACTCCCACCTCCATAAGTAAAATAATTTGGTGTTGAAAAATTCCCAGATATTTTCCTATGCACCAGCATATCTGTAAATATAATTACACATATAAAATAAATGTAGAGCTTCTTTTTTACATAAACAAGATCACTCTTCACCAATTATTGGGTGACTTAAAAAAATACTGAGAACTTTTTCTATGCCATTCTTTGTAGTGACATCAGATATCCCTAGTTTGAATATATCAATATTAACTTAATCATTCCTCTATTGATGGACATTTAACTTTTTGCTTTTGAAAAAATTTCAGTGTTTTAAGCTAATTTATAATGAAAGCCTTCATATTATATCTTTATGCATATTGGTCAGAATTTCTGTAGGATAGATTCTAGGAATTGGAATTGCTGGATTAATTGCATTTTTAATTTTAAAGGTAATGACAGGTTATTTTACTAACAGACTGTTTCAGTCTACACTCTTATCTGCAGTATATGAGTTGCCCTTTTCTCCTCTCTCTTGGCCTTTATTAAATAATATCAAACTTTTAAATTTTGCTCCAAGATTTATTTTGTCATATATCTGTTTAATTTCTGAAATTCCCAGCTCACAGTAATCCAAGTAAGCAAGAAACACATAGTAATAAGCAGAAAACAGAATATTAAGATTGTTTTTTGTTTTGTTTTCAAGCAAAGTTTATTCAGTTCATGTTATAAACCTAGTACATGAAATTGTTTTTAAAAAGACTGAGAAAACTAAAAAGAAAGAAAGTAAAGAAAGAGGAAGGAAGGAAGAAAACCATCCATTCATAATCTCACTACCCCAAAACTCCCATTATTAATATTTTGTCTTTTTTTTTTTACTATCTATTTATGGGACTTATGTATTTTGCATTTTGCATCATACCCTGGAATCAGTGCTTCATTCTGCTTTTATCACTTATATTATGCCTTTTTAATGAGTTTGGATTTGTTAATAGAATACTAAATTTGACAAGTAAATTTATAAGTTTGTGGAATCTGATTCTCTTCTGCAATGAGAGGTGAAGCAGAATTGTAGATAGATAAAATTGATATTTAACTAAAATTATTTTAAGCAGTAATTTCAAAAATTTTTACTCACTGAAGAACTTTAGTGACCATCCAGTCAAGTCCTTTATTTTGCATAAGAGCCACATTGAGGCCTAATGAATCTATTATCTGGCTAAGCTCCTCAGCTAATTAGTTGCAAAGCTAGAACATGAAAATTGGTTTCCTTTGACCAGGCAAAATCATTTCCTATTACAGCACACTATTTTCTACCCCCTCATTTCCCAATCACTTAAACTTTTGCAGTAATTTAAAACTTGAAACCAAATTAACTTATTTTAAATCTCACCTTTTGCTTCACGTTTCTTTTCACTCCATAAACAAATCTTCTGGAAATGGAATAGCCAAGAAAAACTGGATGAGAAAAAGGGTGGAGACTAACAATTTATAAATACCAGATCAAATCATGAAGCTGATTTCTATTTTTATAACTAAGAACAGTTTTCCCCCTTTTATGTATACTTTTACATAAAATGTGAATTTATATTATTTACACTTATGAATATTCTTAAATAAATATTACCTTATCTACTTATCACTTTTGTTTTATCTTTTGCACATGCCATGAAAACAAGTAGGTTTAAATGTTAAGTTAATGTGATTTCTACATTAAGATGATAAAAGTCCTATGTACACAAATATATTTGTTTTTAGCTGAAATTTCATTTCTTTAAAAGCAAAATAGCACAGCAGGGTGCTTCAGATTCTTCAATACTGAAGCATGAAACACTGATCCAAATAAGTTCCCAAATATGACTACCATCTACAAGTTATAATAGCTCAGATATAACAATGTTTTACATAAAATATTTGTTTAATTTGCCAGAAACTCCACATATAATTATAGTGGAAGAAGGTAAAATGTGTGAAATAATCAAACTATTCCAAAGAGAACACATCAATATTTGCAATTCCTGGAAAAAAGATGGAGGGATAAACCAATAATATACTCAGATTTTTGTTTTCTCTTAAATATTTATTTACATGTAGTCATACCCCAAACTTTGGAAAATGCTTATTTTCTATTGATATATACAGCTGTGGCAACTACTCGTCTTTAATGATCAATGAATAAGGTTTAAATAGTCATTTCATGTTTTCTTGGTAACCACTGCCTTTATAACTCGATTATAATGAAATAGGCACTTGAGAACCTTAATATTGAAATTTCAGTGTCCTATATAAGTGTTAAATTGATTTAAATGAATTCAGTGATTCTATGATGAGTCCTTTGCTTAGGTGAAAATGTCCTTTGATTTCATGTCAAGAATAAAATCATTAAGGAATTAGGGATTCAAATCCCTTACCAGAAATATTAGTATTTCAGGATATTTGCACATGTGTAGGCTAAAATATCAATCTCTATTTTAGTTTGACTAAGTAATCAAATATAATTATTATCTCAAATAAATTTTTACTCTTTGAATCTTCAAAATATAAAAATAATCATTTCTGTTCCCACTCAAGTTCTGACCTTTCCCTTTTTTGCCATCCCTTTTATAAAGATTTCCTAACATATAAGTGAATTGGCAAAGCATCTAGAGCATACGTGTAGCTGATTTTTGGTCATGGTTGTTCCATTATGTTTGTTTGCAGAATATTACAGTGAATAATATCTAATACATGCGTTTGCTCGTTGAGACTCCATACCTTGAATCTGGGGCCAAATTAATGAGCTAATTCCTCTTGAAGTTGAAGTTAGGATTATATTTCTTTTGCTTCCTCTCCCACCTTTCATGGCTTCTTCTTCCCATGAGAACTTTAAAACTGTACCTCAAAGGGATGAAAAGGAGCTATGAGAAAAACAACCTTATCCTTTATGATAGTACCCTCTCAGTGTTTTTTGAACTACAGGTTACAACCTGTTAGTTGGTTCTGAAATCAGTTTGGTGGGTCATGTCTAGCATTTGTATTAATAAACTTATCTAATAAGAAAACATTATCGGAGTGCCTCAGAGGTAGTAGAGGTAAATACTTTCCTGTTAAACGGTTATTTCAGTGTGTGTGTGTGTGTATCTGTATGTGTGTGTATGTATGTGTGTGTGCACTGGGCTACATGTAAACCACATGAAACCTGTGGATTAACTTCAGGTGTTGTGATCAGAAAGCTCTAATCTAATCACAAAGTTATAGTGGATATCTTACCCTGGCCACGATGAGCACATTCATAGAGACATATCTGAACTTAGATACTTCGTTCAGAGCAGGCACTAATACACCATAAATAAAAATTACAAGACCTAGTCACCCCATTCTGTCAGACAAACTCTTAATAGATGAGTATCTGAAACACTTGGCAACAGATTTGCCCCGAGAGTATAGGCACACTGAATATGGAAACTCCAGAGTGAACCGAGCTCTGCAAACTATGCAGAGGACACAGAGAGTGGAGTGTTAATGCAAGCCACCGGATTCCCTCATCTCAGGAATCCTCCAAGTATCTTTAGTGTCAGAATTATAACACCACAAATAAGGACAAGACAGTTTTTCCAAGCGTTTTCCCCTCCCTGAGCTAAATCAAGCTTGTTCCATAAATAAAAAGGCCTATTGGAAAAATTGCCGATTTTAAAAATATATCCCCACTCTTGTAAACTTTGTCATTGTTCACTTGCTCTGTGTCTCCTAGCTGTTGTCTCTGAATATGACGTATTCATTTCTAGGAAGTCTTCTTGAACCAATTGGAAAACAGGAGCTGGCATCTCTCTCTCTTTTATGTTAAAAACCTAAAAGTCACTGTGTTCATTACATACAACACTTTGCTTTCCACATTTTTTTTTTAATGTCCACCTTACCTTTTGTCATTAATACTTAACTCTTTCTCATCATTTTCTAACTTACATTAGCTGCTGCAGAGGTTAGGGATCATCTCAACTCACTTCTTAGGGCATTTTGAACAGTTAAAACTGCGTGTAATGAAATTCTATTTAGAAAAGTGTCACCATTCTCTCTCGGAATTATATATTTAATTTCCCCTAAATGATTTTTAAAATATTTTTCTAAGTGGGATTTTCCTGTTCCTGTATGTTCCTAAATGAATTTTCTTCTAGACACTTGCACAAATGTGAACAGTAAAAACGAGCACTTTGTCATTTTCCCCTTTTGCTGCCTCCTTCCAAAATCCCTATTATACCCCTCTCTTTGGAAAGCCAAAATAGCAATGCCTTTGAGTGTTTCTCCCCTAGGAGCTTTTTCCATTTCTTTCTGTGGAAGTCTAGAGAGACAAATGTCTTCTTAATGACTTGGCCGGTGCACGGTCTCTGTCAGCGTCTTCCATGACCTTCTCCCTCACAAAGACAGATCCCATTACACTGCCCATATCTAGGAGCACCCCTCTGCTGGGATTTGGGAGTCTCCTGGGAACAATGCAGGGCCTGGCAGCCCTGTGTGCTTAGATGCACGTTTCACATTCACCACAGGCCATAGTTCCATTTGGAGTGGGCCTTCGCTAGTTGGCGAAATAACTGAAATGCATCTTCCTACCCACCCTCTACACACACTACCCTTTCCCTTCCCTTTCTGTCTCTACCTCTGTACCCCATCTTCTGTCTTCAGGCCTCTCCCATTTTGTCTGCACTCTAAATCCCTGAGGCTTCTAATCCACTTTCTCTTGTTAGACTCTAGGTCCCTAGTCTGCTTTATGGTCTAGACCTGAGAAAGAAATCTGGGATAATCTGGAAATGGGTCAATGTGGTGTCCTTTTTGGGTGTCATATTTGCATTTTTACAAAGATCTTTCTGAAGATAGAATATTAGTGGAATTTTGAGTAATCTGGTGGTACAGGATGAAAGTTTTGATCAGGAAAATACCTGCTGTCTTTCTTTTTTTCTTCTTTTAATGGATTCCATAAATACATAATTTTTTCTGTGATCCTCAGATAATCCCATGTGAATGTCTACCTCTTTATCCTATGCTTAAGGCTAGGATTTCCGTGTGTTTATAAATTAATAGAGTTATTTTCCCCTCACATTGGAGTGAGGAAGAAAAAACAACTTGTCAATTTAGATAAGTAACTAGTTTTTTTTTTTTTTTAAAAGTAAACACCCAATTTGACTTGGTTCTTGTGATGAATCATGATACACAGCATTTATGTAGTGCTTACTACAAACCAGACACTTTACCTGTATTATTTCATTTAACACTCATATGAGGTAGGTCATATTACTATGCCCATATTATGAATGAGTAAACTGAGACCATAGAGGCTAAGCAATAGATTCATACAGCTGAGTGTGATGAAGGCAGGTTTTGACATAGATAATCTGTCAATGTATTGTGTAAAATAAAAACAATGAAGTCAGTTAAGTATGGGGGCACAACACAACCTTTCATTGGTTTGCAGATGCATACCTGCTTTGAAAATGAACACTAACCAAAGAGAGTCTGACTTTATTCCAGAGAGTGATGTAGAATGCCAATTTTTCCTTCTTTCTTTCTCTTTCCCTCTCCCTCTCCTTCTCCCTCCTGCCTCCCACCCCTCCCTCCCCTCCCACCCTCCCCTCCCTCCCCTCCCACCCTTCCTTTCTTTCCACCTTGGCTGAACTGTTAGAGAGTGGTAAGAATGCCCTTTTCTCTTCCCTCCCTTCCTCCCTCCCTCCCTCCCTCCGTCCTTTCCTTCCTTCCTTCCTTCCTTCCTTTTTACCCTGAACTCTTAGAGGCTGACAAACATTCTTTCTTGTCTGTACACTTTGGTTTTCATTCCCAAAGTGAAATAGAACCAGTTAAATGACAGTTTGCCTTATTCTTAAAGTTATTTCATTCCACATTATTTCTGTTCATTTCCCTAGGAAGTACACCAGGAATAGAAAGAAAAATAAGAAATGTCTGCCCTCAAGGAGTTCACGCTCAGGCAGATGCAGGAGAGAAAGTGTGATATTCAGAACAGGTTGCACGCTGTAAAGACCTGTGTGCTCTCTTGTCTTTGCAACAGGTACCATTTCTGTCAACACTCTGCGCACGCCCTACACTGCTCCTGGCGAGAGTGAGATTCTGGACCTGGATGACGAGTTGTACCTGGGGGGCTTGCCAGAAAATAAGGCCGGCCTCGTCTTCCCCACCGAGGTGTGGACTGCGCTGCTCAACTATGGCTATGTGGGCTGCATAAGAGATTTGTTCATTGACGGCCAGAGCAAAGATATCCGGCAAATGGCTGAAGTTCAAAGTACTGCTGGAGTGAAGCCCTCCTGCTCCAGGGAAACAGCAAAACCGTGCCTTAGCAACCCTTGCAAAAACAGCGGCATGTGCAGGGATGGGTGGAACAGATATGTCTGCGATTGTTCCGGAACAGGCTATCTTGGCAGGTCCTGCGAGAGAGGTAGGGTTCCAAAATCCAAGCTGCTGACTCCCCTGAGCTGAAAAGCGTATTCAGCGTGGACCTCAAACTTTAAATGACCATTGAAACATAACATATGCTCTGCGGTAGTAAACTCTCTGCAGGCTGTGCAGCCACACCTGATGTGTGTTACTGATGAGTCCTTAATGATTTTCAAAGGGCGTGATTCTGGGAAGACACAGCTTTTTAAGTATATTGCAGGGATAAATAAATAGTTGAGTCTTTTGGATCCTCTAAGGTATGGGCCTAAGATGTATCAAAGACAATCCCTGTCTCTTTTGCCCGGTTTTTAATTTCAAGACACTAGAAAGTAAAAAAAGGAATGAATTAGACATCCTTTTGGCATCTAGTGCTAATATCTATGTCAAAAATAGCATTCGAAGCAAGCTAAGCTGTGAGTTGCAGCTTCCTTGACACTATTGCCTGAGCCTGTCATTTCACTTTAGTTGACCTTCTCAAGTTTGAAATTTGAAGAGTAAGGTGATTTTAAACCATCTAAGTTATACCAGCGTTTTCAGAAGTGCACCCTAATTTCAAAGGCACTTTGCCTAAGACTCAACTGACCCAATTGGTAGAGGTTCCTTTACCAATTTGATACTAAGACTTAGCGTGTCTGTGGAAGCTCTGAACGGGTGCCTCTTTTTCCTTCTCTTGCAGGAGGCAAAGCTACATTTTTTTTTTCTTCTCCCATTAGAAGTAGAATAGGGTTAAAGGAAGAGTAAAGTGTGATAGCTGTCACCGCTCATTTGCAGACCAGACAAAAGGAAGAAATAGCAGAACAAATATGTCTAAGTATGTTCTTTCATTGACCCGAGTTTCAGATAAATGCTTCAGTCACTATACCCATTGTCACTCATTTTCAACAACGGAACAAAAAATCAATATGAAAAAATATTGACGAGTTGTTGCATGTCCTCTCATGCTCCAAATAACATTGCTCTCTTAGACATTTAGCCTAAAAGTACCTGCCATTTATTTTATTTATTTATTTTATTTTATTTTTTAAAGAAGATGTTGGGGGTAGGAGTTTATTAATTTTATTTTTATTTATTTTTGCTGTGTTGGGTCTTCGTTTCTGTGCAAGGGCTTTCTCTAGTTGTGGCAAGCGGGGGCCACTCTTCATCGCGGTGCGTGGACCTCTCACTATTGAGGCCTCTCATTGCGGAGCACAGGCTCCAGACGCGCAGGCTCAGTAGTTGTGGCTCACGGGCCTAGTTGCTCTGCGGCATGTGGGATCCTCCCAGACCAGGGCTCGAACCCGTGTCCCCTGCATTAGCAGGCAGATTCTCAACCACTGCGCCACCAGGGAAGCCCTGCCATTTATTTTTTAAGCCATACACATTTAGTCTTTTTGACCCTGCATTCCTGAAATAGTTTAATTTACTTAAGCTAACACTTACTAGAGAAGTATTTCTTTTCCAGAATCCAAAGTTGAAATGTAATTTTGATTCTTTATCTTAATAAGGAGGTTCATCAGCTTAATCAATATAAAAATCAATAATAATAACCTAATAATCTAATAATGATCTTAAATTACCTACCAAAATACTATCACTGTTCTGGGTTGTACAATGAGATAGGTCCATAGATAGATAAATATTTTAATCACCTAGATTCATTCATTCTCCTAGTACTTAATTGAAATTCCTGTGAATAGTCATTAGAGGTTAATTATTTCTGCATAGTTTTGTTTGTAAGGTATATATTCTCAGCACATTTTCCATTCTAATTTCAGTTTATTTGTTTGTATAGTATAGTTTTTAGAAATTTCCCAAAGGAGGCAACAACAACAAAGTGACAAAGCTTTTGAGATATATTACAGTTAGATATAACGTGAGATTAGCAGACCTGTGTGATATAAGTGTTTTTTTCTTTTTTTTTTTTTTTTTTTCCGTTACGCGGGCCTCTCACTGCTGTGGCCTCTCCCGTTGCGGAGCACAGGCTCCGGACGCGCAGGCCCAGTGGCCATGGCTCACGGGCCCAGCCACCCTGCGGCACGTGGGATCTTCCTGGACCAGGGCATGAACCTGCGTCCCCTGCATCGGCAGGGTGTTTTCATTTTAATCACTCAGAGAGCTGTCACTTATTCTGATGCCTCCTGCTTAAGTGAAGCTAGAAAAGGGTATAACTGAACTGTCACACAAATTACAAAGGCCTTCAGTTAAATATGCATGGTGTACCACCCTGTGGCAATATTCCGCTACTACATATGGCAGAAATAAGAATGGAAATTGTAGAGCTTCCTAAACCAGAATGAGGGAGAGAAACTATTTATATATTGCAATAATTAGAAGGAGGGGTGGCAAGCATATGCAGCTTTGCAAATGAGAATTTAATAGCAAACTTCATCACTGGGATTCAACATACATTTTTATCTGACAGGTGGCTGGAAATTTCTGCAGATTTCTTTGAATACAGGTTGGTTGTGTACTGAAGAGAGGAGATAGTCATTTTTGTGAGGTTTTTGTTTCTGGACTACCCAGTGTACTGTGAGAAGTCTTTGCTTTTCAGAATTAATTTTCTTGCTCACATTGTGGCATCTCCCAAGAACAAGGGTTATGGATGCTTGTCATGCTCAATACCACAAAATCTGGCTTCTGTCCAGTTCCCAGCTCTGCCCTAGTTCAGTCAACACAAGATCATGTCCAACCCTCAGGGTTTCCAATTCAAAAGAGAGAGCTTTGTGGTTCTTCTTCACATATACTCTGATCACATAAGGCTGTTGATCACATAAAAGTTGACTGACAACTCTTGAAATTTAAAAAAAAAGAAAAAGGCATTTATAAAGTTTCTATTTTACTATTATTGAGCAATAAATGTTAATTTATAAAGAAGCATGTTCAAGTCCTTGGACATTGCAGCATGGGGAACGATGTTGCAATCACATAGAAAATCTTCATTCTTCATTAAGTAAGCAGAAGAGTTTATTAAAAAGATCAGAGTGGGGCTTCCCTGGTGGCGCAGTGGTTGAGAGTCCGCCTGCCGATGCAGGGGACACGGGTTCGTGCCCCGGGGTGGGAAGATCCCACGTGCCGCGGAGCAGCTAGGCCCGTGAGCCATGGCCGCTGAGCCTGCGCGTTTGGAGCCTGTGCTCCGCAACGGGAGAGGCCACAACAGTGAGAGGCCCGCGTACCGCAAAAAAAAAAAAAAAAGATCAGAGTGTATGCTGACTTAGGCAAATAAGAAAATAGTATTTTTTTTATGTGCACTGATCCCATAAAGAAGAGTAGTATAGAAATCGTCCAATTGAATATAAATTGAATTCAGCACCTTCCCTCCTTCTTTATTTTTTAAAACTGAAAATTTGTGGAGACTTGGTCATATAGAAATCCTTCTTGGTTGTATGTATATGGTATCATTGGAGGTCTACTTTATACTTGTTTGTTAAAACTCCAACAGATGGAGGGACAGATGTCAGAGCAATATAATTTGGCTCCCTGTCTGATTTTCATCGCTGACCACAATATGTGGCTGCCTTTCGGCAAAACTGAGCACAGGTGTACATTTTAAACCACAAGAAGGAATAACACAGAAAAGCAAATTTATCAAACTTAACGACAAGGGGGAAGGAGTTGGAGGGGACGAAGTTGAAACTTCTCTCCTGCTGGGAAGTACTGTATTAGCCTTTTAAAGAGCTCTTTTGGGTTCTAAGCGATGTTTACTAATGTTTAAAGGATGCTGCCAAATAGCATAACCTTCAAATGTCAGAATGTTGTTTACCATTTATTTGGCAACTCCAGACTACAACCTTTGCATTTTCCATTTCTTGTCTAATTAAACATTAACTCAGAGGCACTCGAGTTTTATTACTTTACTGTTATTTCATTCCTGCAGCTTTTCAGAGAATGTTAAAGGCCAATGATACTGATTTTTTTTTTACTTTAGATTGTATTTCATACAATATTTATGATCCATTGTCAGTCATCTACATTTCTAAAAGGATGTTCCCTCTACTTAATTTTCAATCAAATTAAGCTACATTTCATAGAAGAATATGAGATCATTTAAAAAATGATTGTTGAATAATAGAGACTAGATTTACAGATTAAATAAATAAGAGAAAACTAAAAATATTTTTGCCCTTTTCTCTGTATAACACTAAAGTAACTGAACAATTGATAATGGCTTGTAAGTTTTTATTCAACTATTTGTTGCTTTATAGATATGGACAATAATTGGCTATAAATTAGGAAGAGAAATGGTAGAGATCAAATTTCTTTAAGATTATACTAGAAGCATTTTTTTTCTAGTATTCACTACAACTTTACAATCATGTTTTAATTATTTTTTGAGCAACTCCTACTAGATTTTCTTTAGGGAAACCTTATTGGAAAAATATGATGTAGATTTGTGATATGAGGTAGAACCACCATATTTTAAGGGGATCATATTTTATTTTCTCAGTACTTAGGTCAGTGCTTAGCCATGAGACCCCTGTTTTGGTAAACAGACCCCTCTCCTAGTCTGTCTTTTGTGGCATAATTATGGCTTTCGACGTAGACTTTAAGGAATATTTTGTTCATCTATATTACCAAAATTAGATTCACTTATAATAGAATAAATAATCTCATTAGTGAGTATTTATGTATGTATGATATTCAAATTGAAATATGCTCTTTCATATATCCTTAGTATCAAGTGCAATTGTCAATTCAGATAATTTTATCGAGGCTCTACTGTTTGCCTGGCACTTTTTGGTGCACTCAGCTGATGATAGAGCAATGAATAGCAGAGCTCAGCTTCTGCTGTAATGACTGTCACATACTAAAAGGCAAAGACAGATTATACTATACAAACAAATCAGAAATGGTAATTTAAAAAAAGAAATGGTAAGTAGATATAGAATAACTGGAGGGGGAATTAGAAGCAGGATTTGAAGCAGGCGTCTCTGGAGTAACATTTGACCAGAGACCTGAATGCTGAAGGAACAAGCCATATAAAGATCTAGGGGTGAGACCTTTTAAGACAGAAGGTTCCACAAGTGCAGATACTTGAATGAGAGATGAAATCAGTGTGGCTGGAGTATACTAAACAAGGGAGGACGTGCTAAAAGCTGAGGCCAGAGAGATGGGCTGGGGCCGAATCACACACAACCTTATAGGTTAATGAAAGGAATACAGATTTTATTCTAACTGCAGTGGTGGGAATCTATTGGCGAGGGGTGGGGAGGTGAAGGATGGAGGTGTGGGGGGTGGGTGTGCACAGTTGAAGCAATGAAGTGCTATTGAATCTGATCGACTTCTTTAAAAGTTTAGCCTGGATGCTGTGTATAGGGAGAAAGAGTAGAAGTAGGGAGACCATTGAGGGAGCTATCATAGTGGTCTAGGTGAGACATGAGAGCAGAGTCTAAGGTACTATAGCGGCAAGAACTGGTTGATTCAGGAAATGGATTGGAATCAGAGGCTGCAAGACTTGCAGATTTGCAAATAGATTGGATGTGGCAGAGAGGGTAAGAGAGAACGCAGAAAGGTTAAGGTCTGAATAATGGTGTTAAGCCATTTACTGAGATGGAGAACACTGGGGCAGGAACATGTTGAATTTGTTCATTTTTGGTGTGTGTATCTTATTCAGATTGGAGATGTCAAATAGGCAATGGCTGATGGATGTTTGATGGGGCTCAGGAGAGAAGTCAGGACTGTGAATAAGTATTAGGGGGAGTGAGCATGTGAGTTGACCAAGATCCCTTAAGAGGTAGAGAGAAAAGAGAAGGGCCCTAAGGAGGGAGTTCTGGAACCCTCAGCACTTATCTGTTCTGGATGTGCATTCAGTCCCACGAAGATAACTAATGATTAAAGTCTGTTAAAAGCAATACTTGATTTTCCTGACTTTTTGGAAGATAATCTTTCAAAACCACAACTCCAGAATATAGTCTTCATAATAAGCATGGTTTCATCAGTAAAGTTAATTGTTGTAAATAGGCAGGATAATGAGAATTTCCTAGTTTATTTTAATTTCAGGTAGGTTTTCTTTTATTAAATGCTATTCTGAGTTATCAGAACCCATGAGAAAGCAAAATGACTCATACTTGTTTTGCAGGGTTCCACAACCGTATGGTGTTTAACATTAAGGGGTGCTATTTCTTAAAACAGTCAGTTTGAGATCAACAGTTTTGCTATTCGCTTCTCTATGTGTTTAATGCAGCATTAATCAACTTCCCCATTAAAGCAATCCATTTTCCTTTAGTAGCACACACCCACACAAGCTTGTCAGTCCCACCCCCATCCTTACTCAATGTTACCCAGGTACATAGTTATTGACTTTTTGGTGATAGCTTAATTTTTTCAGAACACCATGGTGGTGCTTACAGATAATGCTTTAAGTTACCCCTTATCTGCAAATGAACTTACAAATGAAGTTACAGTTTGTGTCTTTGTAAAAAAGAATTACCTTGTTAACCATAGTGACTCAGAAGAAGCATTACCTGTTGTTTGGTAATATCAATTTTTCTTCTGTTTTTGAACATCACCTCTGGAAAAGTGTTGGCCTGAATCCTATATTTAAGTCATATTTTTTTATGTTTCTTTTTTGATTGTATTAGGGCAGAAATTATGAAAAAGATGATAATAACTTTTCTTAGAATCATGGGCTTTTTGGGTAAGCAAAGGCCTTAGAGATACTCTAGTAGCACCCTCTCATTTTGCAGGTGAAGGATGCAGAGCCAAGTTTAATTTCACGGAGCTGATCAATGGCCTGACCATATATAAACATGTATATACAGTTGCTAGTGCTTCAAGCCAGGCTCACTCTATGGCTATACGAAAAAAAATATGATGTCTGCTCTTGAGAAGGGATATGCATACATGAACATGGATAATCTGACATGATGAATGCTATAGGTAGAAAGTGCTCTGGGTACAGAAAGGAAAGTGCAGCCACCTCTGCTTCTGGACTTTAGCAGATACTTCACAGAGGAAATTCTCTTTCCTGTGACTTCTCTTTCTAGTTAAAAAAAAAAATTGCTCATTTCGGAAGAAGATGAGCTGAGTTTGTGTCTTGTGTTTTATATGGAAACCTTTAATAGGTCATGCTTTTCCTTTTCAAGGTATAAATGCACTAAACTGACCAAGAGCTTGTATATTCATTTCCCATCTATAGAAGCAACGGTTCTGAGCTATGATGGGAGTATGTTTATGAAAATCCAGCTCCCGCTGGTGATGCACACGGAGGCTGAGGATGTATCCTTACGGTTTCGGTCCCAACGCGCATATGGCATTCTCATGGCAACCACCTCCAGAGACTCAGCAGACACCCTCCGCCTGGAGCTGGACGCAGGACGTGTGAAACTGACGGTCAATCTAGGTAACAACTCGCCTTCCCCCATTGAACTAACACTTTTCACTTTTTATTCAGTTTTGCCTGCAAACATTTATCAAGTAGCCTGTTTGCCATGGAAAGTTAAAACATTTAATGGTCTCATCTCCATTATTTAAATTCATTTAGGTTTTGGGGACATCTTTTTATTGTTTCTATTTCGTTAACATAATTTACTGTTTTGTGATTCCTACCACTGAGGGTTCTTCAAAGGGAAGCCATACGTATTAATGAGGTTAATTGAAAGTATAAATGTTCAGGCTTAATGATGCCTCAAACTGAATTTCCTATTTTTATATTGACTGACACTCTGATTGGTTATAGGTGAAATCCTTTTAGATAAAACAAAAATACACCAACTTTTACTTGGATAACATATGCTATAAAATGTCAAATTTCTACTTAGTGATCTAGATCAACAGTTGCTCTTACTCTACTCCTTGGGCTTCTCCTTTGAATAATTACCTTTGTGGTATTCCATCATTTCTGTTTGGAAATACTGTGTGGTGATATTTTGCTATCAAACAGCAATACACAACCCTTCAATGCCCAAAGTCTGCGGCCCTCAGCAAACAGCCATGAGAACACTAAAGACACAGACTCTTCTGCAGAAAAATAATGCTTTCCTGCTTAATTGTAGCATTCAGAAAGAGTCACTACAGTAAAACCTCACCAAACTGGATGAAATCTGGGGGAAGACCAGGCTGAATTAAGAAAAAGTCTAAATTGTAAGAAAAAAAAATTGTAAGCAGTTTTGTTTTCAGTTACATTCAAAAGCACAAATTAATAGCTGGAAAAATCTTAAGGAAAGGTCTTACTAGGCTGATGATAATGGGTGGTTAAGAATTGTCCATAATTAACACATTATTTCATGTTAGTTGTGCCATCATTGTATAGTAAATTACCTGAAATCAGTTTTCTTCCCAAACTTAGCCTTTCATAATTTGTTTAGTTTTTCTCAGGCGATCTCCGCTCATATTGAATGAAGAATTACAAATATTCTGCCCAATACATTTCAATATTTTCATTAACTCCAAATAATAGGAGTACAAATTAATGAGGTTTTACTGTATTTCCTGGAAGTGCTGAGTACACACAATAATGAATAAACAGAGAGAAAAATTCAAGACTACATAGATTTACAAAAAGAGTAGTAAAATGTGATGAGGTAAGGCATTTGTGAAAACCCCACATACATTTTCAAATTCTGTTGGGCAGAATAGTAGCTCATAAAATATAAAATTACTTCATTGGTAGTTTATTGCATACAATTGCATCAATTAATATTAGTTAAATTAAGTTCAATAATAAGACTTTTTTTTAAGATTACTAAAGAATCCATAGTACTCTTTTACAGTTCTGTTAGAGTTCCCCCTAGTGACAATGATAGGTTACTACAAGTCAATCAAAATTGCCTAATTGCAGTAAAGGGGCTGTTAGCCCTGGGAGGGGGACACGCTCGCTCATGGGAATTTTCCAACAGCAAAGCATTCTGTGGAAAGAGTTGTGTAGGTGCTGATCCTTGGCTGTTTGCAACCACTTTTCTGATGCGGTTGACGACACATGACAAACTCAGCTATATGGAAACAGAATCTAGGTTTGTATTTTTCATGTTCCCCAAAGGCATTAAATACTACAAACAAAACCAACAAATATTTATCTATATATAAAATAAACATAAAACATGCCACATGATCCTTTAAAGATAACCCTTATAATCACAGTCTGTGTTATCCAGATTAGACATTCTGTTCTTAGGGAATCTGATTTTATATAAGAAAGTATAGGAAAAGGAAAATCAATAGCAGTAGTTACCATGACACTTACTACGCAGAGATAACATTGTTAGCTCCTAACAAAGGGATAGGTATATGTGCTCCAAAGAATGACACTACTCCTTAGCCACTAGAATTTCTAAAGGGAACAGTTGTTTCTTTCTTCCTCCAATTAATACAAGGCACGGAATCTAGCTAACACATGGCTCTTACCTTTTTTGCCCAAGCAAATAATAATAATAATAAATACATTAGGGTGAAATGAGAATAATTTCAACTAGCTCTCCATTTGACCATGAAAATTCTATAGGATTCTGTTGGCCTTTGTGGGATAATAGATTTTGGAGGTTCAAGATGTCTGAGCCTAGCTGAGCTTGCACTGTACCCCATTGTGACGGAGCACTTTTTAATTATATTGAAAACAATGATTTGTTCTTTCACAGATGGGGAGAAAGCTGCAGCCAGTCTAAGCCAAGCATCTTTGACAGTTAACAATTCGTTATTTCACTTAGATTTGTCACCATGTAGCTTTGTTTGAATTGGCCATTTTTAAAAAAACCTTTTAATTGTTGTTTCCAATGGTGCAGTTTTATAACAATGAATCTGGGTTCTAGAAGTATGTAAAGAATAAATAATATGGAGTGGCCATATTTGCATGTGTCTGTCCCCGGAAGGGTGGACTGTGATTTTATTGGATGTCTGCAGCTATTACCTTGAAGGATAAATTTTCATTTTTCATCTATTCTTCCCCATCTAGATTGTATCAGGATTAACTGTAATTCCAGTAAGTGCCTATTCAAAATTTTTAAAATGTTATTCCTCCATTATGATGTAGCTAGTCAAGAAAAAAGAGAGCAAGAGAAAGGCATTTATAAAACTCATGAATTCACTTTTGAAGTATACCAGTCCATCATCTGGGTTGTAAAAATTCATTTTGAAATCTGTCCAGCTGAAGACTTTCCTGCTTCAGTTCCTACCTCTAAGTGGGAAAAGAGGTGACAAATATCTTGTAACAGAAGGTGCAAACGTCTCTGTAGACCTTTGGATAAAGCAAATAGCATTTGTATTTTGGCAGATCTTGGACTCCAGTAGTTCTCTTCACAACCAAATTAGGAGAAAATACTGTGGGATCTTATTTCCTTCACTTTCTGTTTTTATCTCTTAACTCAAATATAGAAGAAAAAAATCTTTTCATGTGAAAGTTACTATTAAACCCTTCTAAATTCAACCAAAATTTTACATTGGAAAATGTGTGT
The DNA here is from genome assembly GCF_964341445.2 of Mesoplodon mirus. Lineage (NCBI taxonomy): Eukaryota > Metazoa > Chordata > Mammalia > Artiodactyla > Ziphiidae > Mesoplodon > Mesoplodon mirus. The sequence goes on along the minus strand of NC_138990.1, from coordinate 66,370,221 downwards.
TTTTCCAAGTTTTATGTATATACAGAAAATTACTTATCTAAAGAGTTTTTTCTTGTACATTATGACTATTTACATAATGAATTTTTACATCCTAATCATATATCTGCAAAAATAACCAAAACCCTTCAAATCTGTGATATGCATGCCAAATGATGAGTTAGAAAAGATGCATGGACTGAGTTTTTTGATTTGGACTAGAGAACTTGAAAGGATGTAAGGACTGTGATTTTATTTTGAGTTGTAGCATTATCTGAAGTGTAAACTTATTTTATTTCTTTACGTAAATATTTAGGTTTTTCTTTTCCAGGTTTTGCTGACCACATTGAGGAATCTCATCTAATATACCAAAGTTGTTAGTTATTTAACTAAAATGGTTCTAACAAGCTTCTGATCTTTCACTGTCATAGTCAGTAAAACATTTTTTTTATATCCTTGGAAAATGCTGAGTATGAGTTGATGGAGTCTACTCCCAAAACCTTTGGCTGTGTTTCCAAATGTCAGTAAGTCATCCTCTGAAGAATAAAATGACGGTCTCCAACTTACAAAAACAAGAAGCTTTATCTAATTAAATGCATGCTATTTCAAATACCCGTGCTTCTTACAACTGAGATTTGTCTTAAAATATTTTAATATTCATATTAAAGCAGAATAAAAGCCAGTCTTTCCAATCATAACAATAAAAAGGTAACTGAATCATGATTTATGAAAACAATAAATTATTATACTATCATACAGGCATAAAAATCATCTCAAACAGAATACAGTTCCAGAACTAATCTCTCAGAGCTCTAACACAAGTAGAATTTTTCAAGTATACATCACCTCTTCTCAAACCCTATCTTTACTACACTCTCTGAAAAGGAGCACAGGTTTAGAAGTCTGATACCATGGTCCAGTTTGCTTTCAGCTCTGGAGCATAGGTGCAGACAAAGTGGCAACTCACAAAATCTTTTCCCAAAGCCAGATTTGTGACTCAGTGCAGCTGTAGATGTTCTTGATTCTTCCTGGATCTTAGAAAATCCATGTGAGGAAACTATTTTTCTAGACTTCTGCTTTAATTTTATTTATATTAGGCATACAATAAAGCATGGGTTTTTATTTACAAAATATAACTACATAAGGTCTAGTATTTAATGGAAATTAACCCCATCAAAGGTGCTTCTGTGTTCTCAGCTCTATCAATGTTTTTTTAAGATACTTGTTTATATTCTAATTACCCTTGTTAGCTACTTCTCTTCATTTGGCTTATTATTATAAGACTGATATTAAGCATAGTATTTTCTCTGGATATTTCACAGAATAATACCTTTGAGGACAAAGGTTTTTGCTGGTTAGTGGATTTTTTCCCTTTTTAAGGAGTGTGTGTTACACTTAAATTACTTGAATTAAACCAGTGATTGTGAGCTTTCAGTGCACACCTCGGACAGGACTGCAAATGCCTTAACTTGACAGCAGTCACTGGAAAGAACATTCAGTGATCAGGTAATGTTTTCATTTCCTCTGCCTTTGTTTTATTTGGGAAGTAGTGGGCAGATGTAGCCAGAACTCCAAGTTCCATCTAGAATTCATGTTATTACTCAACTTTGAGGATAGGGAGGAATTTACATTTCAAATAATGCAATTCTAACTCACAGTGATAAATAAGCAGAGATGTCCACCTGGACTGCATTTTGTACCCAATAAAAAATATAAATAAAATAATTGTATCTCAGTATAACTTGTAGTTTAATGAAAGATTGACTTACTACATTTATCCTCTATAAGCCATAAGTTTGTCTGAAACTGAAATGTACATTTACTAAATTACAACCTTCTACCACCACCGTCTAAAAATTATACCATACCTTAGACATCAATTGTGTTTTGAGCTTAATAAGAAATACCTCAATTGATGTCTTTAAGAAAATTTCCACAGAAAGTATACAAACTGTAACATAAAAATTATCTTACATTGAGAATGAATATTAAACTCTAAATTATTAATTTTGAATGGAAATCTTCTCCAAATTCTCTACACTTACTCAGAATTGCTCGGCTGTTTCCTGTAGTCACTCCATCCTTTCTCATCACCCCTCCACCCTCCCTTCCTCAGTTTACAGGAGATATTACTTGATATGGAAAAGAAAATATATAAAGCATCAGACCCTCCAATCTTTGCTACTGAAGAATAGGTAGTAAGTGAGGAGGGCGGAAGGTCTAGCTGCATTGCATGTATTCAGACCTCTGGGACTAGGAGATGGCAGATACGTTTCTTTTTCAGCCCTTGTGTCAGTAGTTTAGATGCAGCAGTGGAATCTTCCATGCACAGGCCAGGGGAAAGCCTTTTGTTAAGGTCCTTTTGAGAAAGGGCTGATTTGATTTCCAGGGACCATCTCTGTCAGATTCTTTGTTGCCACCTTTCCCCCCTGCCCCATAGGAAAAGCTGTCAAAAATCTTTAAATGGAAGGAGAGAGGCTGTTTTTATTTAAAAATCAAAAGCTTATTTTTATGTGTGGAAAGGGTATTTTTTAAAAAGAACTGTCTCTGTGAATAGCGGTCATGTCAGTGTCAAAATGTATGCTTTGTTCTCTCCGATTACAAATGGAATGTCTCTGCACACAATCCCAGACCAATCTCAGTTCATTGATGTCCATTAGCTTATTTCATTGCTAAAATATGTTTGTTATCTGCAGCTTGGTATTAGATTAGGTCAGTATTTGCAGATTCACAGATGGGAAGGTGAACACAGAGGTGTTATTATATGGCCCTCCATCCTCCTCTGTCCAGGGCAATCAGATTATTCTTGCCTCCCCAGTCAACTCCAACATGGAGAACCATAGTCTACCATCATAAAATCATTTTATATGGGAGATGGAAAAGGACTGTCTAGTCACGTTCTTTTGACATAAAGATCAATTATTTGAATTAATGAAAAAAGACAAATTACAGATGATTTTACAAAAAAAAATTATTATAGAAATATTTACAAAAAAATATGTACAAATACCAACTGATCATTAACAAGTTATTACCAAAAGAGGCCAAGTCAGACTGAATAGTACTTTGTAACTGAGACATGAATTGTTTGCATCAGAAAGTAAGTGTATGAGAGTCTCTTGCCTAGTCCATAGTATTGATTGACTTAAGACTTTTAAAAACTATAAAGAACACAAAAGAAATTTTCTACCCCTTGTGAAATTTTCTCAAATGAATTATTAGTAGGGCCTGTAGTAAGTACTATTAGAAAGGCCATTGGTCTTATTCTGCATTCTCTTTGTCTGCCAAAGTATGTAGCCTGAGATAGGGTGACCAAGACAGTCTCAATTTCAAATTTGCTGCCCAGTAATTCGCAACAGTACATCCAAAGTCATTAGGCTATATATTTCTATATAATTTTTTTCTGATAATTTCGCATCGTGGTAGTGTATTGCTTGCTTCAATAGTCCCATTTGTTTTTTCTTTCTCTCTTGTTCTAGTAACCTTACAAATTGTTAGTATTATAATCTGAAGGTTTAAATACATTGAAAATTTGAAAACTAAACTTGCTCCTATCAACTATAGGTGAGTCCTAATTGTCATATAAGTAACTACGTTAAAGATGTAGTGGATGCAAGGAAGCTTTTGTGATTTTGTTTTTGTTAGTGTTTTCTTTCCGTTTTTTTTTTTTTTTTTTTGTCTTTTCAAGTCAATGACATAATTATGGAATATCCTGCTTGCCCACAGGAAAGTTTGGGGCCGCCTCTACATTCATATAAAAAGTGGCTTTTCATAAACCCATGTTCTCTGATGTTTACTTTGCTTGTTTATTTAATTATTTGTGTTTCTTTAATCCTTACACATGTCTCTTCTCCTGCCCACCTGCTCTTCCTTCCTACCAAGATTTACTCTTCTTACTTCTCCATTTCCAATGTTGTTTACTCCTGTTCTCATTCCTCTTGTTTTCTTACAAGAATAAAAACTCTCTGGGTTGAAAAAAAATATTTTAGTAGGCAGAGCTTCCAACCATTTTTGGCTTCTTACAGAAACTGGTTTATTTAAGACACAGAGACAACAAAATTGGAGATGACATTAATGTGGACAGAGTGTCAAGGGTTGAAGTTCAGCTCCTTTTCTTTGTAGTTCATTGTCTAAGGATTGGAGAGAAAGGGAATCTAAGGCCAAGTATTTAACCTCACTTTTGATTTGGAGATAGTGAAGAAGTGCTCTGAGTAATATGTTATCGGAAAATGTACTATGATGGATGTCTGTAGTGGATAATAAGATCTTTGTATTATCATTTTATTACCAGGATGAAAAGATCAACTAGATATTAGTTATCACCAATTTTTTTATGTAGATAAAAATGGAAAGCAATAAAAGAATGCAAAATGTCAACCAGTGGCACTTAAGCCATATTAGATTGCTTTGATCAGGCTACCACTTGGCAGGCTACTTGAAAAGATATGAGGAAATTTCTGGAGGCTGGCTGTTGTTAACATGAAACAAATATTCAGGTCAGAGCAGCTGCCTGGTGCCTGAAGAGCAGAGAACTGCAAAAAGGAGCCTCTGACTCTGCCTCCACATAATCATCCCTTGATTTGTAGAGTTCTTTCAATCATTGCCTCTCAGTGACTGGTGCTGTCCGTCCACCTAGGATAGGAACTGCTCAAGGAATAAAGGAAGATAAATATATACATGCAGAAAAGAGGAGTTTTGTTTGTTTTCTGCTGTTGTCATTTTTTAAAGTTTAAAGTATATATGAAAGAAAGGAAAAAGAGAGAGTTTATGAATGAGTATTTTTAACAAAAATCTAAAAGAAATTACATATAAAATATAGAGACCATAGATTTCTGATGAAAAACAAATAGCCAAAACAGGCAAAGGGAATTAGCACATGACAGTGAGTCTTTAAAAAAAAATCAAAATTGGAATAAAATTTAAGGAGAGCCCATTTGGATTTTCCATATCTAAAATTTATGAGAATTATAAAGAAGAGTACACATTTAATGACTACATAGATTGTGCAAAATTGTAGTGCGTGGGCTTGATAAGTAGAAGAGTTGGGTCTATTTTAGTGAACAATTAATTGGTTTATTGCTTATATGCAAATATAAAATGCTGAAGTGTTTTAAAAGATTGCTCTTTTGTGCAGGTTAAGAATTCATCTTGAAATCACACTCAATTATTAATTTGTTCAGTAAAGCATTTTCTTATTACTAGTGCAAAAGGGTGTGCTCAAAGTAATACAAAATTCCAGATTGGCATTGGCCAAATTCATCAAATTATCTTTCATTGTTGAAAGTTAGTATTACAACAATGGCCAAGGTAGAAATTGTCAGAAAAACTTATAAAGTTTCAGAAGAAACATTCTGAATTTGATATCCCCTTGGCTTCTGTGAAAAGGAAATTTTCTTTTATACCACAAAATGTCACAAATTTTGAGACCACAACCTGTTGGTTGGAGGTTTTTATTGTGTTATTAGAGCTGGTTTCTAAACATTTGCCATTTCCTTCATAGCTTAGAGTTTCTTTTTGTTTTTGTTTTTTCTTTGGTAGAGAGGTAGCATTTTAGCATGCTATCATTGATCCAGAAAATCAAAGGTAAAAATATGAATTAGACATTAGACATTCCTAGCCATTATTAAAAAATTTCTTTTTTACATTTAGTCAATCTCATTGTAAGATGTATGATTAGAATTTCATTAATTTTAAAGAAAACAATTTCTTTTTTGTATTTGGAGCATTTTGTCTTTTTACTGATGTATCTTTAATGATTCAGGTTCATACAGAGTTAATCCTAAAGGATCAGAAAGACTAAAAAGTACCCAAGAACTTCTGTTTAAAATAGCCTCTAATCCGTTGGACAGCCTTAATGTTCAATGATGATCTAAGGTGCCATGTCAAATAACTGGTTTTACTAGTGTAGACAAATATAGATTAGAATTTTTTCAAGAATGTTTGCATTCCTAATTTTCCTCAAAAGAAAGCCACTAACAATTTACACTTTGTCAATTGCTTACCTGTCAGAGAATATGAAAACAAATGCTGATTGTGGATTTCAATTCCTCATGTAGTTGCTAGACAGGAATTATGCATCTGCTACCTTCTAAAGAGGATGCATAATTTAAAAGATGCTTTGTCCACTTAACCACAGGTCAGGCATGATTAATATAAGCCTCTAGCTGAGCTTCCATTTAGCTTCCTCTTCTCTACTGACTCGGTTCTGCTTGATTATAGCTTCTACTTTTTCATGTCTTGTGTTTACTCATGGTGTCTCCTACCTCATGGTTATTGTTCACTGCCTCTTCCTGTGCATGTCTTTTGACTTTTTGCTGCTCCTTCAGCTGTTGACTCAATGTATGCTATGTATTCAAACTCCCCTAGAAAGAGAATCAGTATATTCATTACTTATACCTGTCCTGTTGAGCAGAGATTTCAAATCATGTCACCTCACAAGACACTGTCCAGATTTAGCTTTGGGGGCAGATGCCCACTGGTGATCCAGTCAGCTGTCCTCAGAGCAGGACAGTATACTCACCTCCAAGGGGATGTAGGAGCAGCAGGCTTTCTCCACAAACATCTTTTTTCCAGGCTGTCTGATTAAAAATTTTTTGACTTTAACTGTGAAATACCCTTGAGGATTACAATTTCTTCAACACATTACTGGCAAACATATGGTACGTAAGTCAAGTGGGCAAGGCTCTTTAAATCAGGGGGGAAATGCATGGGACCATCAAAAAACTTGGAGATTGAAATATTCAGTGTGCTCAGAGCTCTTATCCATTTCTTTCACTTGTTACCAATGGGAGCAAAGAGCAAGATGGATAAGAAGTGTATTATGAAAGCAGTTTCCCCAAAGGTAAAGTAAGAAATTCTAAGAGTATCTCAGTTACTATTACTTTTATTGTACTTAATATTGGATTGTTTGTTGTCATTTGTTCTTTGAATGCATCTTTCATACAGTTGTGAGAATTCTTCACCATCCCACCTTCCCAGGAGATCAGACTAAATATAGGCTTGAAATATTTTATGCATAGTGCTATTGAAATAAATGTGTAACACGTGTATCTTTAAAAATATAGGGTCATGGTGTGCAAATGTTTTGCAACAGGTTCTTTTCCTTCAGCAACATACTGTAAACATTAGGTCCAGTATGTGACTATAACATGCAGTATTTTAAAATCTGATCTACTGCTTATTTCAGATTTTATACTGAAGTGATATAAAGCAGGTCCAGGTCACTGAGCCAGTTGAAGAAAGATAAAATAGGGAGAAAACATTTATGTACAAAAATAAGTTCTATGATGATTCATCAGTGACCTCAGAGCAATCAAATGAAAACTGATTGGAAGCATCTGTGAGCAAGATCTTGAGAAACAAACCAGATTGGAATAACCATAAATGAAGAAATACTTCTAGATGTGTTGGTATAAGTTATCATCATTGACACTAACCCACTAAAGTGAAAGCCTAACTAACATAATCTCACTATAGCAAGACTGACCAGGAACAAGCACACAGATATAACATTACTTCTAGCAGTTGGTTGACCAGCTCCAGGGACCCTCCAAGCACTCTCTCCTGAGATTAACCAAATTAATCTTGTGTAAAATTTAATTGCTGAGAGCCATTGCTATAGTTGGGCAAGCACCGTCTTCGTATACCTCCTGTTTAGTAAGGCAAGTCATTCATTTCAGAAGACTTTGATCCCAAAACAACTTCAAACAAAGGAGTAATCCCAATATTTTTCCAGTTACTAAAATAAATAGTCAAATAGAATCATAGCCCTCAAGTTAGTGACTATAAGTAAGCCTGATAAATAAGCTAATTATGATAAAAGAAAAAATTAAGTTAGCACTATTTGTTATTGCAATAATAAAATCCAAAATAAAGAATTTAGTAAATCATTGTATCAATGCTTTGAAAAAAAAATTTTATATTATCATTCTAATTTTTACATGATGAATGAATGAATTATCATGTATTATTTGTCCATAACCTCCTTTGGGCAATCACTGAGGAAAAAAAAGAAAAAAGATCAAAACAAATGAGATGCTACAGTTCAAAAATTCTAAAGACAAACTATCCCTTATCATATGCCTTAGAATGCATTTTCTTAAAAAAAAAAAAAGTTGGTTGTAATGTTTACAACAAATACTGAAAGCTAGATTTTCAAACACTGATATGACTTACTTGTGAAATGAAAAGAAGGGGACAAATAAACTTTAACAAAGCCAGAAACTTACTTTTTTTTTTCTAATATGCCTCTTATTTGGGGAGAAGGTTTTTACAAGAATACCCCCCAAAATATTGAAGGACTCGCATTTAATGATATTCAAATGCACTTACAGTAACACACGGGTAAAGCCATTGTTCCTTGAATTTTACAGAACTGTACATTCTTCTTGGTCTTCTCATTAAAATGAATTCTGTAGCTATTAGTGTGTTTGGATGAGAAATCATATATTTAATTTAAAAATCTTTGCATTTGTGACTATAATCCATGGCTTTGTTTATGGAATGTCAAATTGAATATTTGTAAATTTCCAAATGCTCAGTATCTGTATACTTTTTCATTTTTTTCATTCAGATAGCTTGGCATTATGTAGGTATTACATAAGACATGTTTAAGTAAGTGTCAACATAAATCAATATAATCCTTTTCATGTTACGCCAACGTTGAGTCTATTTTCAGGTTAAAATGCTTTATTAAAATCATATTAAGTATTTAGTACTTAATTTTATACTTGCAAGCTATCCTATTATGTGATAAGCATTTCTTGGAAATGACCTTTTTTCCTTAAAATAAAGTCACAGTCCAAATTTTTCCTTTCATTATAATAGGTTTATTTTATTATGCTTTGTCCCAAACCAGTCATTTGAGCTAGATTAGATTTAAAGAAACCTCTTTTGAAACATTCTTTTAGCAATATATTTATATAATTTGTGTTCATTTTTACTGTGTTGTAAATATAATTATATTCTTAAAAGGTAATTATATTTCTTAAAATGTACATTTTTTACATCAAAATGAATTGCATCAGAGATATTTATCCTGATCTGTCATAAATGGGTACAATCAATATCAAAGCTATATGTAAAGGCTAAATGTTTCTTAGTAGATCATTTGAACCTTGTTTATTCACTTGCCTAGAGCTATGATATGTAGCCAGAAATGAAACAGCAGGTGAGGCAGCTATATATAGTGAATTTTATTTTGTAGATGATGGAAAAGGGTTAGTATGAGTTAGGAAAATGGCAGAGGAGTCTTTGTGGGGTATTTCCAGCAGCTCTCCAAGGTCAGAGCCTTTTGCAGATAAGATCCGTGTTTTCTTATAATTAAATACTCATTAAGCCTTGAATCCTCCAATTCCTAAGCCAGCTCTTCTCTTTGCATTTGGAAATTCCTGACTTCAGGCCTTGGGTAATTTTGCTCTCCTAGGCTCTACACATCATTAAATTAATTTTCAATGGAAGTAAACAATGACGCTGTCTAAATAATTAGCCAGATAACTGAGTTACCCAAGTTCTCCAGTTATTTGACTTATCAGATTTCATGCTGCCAAATATGAAAACAGAGGGATGAAACTTTATTATTGACACTTTTTAGTGAAGATAGGCATTAAAAGTTAATGGAGTTACTTTTCATTAACTATTTGACTTAATTCAATATCAAGAGGTATTTAATCTACCATAAAAAAAAGTCTCACAAAATCTAAACAGATACACCCATTCAATAAATAATTAGTGAATGGCTTTTAGGTTCAAGGCACTGAACGATAGGACATAGGATATTCTCTCTGAGGCTTTAAACCCATTTAGGGGAAGATAACAATAATAATGGCAGTATAATACTGATAATAATATTACCGTTACTATAATTGAGGGTGAACCATGTACCAAGCATTGTTTTAAGTAATTAAAATGCCTTAAATTTATATTGTAAAATGTTTCTATTATTAGCTTATTTTACAGATAGGAATACTGAGACTCAGAGACCTTATATATTTTACCCAAGGTAACGCAGCTAGTAACTCATGGAACTAGGATAAAAACTCGGATAATCTGTGAATCCAGAACACATGCACCAGACCAAGATATATACATTCTAGAAAGTTAAAAAAAAAAAAAAGGAAAGATTTAAGTAGCAATCCTATCAAAGCAAATACAGTGCAATTAACTAGCATGTGACTTTCATTTCTCCAGTGGTTTTTAAAAGTTTACAAAATGTCTTCTGTTACTGTTCATTTTTGAAAAACCCTCATCTCTAAGCTTAATGTCTAACTTTATACTATTTGCTCAAAGTACTTTTTAATTAGGGAGGGATACTTCTTTTTTTTTTTTTTTTGTCCAGGCCTTGCTGCATGTGGGATCTTAGTTCCCCGACCAGGGATCGAACCTGTGCCCCCTGTAGTGGAAGCTCAGAGTCTTAACCATTGAACCACCAGGGAAGTCCCAGGGAACGATATTTCTAATATTTTTAGTATAAAGAAATTTGTTGGTTCTTAGGACTCTATACATGTCTCTTTGCCTATACAGTAAAGGCAAATAGCTATTTATAAAAACACTCTAAATAGTTCCCAAGGGTGTCTCCGAAGCTAAATTGAGGAGAGCTTAAGGAGAGTTAAAGAGGGAGGAGTTAGGTGGCTGGGCTAGTACCTCAGTTTCATGGCTGTTAGGGTGATTAGTCAGTGCAAGGTCATGACTGGCACCAGGCCTGGCCAGCAAGACAGCTCTGAGACAGACAGCTTCTCTGATACCCCAGAGGCCTTGTCATTAAGGACAGACAGTATGGGGAAGGTGACCCAACCATTTATCTTACATTGATAAATGAAGTCTTGTCTGCACATTCCTGAATATAGAGCTAACTAAAGGAAACTTTAAAAATAAATAAGCACAAAACTTAGACTCTTAATTAGGGGTGGCTCAAACAGCATGCAATTTGTGCAGTCACCCAGGGCTCTGTGCTTTGAAGGGCCTGTGCTTGCATTAATGCTCTGCTACCACTGTCCTGAAATGCTTCATTTTGAACAAGGGTCCCACGTCTTCATTTTGCACTGGGCTCACAAACTCTTTAATTGGTCCTTCCCCTAGTAAGGTTAGTGAATATCAAAGAAGAATCTGGAAGTGCCCTTTATGTGTTTCTAATTTTAATTGGTAATTAACTCTCCTAGCTGATTCATGTGAGAAATAAAAACAAAAGAATTCTGCTTGCTCCCAGCCCAGTATCTAAAAATTGAGAAAGATAAAACAGAAACATTTAATGAGGAATTACTCTCCTTAGGTTTTAGTTTGTTTGTTTGCTTGTTTTTCAAGCAGAGGTCTGGTTATTTTTTAAAGTAATTATTTTAAAATCAGAAACTAATGGCAAAGTCAAATAGCAGGCTGAAGGTATCATAATTACAACCTGAGGAACACATCCTCCTGTCATTTACGGGCATAAGTGCTCTTGCCAAGAGCCATAACTCAGGCAACCAGCAGTGGTGGCTCTTGCTTCTGTTTCTCCTGGCTTTTCTCTCTTCCTATTATTATCAAGGCTTGTTTCCAGCTTCCCACCAGGTCCTGCCTCCCACTGGAGGCTGTAGTCCTCAAAGTCAATTGCCAAATAAAACTTCGTAGTACTCAGAAAAGTTGATATAGATAGACACCTAATTTTATATATACACACAAATGTCATGCTTTTTTTTTTTTTTTTTTTTTTTTTTTGCGGTACGCGGGCCTCTCACTGTTGTGGCCTCTCCCGTTGCGGAGCACAGGCTCCGGACGCGCAGGCTCAGCGGCCATGGCTCACGGGCCCAGCCGCTCCGCGGCATATGGGATCCTCCCGGACCGGGGCACGAACCCGTATCCCCTGCATCGGCAGGCGGACTCTCAACCACTGCGCCACCAGGGAGGCCCAAATGTCATGCATTTTAATGAAGGCTGCCATTCTAAATTTGTAGAACAGGAAAGGTGATAACATTTTAGAAGTAGAGGAACTTTGCAATTGGTTTATGCCATTTACAGCCTTTTAAAATTGTTTTTAGTTTTTGTTGTTGTTGTTTTACAGATAAGAAAACTCAGACCAAGAGCAGGAGAAGAATTAGACTAAGTTAGCATAATTAAGCTTATGTTGGATTTAATGGTAACAGTGAATCTAAAACTCAGGTCTCCTGACTCTTAAGCTCTTGATTATTTTTCCATTACTTACTTCTTTAATATTCAACGTAAAGATTCAGGAGAAAAGGGAATTTAAATTGTCTATTTATTTATGTGTATCTTACAGAGACCTGAAAAGTACAAGCTGGCTGCCTGTTTTTAAAAAGTTTTATTGAAACAAAGCCACACACGTTTGTTTACATATAGTCTATGGCTGCTTTTGCACTACAATAGCAATGTTGAGTAATTGCCATGACAACCACATTCTGCAAAGCCAAATATATTTACTATTGGGTCCATTGCAGAAGTGTTTTGACTCCTATTAGATCTATTAGAATTAGATCTATTAGATCTTTTTTTCGAGAAACCTCCTCGAAAATCTAAGTTGGGGCATTCCCAATGCTTGTGTGATCAGTGTTCGGTACAAAATATTTTTTAAACTAAATTACTAGGATATGGGTGCCACATAACCCAGAATGAATAAGACTAATTAAATGGGATAAACAACAGATATAGTATGGACCATTTGATTTCAAAATTTCATAATTCTAAGACGTATGGTGCTGTAATTTCTAATTCAATTGCTGGGTGCTATAGGCAGTTTAATGATCAAAAAAAATTGAACAGTTACGTGTAAAGATAGAACCAATTTATATGCATAAGGCAATGCCAATCTTTTCTTTTTTTTTAATTTATAGAAGAACTTTGGAAACTTTAGGATCCACTTTCATGTGATGCCCATCTTTAGCCCACATAGCTGTGGTTGAAAAGATACAACCTGTTCTTAATAAAATGGAGATAGATCATTTCTAGAAGGCAAACTAAATGGATTCCTACCTGCCTATTACCTATGCAGTTTGCTGGGTTGTGGCTTTGCAGAAGTACCCATTGGAATCCCCATGTTTAAATGGCTTAATTGAGTAAACAGATTAGCTACTCAAATCACTAGATAGTTATAAAATAGAAATTACTTACATCTGATGTTTAAGGCAACGAAAAGGAAGCTAGAACCAACTAGTTTGTACTATAGTGAGAGATAGGGTACCTGATACAGATGGTTCATTTATGTAGTTAGCATCTTTAAAATATACCAGTAGAGGGAGATAGCTACCTAAAGGGTATGTAATGAGTCTCAGCTTTGTGGCACTCAAGTCTAAAAGTTTTAAAAATAAAAATATAATTGGTTTGGGTTTGATTTTCCCAAGCTACATCCATCTTTCAACTCTAGGGACAGCTGTCATTTTAGTCTGTTAGACATCTTTGATCACATTGCTTCTTAGATTTCTTAGCTTTGTTTTATTCTTCTCTATTGCTCTTTAATGTTTCTTTCCTCACATTCAAAAAAACCAATATAAGTACTTCACAGGACATTTGCACACAAGGCTTTCTTTCCAAAAGGACCCAAAGTTACTATTATATACATCTTGAATACAAAATAAATTTGAAATATTCATGAAATTATAGGAAACAAACAACTATTAAAATAGATTAAAAATACCCTTGCAAACCTGAAATCCATCAATGATGTTATATACATATATATCAACTAACCTCCCATGAAGCTGTCTGTAAAATGGGGGAGTTGGGTTAATTATCACTACATCCCTTGGAAGCTATTCTTTTCTTCATTAAATAAATTCATTTATTGACTTATGCCCAAATACTTTCAAATAGAATTTAAAGTGATTAGCAAAAATAATTTTAAATAATTAGGGAGAAAAGTCAATATGCAGGGGGTATTTTTAAAGGAAAGAAAAGAATCAAGTTGCTGAAATTAAGCACAAATCCTAAATCTTGGTTTCCTGATGGATAGAAATAAGGAAAGGCAATCTGTTCTGTAACTCACTTGAGGATAAGTGTAACTCACATAAGAGCATATGGCCTATAAAATCTTCGAGAGAGAGCTTATGAACTTGGACTTTGTAATTAAAGGAGTGTTGAAAATGCATGCTAAAGGGCTGATAATGCAGATAGACTAAAAAGGGTAGCTTTGAATAACTCTGGACCTTGATGTGTATAATAAATGATGTTCTAGAAAAACAGTTTTTTTAATCTGTAAGTGAAGAAAATCTGTATTTTTAAATCTGACTTTAAAGAGCAAAGGGTTACTTGGAAATGTTTTTTAAAAGCCCTTGCTGGAGTTTTCTGATAAAGAAACTCATCACTTTCCTAAAGGGAGAAATGAGCCCCCTAGAGGGTTCTGCAGAATCCAGAGGTTCTGGGTGATGCCTTGGGGGACAAGCTAGCCTGCTTCTTTAACAGCAGAACAACTTCCCCTTTATGTGATTTTTATATTCTTTATGCGTGATTACAGGTAGAAAAAAATAATTCCAACGTTTTAAAATAATAATAAAACCACTGCCCCAGTTTTGTAGATATTCACTCTATAACACTCACATTAATGCTGGGAGTAAGGTGTTAGTACCAATGAGACATGTTTTGATATCCCAAAAGGAAAAAGAAATCTTAAAAGGAATTCAGATCATTAATGCTTTGAACGACTATAATTTTGCCATGGGGACAAATGACTCTGAACTCCAAAATTTCAACAGTTAAGCCATCTTCCTTTACCAAATACATGTGTTTTAAATGTTTGCGAGAATGTGAGATCTCAAAGGCATTGCAGACATCCTCTAGACCGTCTCCTCACTTTGTAAGTCTGACTTCTTGAGACTACAAGAAGCTGCACGTTTTAGCAAATTGCTGATTGTGGGTGGATCTAGTACCAAACTGATCTATATCATGTCTTTAGTACCAGCCATTTCAGTATCCCTGAGTAGAGGTACAGTGTATTTTTTAGAGATTTCTTTCCACCATGACTTATGCAGAAGGCGTGTAAGATTTCCTAACATTGTGATTGTTCTGTAGAGCAAGCTGGAAATCATGACAAAGAGCAACTTTCCTAGCCTCTTCATTTAGATGTGAGGAAACTAAGAAGTCATGTTGCTATCTAAAGGTCACATTAGCTGGGAGGCAGTATAATGCAGGGGAAGGTATGCAGGCTTTGAGTAGGTCAGACCTAGGATGGAACACTTTTCTGTCACATTTTAGCTGTGTGACCTCGGGACAAGTTGTTTTAGATTTCTAGGCCTTTGGTTTCACATATGCAAAATGATAATAATGTAAAGATGAAACAAGTTAATAAATAAAGTGCCTGGTACATAATAAGCATTTACTAGCCTCTAACTTCTTTCTTAGTAGCAAATTAAGGACTAGCAACCACAATTCTTAATTCCCTGTCCAGTGCACTCTCCACAACACTTCATGTTGCATAGATAACATTGTTTTGAACTGAGAATATTAAGTTCATTAAAAAACAAACAAACAAACCCTGTCTTCCTAAATTAATCTCTTCACATTTTTAATAATGCAAGGAAGGAGCTTGAAGTTGGCCCACAGAGGTTTTCATGAACCAAAGGGTTATTTTTAATTGGGTTTTGTGCCTGTTGTTATGGAAATTATTGTTTCATAGATGAAGCATTATGATTTTACTGCAAGATCAAACCCAGAATGGGGTATAATGATGATATCATCCTTATGCTTCTTTTTCTTGACAAAACACTTTTAAATTAAGAGAATGGGAGTGAAGCTGCTTCAAAAGCACACATTTCTAAGAAAAAAAGATCTGCCCTATAAAAATAGCTTTAAAATGATATATTCTCTTTTCAAAGATCAAAACTCAGAATGGCCCTTGCTGCTGGTAGGATGATAAGATTCTGCAGAGTTTCTAAACACTTCTTTCTTCACTGTTGAAACTAGAAAGAGTTCCTTTGATCCTAGAACTTGCTTTCAGCAATATGTCTCAAAGCATTTTTGCAGTTGTTGAACTAACTGGCTTCCTCTAGATATTTAGTGATCAATCTCTCAAAACGGTTCTGTCTAGACTAGTTTTTATTCATGTATCCAGATGCAATTTAACTTCTCTAAAGAAACAAAAAGAGATGATTACTAATTTTAATGATGGTTCTGTTTAAAGATAGGAGGCAGTTCATCCTGCAAAATTTAGCTTATGTCACTGGCTCATTTTAAGCCTCAGAAACCCCAACCAAGGAAGACAGAACTTGTATCATCAGTAATATCCTAAGAGAGAAATCAGCGGGCTTGCTGGATAGCCTGTGGTATTAAAAGCAAACAGTGATCTCCTGTTGGACCGACTACTGAGGTTTCTTCTAGTACTTGGTTCCCTAAGTTATTTATTTTTCTCTCTTCTTCTCTTTGACCTTTTCGTACATCCTCCTATGGTCCTTGGACATTGGCTGGTTTGGCTGATAGAATTTGGTGGAAGAAATTGTGAACTCCATCCTGATCCTGAGTTAGTTGAAAGTCATATAACTCAACTCAGTGTCATGTCTTTAGTTATTTTAGTATACATATAGAAATGTCAGTACCTAAAAAACAGGGCAAAATCTATCACCAAAAAATGTATCATTAACAACTTTTCATGATTTTTTTAAATGAATCATAATATCAGATTATTGACAGTGCCTATTTTTCAATAAAAAATTTCCAGTTTTTAGGCTTCCCTGGTGGCGCAGTGGTTGAGAGTCCACCTGCCGATGCAGGGGACACGGGTTCGTGCCCCGGTCCGGGAGGATCCCACATGCCACGGAGCAGCTGGGCCCGTGAGCCATGGCCACTGGGCCTGCGCGTCCGGAGCCTGTGCTCCACAACGGGAGAGGCCACAACAGTGAGAGGCCTGCGTACTGAAAAAAAAAAAAAAAAAATTTTCCAGTTCTATTGAAAGCTCTTTTTTCCCTTTGTTTTTATGTGGAAGAGAGACATTTATCTAACTTTGTCATTTCAATAATTTCAAAATACCTCCTGAAATAACCTCTCTGTCCTAAGCCAATTTAAATTCAACTTGCACAGGTTTACATGGGTTCACTTGCGGTTGCTTTTCCAGTAGGTTACACTTCTTGTCCTCTTTCCTTTGGTCCTTAGCTGGGCATCACTTCCCTGTACTGCTACTTAATCTCATTTGTTTTTTCTTCCCTCCCACTCAACACTCGGCCTTTTATTGGCAGTGTTTTTTTCACTTTCTTCACCTCCTAAGAGTCCATTCTTTTACCTGTACCCACTGTCTGTGCCTCCACCAGACTTAGTTCTCAGACACAACATTCCATACATTTAAGAAGCTGTTGAACATTGGAGGTACATGATGTAAGAGCAAAGAGCAGCCATCACATAGTCTTGTACCCAGAGCTGCCTCCTTGCCAGTCTAATCAGCCAGGTGCCATTCACTGAAAATGGTTAGCTAATGACCTGTGGTCACATCTGTCCCCAAGGTCAGAGGTTTCATGACTGCTAGCTACTTCGTTAGCAAGAAAGTGATAGGGCAAAATCAGAGAATTCCTGAGGGAGGGAAAAGTGCAGATTTAGGAGGCTTCCCAATGCTGTATTGACTGTGCCTATTTATAACAACAGGTGAATTCGTTTGTCTTTGATCAATGTGTAATGTTAAAGATCTTAAAGTGTTACAGCTGAATGTCTGTTAACGTAATTTTCCTTGCTTGCTATGACTCTAATGGGCTTGAGAATTGATCCAGCCAGTCTCTCCTCTCTCTGTCTCCTTTTTCTCTCCTCTTTCTCTCTTCTCTCTCCTCCCTCTCCCTCACTTCCCCCCTTCCTCTGTCTCTTTCTCTCACTCTCTGTGAGGTTCGTTTGCTTGACTGATTCTGAGTGCCCATAATGACTGTTTGGCATATTCTACAGGCAAAGGTCCCGAGACCCTTTTTGCTGGCTATAACCTCAATGATAACGAATGGCACACAGTGCGTGTGGTTCGTCGAGGAAAAAGTTTAAAGTTAACAGTGGATGATCAACAGGCCATGACAGGTAAAGCCCCAACACCTTTGCCTCGTTGAAGCTTTAGACTTTCCTGTTTCTTGCAGTTGACTTTGAAAACCAAGTGAACAACTTGAAGCTGATACACACAGTTCATTCCTTATTCCAGTTCTTCCAGCAACAAGTAAATTTAATAAGCAGCATGTTAAGTGTTTTTTCTCTCAAATGAGCAACAATTTTTGCCATGTTCTTTTCCATTTAATAATGCAAAAAGAAGTTATATTTTAATTTTATGGCTTGATAAATATCTTAGGGCTTTATAAAATATTGAATTTATTGTTTGGATGCCAAGTTCTGTTCACTTTCTTTGTTTCTTATATATTTAGGCAATGAACAGCAGCAAGTTATACTTTTTAGCTTCTGGGTATATTGATAGATATGCTGGCATTCTGTCAGGTGAACTGCTTTTTATTTTAAGCTATATTAGATCATTTTTGGCCATTTAGCTCCGTTGGTTAAATTCTAATGTTAAGAATGTCAAGTTCAATCCCTGATTTGTAGATTCCTGACTGAGGTGAGCCACATAAAGGTGCATCCCGGAGACATAGGCAAACCGAATGAAAGAGGAATCGGTGTACCTTTATTCTCTCTGCTGAAAATAACTTCAAGCACATGACCCGCTGGGATATTAGCTCCTTTTTCTTTTTTAGAGAATATCTCCCTGTTAATTATTTTAGTACAAGGCACAAGACAGTCCTTGTGCAGCAGAGAAGTGTCTGTTCTACATTCAGTCTCAAGGGGGTTTCCATACTCAGAGATCAGGTGATTGTATCAATGTAGAAATATCATGTATGGAATTTTAACTTTTAAGAGAATCATTCCTGAGTTCAAATGAAGCAAATTACCAACTCATAGATCTCTTACCAGCTTGTATTTCATTAGCCCTTTATGACTTTCCAAAACTTTTTTCTACACGTGGGGGCAACTTTGTTTCAGAATTATCTGAAGAGCTTTCAAAGGATCAATTCCTGACCAGACACCACAGAAAGTGTGGGAGGAGCTCATCATTATTATTATTTTTTCTTAAAATCACTCAGAAGAACTCTAATGCAGCTTGTCCATGGATTGGCATTTAAAAACCACTGCTATGTTATGTCATTTTATTCTCCCAGGAAGGAAATCAACCAGGGAGCCATTAGCATAAGTCTTTATTCAACATTGCCAAACACGAGAAGTCTCTAAAGAAACTGTGTGAACTTAGGGAAGGAAGGCCAAATTTTTATAGGGCTTTGGCAGGAGTGTTAGCTGAAGTTCAGCTAGTTTGGGTTAAAGGCAGTTCTTGGAAGAAGAATGAATTGTTTCTGTAGATTAGCATCCACTCTTTGGACAATCTCGGTTTTATCAAAAGGGGTAGAAATTAACAGGGTCTAAGGTCATGTGCAAGAGGTTGGGAAGAAATAACTGCCAGGGACAAGGACATGTGAGAATCACAGTAGAACATTCTTCAGTCCCTTAAGTTTGTCTCAAATCTCACACAGCCCTATGAAGTAGATAGGGTATATACATTCTCACTTCATAGATGAGGAAGCTGAGGTTCAAAGACGTTAAGTGACTTATGTTCTTTGAAATGCCATTGTTACCAGAACTGAGGGAGCACCTAGGTTTATTTTTTAATTTTATTTGTTAACTTTTAAAAATTTGCTTTTTGACTCGTGGGTCACTTATTTATATTTATTAATATCCTAATATATGTATGACTCGATGATGAATACTTTCCCGGACATAACATGATTTTATGAGGATAATATATACACACATATCAAAATCACATGATGACCGATCATGTAGGGTAGCATGTAATGTACTAAACAGTTGAGTAAACAATTCATGTTCTTGGGGTTCAGAAGAGCTTAAAGGTTTCAGGAATAGCTTAAAGCAATAGATAATATCTGAACTAGGCTGTAAAGAAAGGATAATGCAGAAGAAAAAGTATCTGGGAGAGCATTCCACACAGGGAAGTATAGCTTAGATGGGGCTAGACAGACTTATGTTCAGGGAACAGAGAAGGTTTGTTTTGTTTCATGTAACCATAGGACGGTTGACATGGCTAGAATGGCCTTTAGGGGCCAATAGGTCAGTGCTCCAAATGAAGGAATTCATATTTCATGGGTTTTCAGGCAGTTGGAAGTTGCTGCATTTAAGCTGGAAAGTAAGCTAAGAGAATATTTTTTGAGCAAAATGAATCCTGTGCAATGTACTAACTACTTCAGGATGTAAAGTAGTAAAGTCCTAAACTACAGTGAATGAAGAAGGTATAGAAACAAAAGACTGGTGCAACACATTTTTTTTAAAGTTTTGTTTAGAAATAATTTCAAATTTACAAAAAAATTCAAAAGTAAAAAAGTACAAAGAACACTGATATACTTTTACTATGTTGAGCGTGTTGTCCTATTTGCTTTGACATTTTCACTATCTCATTTTTTTCTTAACCAACTGAGGATAAGTTATATACTTAATAGCCCTTCATTCTAAATACTTCAGTGTGCATTTTCTAAAAATAGGGATATCCCTTTACAGAACAAAGAGTCACCAACTTCAGTAAATTTGGCATTGATACAATATTTTTTAACATCTTTATTGGAATATAATTGCTTTACAATGGTGTGTTAGTTTCTGCTTTATAGTTTTATCTGTTCTCTCATCCATATTCCCCATTTGTCAGTTGACTCAATGTTGTCTTTTGTAGCATTTTTGCTTCCATCAGAGCATTCAGTCTAGGGCCAGACATTGCATTTTGTTTTCACGTCTCTTTAGCCTCCTTTAATGGAAAACATTACTTTAGACTTTCTTTGTCTTTGATGACATTGACAAATTAAAAAGATATATAGTCCTCCGACCTTTTATCAATGTAAAGTCGCTTTTTGGGCTTATCTGATGTTTTGCCATGATTATATTCATGTTTTGCATTCTTGGATGCAATACATTGTTGATGGTGTGGTCTTCTTACTGTATCCCATGTGGAGGGAAATGATGTCCATGTCCTTGACTCATGATTTTAATGCTTGGTCAACATGTTGCCCAGTTTCTCCACTGAACAGTATGTTTTTCTCCCTTACAACTAATAAACTGTGGAGAGACATGTTAAGACATTGAAAATATCTGTACTTCATCAAAAATTTGCCCTAGATGTATCACCCACTGAAGATTTTGCCTGATTCAGTCTTTAACACAGTAGATACAAGTGATTATTTTCAAACTCCATCTCTCTTTCCACATTTAGAGTCAGCACTTAATATTCTACTATATACAAGAGCTATCCCTTCATTCTTTCTTTTTCTTTCTTTCCCTTCTTTTCTTTTTCTTTTCCTCCTTCTCTCACCATCTTCCTCTTTCCTTGCTTCCTTTCTTCCTTCCTTCCTCCCTTCCTTCCTTCCTTATTGGTATAGACCCACAAGTTTCTGTATTTTCAAGTAGTTTATAATTACTTCACTTAATTATTTTGGTGCTTAAAATGTCCCTGTTTGGGCCACTGTGAATCCCATGAAGTTGGCCTCTGTGATCTTGTGACATGCCTCCACTCCAACATTTTTTTTTAGCACTTCCTCACTTTCTGGCATAGCAGTATATTTCAGGCACAACTTTTACCTGCCATGCCTCAGCCTTGGAATCAGACATTTACATTCCATTTAGTGGAGAATTATATTACAGACCAAGATCTAAGTGGTTGCTATCGATATGCTCAGTGTTGCTTCGTGACCTTTTCAGGAGACTAAGATAGGAAATATACTCAAGCATATATACATATACCTGCATATATATATATATATATATATATATATATATATATGTCTTAACAGGTTTCTCCACATAAATATGTACATACATACATATCAATTACACATTCACATAAAATGAATATACACGTATTTTAGAAAACATGAGTTCACACTAGCACCTCCATATCTACAGCATCGTTTCTTGACTCCCTCATTCTATGTTTTCATATCCCTTCTTCCAAGGTGGAATCTTGGCTCCCAGTGATGTCACTTTCTCATTTGCTCAATCCAGTCATACATCTACAATAGTTTCAGAATTGCTTTAAATTGCCCACACTACCACGAGTACTACGGACTGAAAACAATTCATGATTAGTTTGTGATTCTTCTCAGTCCTTACTGCCTAAGATTTATTGTGTCTGGTCAAGTGCTAAGTTGATAAATAACTTTGATTAGTTCCTTTCTTCGTTTTTTCCTTTCCTTTTCCTTCCTTCCTTTCCCTTTACTGTAGTTATAGTAGTCATTTGAAATACAATTTGTTTTATTTATTTCAGCTTCGTTTTTTCCCTCCCATTCTTAAGTATTTAATTACAGTCGTGTGTAGAACATTAGCATGCTTTTAAAATCAGGGCAACACATTGTGAATTAGGAAGTGATGTGTAGAGTATGAAAATGATCATTGTAACAGAAAATTCCAGAAATGTTCCCTAAATGAATTGCCATCTAATTTTCATTAAAATTTAAGATACATCTTTTCAATCTCATAGATTCCTACCAAACTTCTAAATGAATAGTTATATTCTATATTAGTCAGTTGCTTTCTTCAACTTCCAGTGAATACATCATTCCTTTGTTACTTAAATGGTTGTGCATTTATCTCTCACCAGCAATCATAATGTTAGGAAGCAGAGTTAACAGATACTTATATGGATGTAGTTGGCTTATCGATATAGGAACAAATAAGTGATGGATTCAAAGGAGAACTCAGAATTGACTCTGTTGGGGGATCATTCCTAAGTTAATGTCACATGTTTCCACTCTTCTCCTCCTGGGCATGCACTGTTTCTTCACGGTGAAGTCACCCATGTCTCCTTGGCTGGTTAATACTGGGAAACTCTGGCACCTAAGACTTCATTAGGAATCCATAGGCCATTGGTAAGGTTTCAATTATGATCTGAAAGAAAAGGAATTCTCTTTCAAAATTGCCAAATTTGGATGACAAACACATTTGTTTAACAGATTTTTTTTTTCCAGGAGGTATTATTAAAATTATGAGCCTTAGGGCTTCCATGGTGGCGCAGTGGTTGGGAGTCCGCCTGCCGATGCGGGGGGCGCGGGTTCGTGCCCCGGTCCGGGAAGATCCCACATGCCACAGAGCGGCTGGGCCTGTGGGCCGTGGCCGCTGGGCCTGCGCGTCCGCGGCCTGTGCTCCACAGCGGGAGAGGCCACGGCAGTGAGAGGCCTGTGTACCACAAAAAAAAAAAAAAAAAAAAAAATTATGAGTCTTAGTCCACCAACTCAGGGGTGCAAGAGATGGCACATTTATTAATTGACCTTATATCAATTTAAATCAGACCTTAGGCCTTTCTTCTGGGGTTACAGGATATTTAATCAGTCATGTGCCATCACCCCCACTCCCACCCACACCCTGGATCATGCAGAAGCTCCTGTTAGCTTCTGTCTTCACTGGTTCTCACCAAAAAAGACAGTTCTCCAAGTTTGTCCTTTAAGCAATAAGAAGCCTGTTGCTCCTGTCCTAGGTGAGGCAAAGGGTCTTTGCTGACTCCCGTCGCTGAAGAGCTGTGGTTCAGTCCACCAAGGTTTACCTCATCAGTTCTCTCTGAAACCCTGAACCTGACCAGAGAGCAGGATGCTGGCACTCAGTACTGCTAAATCCCACCGACGGTCATCTCTCTCTCCTAGTCAGTGGTAATTGCCTCATCTAGTTCAGCCCTCGAATGCATTCTGCTCATTTCTTTTTCCTTTCTTTTTTTTTTTTTTTCTTCCGGTACGTGGGCCTCTCGCCGTTGTGGCCTCTCCCGTTGTGGAGCACAGGCTCTGGACGCGCAGGCCCAGCGGCCGTGGCTCACGGGCCCAACCGCTCCGCGGCATGTGGGATCTTCCCAGACCAGGGCACGAACCTGTGTCCCCTGCATCTGCAGGCGGACTCTCAACCACTGCGCCACCAGGGAAGCCCTCTTTTTCCTTTCTTGAACACCTTGCAAACGAGGCCTTCAGAAAAGATTAGAAAAGGTGTTGTTTTCCAGAAAGTTGTCTTCCACTTTCTGCCAAGTAAAAGCCTTTGAGGCAAAGTGCTACAAGGAACTTGGCTAGTTTCTTAGAACTGAAGGGAGAACAAAATATAAACCAGCATTTCAGTAAATTAGCCTGCCATTTACTCTGTCTCAAAACTGCCAAGGCCTTAGAGCAGAAATTACATTCTATCCTCTCTCTGTTGTGTAGGAGTTGAAAGTTTTTTCAGTTGTGGAAACCAACTTGCTCTTTCTCAGAGTTCAAAGATGAATGGGCATATAAACTGAGTAAACATTGATGATTCACACAAATTATGCATATTCTCCCTCCAGTACTCCACCCCACCTCTTCTGTTCCCCCAGCTCCCAGCATCTTGCTTCTCAGAACTAAAGACAATGTTTTGTCTTTTGTTTTTCACAGTAATTGGCATCAGGGTGATTCATATTTGGGAAATTATGTGTTGCCAAAGATCTTATGAAAGTCAATAATTCATAAGAATAAAAAGTCTGCCTTGACTTATATAGCATAAAAAAGTTTTCCAAATATGCAATGGAACCTTGCCATTGAGGCTTCAGTTTGGAATGAGATTTTTTCAAACACTCTCGTGGCCACATGAAGCCAGCCATGAATCAGGAAAGCAATACACATTTCTTATTAAATTTTACAGCAAATTCAGAAATCACTGAACAATAAAAAATTTTAAAGGAAAGCACTGGAAACTCTTCATGCAAAGGCCTACATTTGACCACATCTTTAAATCAGAGTTATATATACTGTTAAGTCAAGTATTTGTTGAATACAGGGCAGTACATACTCAGGTCATTCCCGGGAATGTCTGAACCTCACCAAGGCTCATGATGGTAAGCAGTTGCCAGCAAAGAAGCCCAAGAAGAGAGAGATTCCCCAGAACTCAGATGAGAAAATGTTCTACCCACTGTATGGGATCCCTAAGTAGGGAGTCCTTGGGTTTCAACATATCACCTAGTCTGTCTAAAATATCTGGAATTGTGTGTTCTGTATGTGTGTGTATGTTAGTATGTGTGTCCTTTGTTGAACACTATTCACTGTATATCCAGTTACCCAAGCTTGGAAGCTGGGGCCAGCATTATTTCCCCCTTCTCCATCATTCTGTACATTATTGATAAATCCTGCAATTATATTGGCGAGACTATCTTATTTTGTCCATTTTTTCCATTTCTTCTATAAACACTCTACTTCGTATTGTCTGCAATCTATTATATCCACGACAGAGAGATCAAATACACACACACACACACTCACACACACACACACACACAGACTCATGTCTTATGTCTGCCTAAAAGCCTTCAATAGCTCCTAATAGAATCAGGAGGCACTGTGACATCTGACTCCTGACTTTTCTTCCCATCTCATCTGAGCACTAACCTCACTTACTCATGACTCTCCAGCCACACTCTCTGGGTTTTTCTTACCTGAGGGCCTCTGTTCATCTGTCTCTCCTTCCTGGAATCCACCTCCGCCTTCCTCTTCTCCAGTTCTTAGCATGGCTTTCTCCTTTTAGTTCTTCAAATTTAACTTAAATATCCACTCAGGTACTTGCCCGCCTTCTATATTTACCAACCCAGCATGCCGTTCATCAAATTCATGGCATTTTCTGAGTTTTATCATCATATAGTTCATTATTTTCTTACCTGGTTTCGTCTGCCTTACCCCAATAGACCATGAATTTTGTGAAAACAGGAGCTAAGTCTGCTTCTGTCAACATTATTTCTTAATTGCCTAATACAGCACCTGCCTTAGACGTATACTACACACTCAGTAACTTTCAATACCTTTCAGTGAATTAACAAGTGGATCTAAGGCTGGGGAGGGGTGGTCATTTTCTTCTGCAGCAGAAATTTAACCCAACTCAGAGCAAGGCTCAGCATAAAATCTTGCTATCTGTTTTGGTAGAAAGATTTGATTTAGAAATTGAGATTTCTGTGCAAACACACCACCCAGGTGGTTGTTTCTTATTGGAGATTATCATCAATCTGGATGCCCCAGACACTGATCAGAGGCATTCTGTTAATTTCAAATTCTCCTTTTCCAGTAAATCTCTAGGAAAGATGCTGCATTTTTTTTAACGAGTGGAGCCTTAAAAATATTTCTCCTACATCGTCCTTTATTTTTTCGTAGTCGATATATGTATACAATAGTAGAGGTGGCTACATTGTCAACTGAGGATTAAACATGGGGATAAATTCTGAGGAAAAGATTTTTAAAAAGCAGCAGTAAATGTTTTATTAGGCAGTGGACAATGGCTTTTAGGTGCTAATTCTCCTTCATGAGCAAACATATATGCCATTACTGTCAATGCAATTTATATATGCTTATTAAGGAAAGAATAGGCTCTTGAACATGGGCCATAATGATTTTTCTTGTAACTGGGCCATGGTTGCTCCAGTGCTTTTTTACTACTTCTTTATTATGTATGCTCTGAACACATACTCTATTCCTTTGAGAAAAGAAAACAGACAATACGTGTTATTTTTTATCACTGAACTTCTTTCTCAGTTCTGCTGAACAAAATGTGCTTCCCTATTTCAGAGCTTCCAAGAACTGGACAATTTGGAGTAATATTTTATTTCAAGTATTAGACATTTTTTCTGGATATTCTCTTACTGTCAGTTGGTTCATTAATGTAGCTTTTAAGAAGAAAACATGACAGTTTCAGGGTCAGGGTGGGTTTACCAAGTTAAGACTCAAATTTTAATATAATGAAAAAGGTAAAATAACACAAGGAGATAGAAAAGCCCAAGTAATTCTTTTCAGCTTTTCATATTCTTCATTCTATTTAGCTTGTTAATTCAATGTTACTGGTGTCTCTAGTGATTTATATTTGAAAATTATTAAAGGCTAATTTTATTTGCTACCCAAGAGGTAGTTCCACACAGACTAGTATTGAGGTCACTGAACAAAAGAACTGAAGAAGGGGAGAAAAGTGATGTCATATGAGAAACCAGAATTGCTAAGGATTTAATAGTATTTTTGCTTGGGATAGACAAGAAGGAGGTACAGTGGGGAGGAGGGAGGAGAGACAACTGTTTACAGTGCTATTTTTTGTATTAAAAAAAACACATTTGCAGAGAAGGAATCAGAACAAACTAATAACTGAAAAGAGAACATGCCAAGGGATGACAAGACTGCGTTGTCAGGATCAAGGACTAGTAAAGAGTATGGAAATTAAGGAGCATTAAGTACAGCTCAGGGGAGAGTTTTTTATACCAATGAGTTTGTTAACATCAAAATCAATTAAGTATGTGGGCAATTTTTCTTGTGCAACAAAAAGTATGCCTTTTAGGGCTTCCCTGGTGGCGCAGTGGTTGGGAGTCCGCCTGCCGATGCAGGGGACACGGGTTCGTGCTCCGGTCGGGGGGTCCCCACGTGCCGTGGAGCGGCTGGGCCCGTGAGCCATGGCCACTGAGCCTGTGTGTCCGGAGCCTGTGCTCCGCAATGGGAGAGGCCACAACGGTGAGAGGCCCGCGTACTGGAAAAAAAAAAAAAAAGTATGCCTTTTATGATTTAATTACAGGTGTTTCCTTTAAAATGCCACCTAGTACTTTATTGTTTTTTCTAAAGAGATGGAAACCTGTCAGACTGGTTGAAACAGGCCCACAAAGGGCCTCAATCTTTATTACACCTGGGAAGAAGGTTCAGTGCATCTTCCCAGGGCTGAGACTGGGATTGGCTCTAATTCATATTTTCATTAATATCAGGGATGATGGGATAGGGTAAGCTCGATAAAATTTCCAATTACGCCAAACTGAGTAGTGAAGCTAACACCTGGAAGAACTTGACTGCAATTTAAATGACCTTTTTGAGTTTCTGAAGAAAGTGAATGACAGTTTAATTAGACAAGAACAAGATGCCGGGAGTGAATCACTAGCAATGATAAGAGTACTTTACCGCTGTGCTTTAGAAAGCAAGTTCACATCTTTGTTAATTTTGACTTCAACCTTGCAGGTAGGTACAATGATCACTCTAGAGGTAAAGACGGGACTAAGTAGGCTTTTAATGGGGTTGGCAGAGTAATATGGCAGGATGAACAGGAATGGGGTTGAGTTGAAGAGTGAATCACTAAATAAATTGACAACCAAGCTTCACACTAGGGTGTTTAATAGAAGATTATACTTTGTGGTAATGTGGAATAATTTTACTGGTATTCTTAAAATTGGGCATGCCTTGAACTGGTATGTTGTGCTCAATTTAGGTATCAAAAACCTAAGTGCAAGGAAATGGCAGAGGGCCAGAAGAGATCAAGAGGAGTTCTTTGTGATTGGGAGACTAGGTCTAGGAAAGACAGAATTATTCAGTATATAAAAGGGAAGGTGAAAAGTACATATTTAACTTCAAACACATTTTCATGGTTCGTAATTGGAAGAATAGTCAGCAGCTCTTCATTATTTCTATTAATATAGGAAAATATACAGTTACTTTTTGTTTTTCTTGAAGAACATTCTTTATAAAGACAAACGTCACATCACCATGGAGCTGGGATGTATCACTTTCTACTGGGATGATTTAGGATAGTCATTGCCCCTCATCCTCCTCCATTCCCTCCCTCCCTCCCTTCCTCCCTTCCTTCCTTTTCCTTTCTCTCTCTTCTTCCTCTTACCCTTTCTCCCTTCCTTTCTTCATTTTTTCCTTCCTTTATTATTTCTTCTAGTTTTAAAAAATTCTGCAGCTTTAGTTAATGAGGATCATTTTTATTAAGACTAAAATTTGGACAGAGATTAAAACTTGACCTTAAAAAGTTTTATTAAGTAATTCAGCCTCACCATGTAAGGTCATTTCTCGTTTTTACTATACATAACTGAATATCAAGGAGGTCTGTAGATCCTTGCATTTTAAAATGTGATATTACTATGGAAGTCTAAAGTTGAAAGTGCCCTTCAGATGCAGAAAATAATAATATACCATCTTCTCTTTTAGGTCAAATGGCAGGGGATCATACGAGGCTGGAGTTTCATAACATAGAGACTGGCATCATCACGGAACGCCGGTATCTGTCTTCTGTTCCCTCCAACTTCATTGGACACCTGCAGAGCCTGACATTTAATGGAATGGCATACATTGACTTGTGTAAAAATGGCGACATAGATTATTGTGAGCTCAATGCCAGGTTTGGCTTCAGGAACATCATAGCAGACCCTGTCACCTTCAAGACCAAATCGAGCTATGTTGCCTTAGCTACGTTGCAAGCCTACACTTCTATGCATCTTTTTTTCCAGTTCAAGACAACATCCCTAGATGGACTAATTCTGTATAACAGTGGGGATGGAAACGACTTTATTGTGGTTGAATTAGTTAAAGGGTAAGTACAGGTCCGTTCAATGACAAACAGAGCTTTATGAAAATGAACCTCAAGTTCCACAATTATACATTAAACAGAAAGTGGTGGGCAGGGAGGGTGGTTTGCAAATATTGCATTTGTTTAAACCACTTTTTAGGTATCTTATAAAGTTAATAGGCATTCAGTACAGTTTTTTATATCTACATTTCCATACATAAGGTACAAATAGCGTCGAGTTCTAATTTATTGTAGGCATTCCATAAGTCTTACTCTTCAAATGTGGATTTCTTTACTACGCACATGGTAATTCCACAAAAGAATTTCTACACTTGTCGGCTAAGTTAAATAGCTAATTCATGCAAGCAGCTTACTTCAACTCCACAAAATCCCATTTAACTGAAGTTTAATTCTATGTCAGAGTTTCTTGAAGAATTCAGAAAGATTTTTATGACATTTCCTTGAAACTGTGATGAACATTTGATATCTTTTAATTGATTTAGGTATTCATTCAGTTGGTGAATATCATTGCCCATTTACAACTGGCTAGATAATATGCCACACACTAGTTTACATATATATATATATATATATATATATATGTATATTCCTTGCCACTCCTGTGCATACTTCAGATTCCACCAACCCCAAGGCACACAGATGCACACAACCCGAGGGGATACAGGTGAACACAATAAATTTAGCAGAAAAGCACCAGGAAGTTTCCTAATATGATCTTGGGCAAAGGTTCAGGAGATTATTTAGCAAAATTAGGAAAACCTATGAGTCCGGGAGTGGCTACCTGAGCTGGTCTTGAAGGATGAGTGCACATTTCCCATAGAGAAATAGGCATTCAAGATGGCGGGAAACAAGTGCAGGAAGCTGAGAATCGCCAGTTCTGTGTGGTTGGCAAAGGATGGACAGAGTGGTGGAAGTAGGGAACGAGTAGTGACAGATACTTATCTTCCACAGCGATGAAGTGGAATGTGGACCACAATTTTAAAAATATTTTCACTATTTCCTGTATTGAAGACAATGAGTAATCCTCCTTGCTGAAACAGTAGTGTTTCTTACCCTCTTGTTAGTTGAGCTTCTACACAACTCACTCTCATGACTTCTAGCAAGGATGCAACCACCTGAAAAAGAGATCTCTGTTGGTAATAAGTAGTTTGACTCCATCAGAAATTCAAAAAGTGATGGCACTTTTCCACCTTCCCTTTTTTCCCAGGTACTTACATTACGTGTTTGATTTGGGAAATGGTGCTAACCTCATCAAAGGGAGCTCAAACAAACCTCTCAATGACAATCAGTGGCACAACGTGATGATATCAAGGGACACCAGCAACCTCCACACTGTAAAGATTGACACGAAAATCACAACGCAAATCACAGCGGGAGCCAGGAACTTGGACCTTAAAAGTAAGTGCACAGAGTCAGAGCAGCAGGCAGGAACCCACATGGTTTGTGCTCCTGTGGCACATCCTTTGCTTTGGGGGGCGGGTGTGGGTACCTTCTGCAAAGACTGACCAGAATTTCATCTCCAACATGTAATTAATAATACAACACACAAGCCTCTGCTCCCCGTTTAATGTGGCAGAAAGACATATTTTTAATAGCAGCTCAGAAAATGCAACACCTAAGAATGCATGCATGAGTAAAATGTAAGGAGTGAGAAGAATGTATCTTAGTCTTGATATTATAAAGAAAAGTAGGCGTTTGCAAGTTTCTTTAGTCCCAACAGCTTTTAGTTGATTTGGAGTCAAGGTAACCAGATACCTACTGAGTTTCCTCTAGAGCTTATTAGTTTTCTCTTCTTGGTGAGGTTTCCTAGATACTTAGAGAGCCTCTCACCAACAGGGGTCTGAGGCTGGCTTATACCCTGTGTCTCCAATGGTGAATCCCTCCCAACACCCACAAACACCAATGGGAATGTTCTTTCAGTAGCTGCTAAGGAAGTCTTAACAGACTTTTTCCTTCCTTATTTTTTTTATTTAACATCTTTTTTGGAGTATAATTGCTTTACATTTCCTTCCTTATTGATACTTGATTTCTCAAGTGAGCAAGACAAAATACTTAGAAAACATGTCAATAATGGAAAATAACAGAAGTTTCTATTTGAATGGGTCTTTGTGACTCGCTAAGAGCATGTCCATATATCCATCTCATTTAACACAACAACAAGCATTGGACAAGATGTTATTAGCGCTTCATTATGAATATAGGAAATCTGAGCTTTGAATGGCTTGCCCAGGGTTAAAACAACTACTTCAGCAGAGCAAAACATAACCCCAGTTCTGACACATGGCCTCTCCATTGCTCCTTCTGCGCTGATTGGGTGCATTCCAAAGCCCTGCAGGAATCATCATGGTCATCATTTTTGCTTGGCAAGAGCTGTTCATTTGTACTGATGGGCTCTTTCCCTTTGATTTAAAAGATAAATGCATAGGGGAGTTAGGGAACTGGAAAGAGAAAACCCAACAGAATTCTTTCTAGAGGAAAAAAAAAAGCTGTGAGTAAGGTGAAAGAAGACAGAAAAGGGTTTCACTTTCTGTAATTGCAGAATATATTTACAATCCCAGTACTATATTTGTCTAACACATAAAATGTGTGGTGATGGCTGTCTCCCTTCTCAGAGTGGGCCTCTTGTTAACTTCAAAGAGAGCCTGTTTGTACCTACAAATCTAATAGCTTAGCTCACAAAGTAAAATGAAATTCAAAGGAAATGCTGTTTTATAGTCTACACCTCTTTCTTCTCTCTGACTGAAGTGAAAAAAAAAAAAGTCAAAGCTGTGAACTCATCAATTGGATGTGTGATCCAGTGACAACAATAACCCCAAGAAGCCCCCTTGCCATGTGTGTCCCCAACTCGAGGGAGCCTGAGAAGAGAGCATGGTCCTGGGGTGGACATCTCCCAGCTTCCACAAGCACCGCCTTTTGGTGTGTGGGTCCAGGGGCCTTGGTCAGATGAGGAGTGTTTACTGAGCGCTGACGCTGTGCTCAGAGTGGAGAGCACAGGTGCGAAGAGGGCGGCAGGCTTCCTGTAACAAGAAGCTTTCTGGGGGCTTCCCTGGTGGCACAGTGGTTGGGAGTCCGCCTGCCGATGCAGGGGACACGGGTTCGTGCCC
Source organism: Mesoplodon mirus (assembly GCF_964341445.2). Classification (NCBI taxonomy): domain Eukaryota; kingdom Metazoa; phylum Chordata; class Mammalia; order Artiodactyla; family Ziphiidae; genus Mesoplodon; species Mesoplodon mirus. The sequence goes on along the minus strand of NC_138990.1, from coordinate 66,337,873 downwards.
CGGTCCAGGAGGATCCCACATGCCGCGGGACGGCTGGGCCCGTGAGCCATGGCTGCTGAGCCTGAGCGTCCGGAGCCTGTGCTCCGCAATGGGAGAGGCCACAACAGTGAGAGGCCCGCGTACCGCAAAAAAAAAGAAGAAGCTTTCTGTCCCAAGGAGAAGACTGACACCGAGGGAACATTGACAGGACAGAGAACAGGATTACCGTCATCAGGACATTGAAAAGTATGTGGCGTCACCAGGTAGAATATTAGAGGAAGGAATGTTTCAGAGATACCTGAAGGATGAGTAAGCGCGACGAGGCATTGTTTCTCCTTCCCACCTGGATGCCACCCCCTGGAATTAGGGGAGCTTAATGAGGCAGGAGACCATAGACAGGAACTCTTCACTCTGAATTTAACAGCACTGTCTCCTTTGCATGCTAGTCATGTAGGAGTCAGCCACTCTCAATGCAGAAACGTTGAGAGGTGACCAAGTTTGGACAATGGTTTTATTTTATGGCCCTTATTGAATTAAAATTATCAGATTTATTCCACACTCTGTGTAAGGTCACTGCCATAATCTTTAGTTCTTCTCAGAGTGAGGTCAACCTATTTAACTACATCAGAGTCCTATGGTGGGGTTCTTGAGGTGCAAATTTCTGCAACCCCCTCAGACATACTGAGGCAGGGATCATTTGAGAATGACTACAGGGAAGGCCAGGTCTTCTGCATTTTTAAAGGGCACTCACTAATCTAGATGATGAGTTTCAGAGCCCTGAATGAATGCAATGTCTATGTCGAGGCCAAATTTAACTCACTTTAGAATTTTAGTACAAAATTTGGTTTTGCTTTTATGTTAGAACTTTACTTTTGTTTTGTTTTGTTTTACTAGTCCTGGGCCAAAGTGACATTGGTTGCTTCAGGATCCTTGCTTGTATTTCTCATGTTACCATACCGGAAAAAGACGCTAGAGGGCAGCATAAGGCCGCAAAACCTGCCGTATGGGAAGCGGGAGCCGGGGGGAAAAAGCCTCAACAGGCTCCACGGGCGCTGGGAAGTGGACTCTGTTTTCGCCCAACTAAAATTCCACAGTTAGCCTTTAGGATAACGCATGCCTTTGTTTGTGGCTCTGTTTCATTATATGGACAGGAGTTCAGTGTGGAATGTGCAAGCTAGGGGCCGCTTATCCCATTCCCCAGCTTGACTCGGAAGAAGGTAGTCAGAAATAGGCAAGAGCCTAATGATCTCTCTGAGACGAGGAATCCCACGCGGGTGACCTTGTTCAAATTGTCTTTCGTGACACTGCCGCGTTCTCAGGGGGTTGTGTGTCTCTTCCCGCTGACACAGTTTTGCTTTCATCTTTATTTCCCAGCTGTTTGCGTTGCATCCCCTCTGGCTTTTATGTACAAGCTGCAGCGCGCAATGGAAAGAGCAGCAGCAGTTTGCTCTGCAATGATTGCCTAGCACAGTTGTACTTACTTTCAATGTGGGACTTCTGAGTCCTGGCCCCTTTAGAGAGAGAAGGGGTTGGTGTAACTCTTCCTGCTGTTCCTTCTCTTGTTCCTGTATTTGACAAAAGTGTGTGTTTGCATGTGTATGTATATGGGAAGGAGCTCATATGCATTGATTCCCTACTAGACACTAAATAGATTTAAATAAGCTTATTTTATTTAATCCTTGAAATTACCCAGGGACTTGAATTGAGGTCAGTCTTGCTCATTCGTTAATCTAGCTCAAGAGCAAAGATGAGGGGAAGGATTGTCTTTGGCCCCCATCTTCCATGGGTCCCCTTCCTTAAGACATTATTAAGTTTATCCTTCAGCAAATTGAGGAAAATTTACTTTGTGAGGGGAAAGTGAACGATTCCTAGGCACAGAGGATACAGTGCCCTCGGGTGGCCACTTAGCAAAATTACTTAAAAGTGAATAATTCCTTCATAGGCCACATACATCTAGGTCAGCCCAGGCAGAGCTTTGCCCTTTGTTTTCTCTCTCATACCCCAATTCCTCGGCCCTACGGGTTCTGAGCGAGCTCTCCCTCTGTCCTACCATCTTGTCTCTTCCCTTCCTACCACCATGACTAGTGTGTGCTTGTTAACCTTCCTTGTATCCCTCCTTAAATCTTACCTTGAAAGCAAACACCTGCTATTGTTTATCCTGCTTCCAAGCCACTAAGAGCTCCCCTAAGCAGAGACAACTGGACTAGGTCTGTCATTTCAAATAGACTCAATCTCTAAGCAGAGATTTGAGAATGAATAGCATTCCTGCTCTTTTCATCTTGATCTCACATCAGTCTCTGTTACTCAGCTACGTACCCTCTCCAGTCCTGAACAGACCACATATCCCACCTTTTTCTACCCTTCAGTGTTTTAGACAAATCATTGCTGCAATAAATCAGTGATCCAGATTATATTCCAAAACCCTGATCATGTTTAAATATACCCAAGCTTTGTGTACTCAGCCATGTAATATCTGATAGCCTGCTTGCCTTGCCCAGATAATTTACTCAAATACGAAACTTTCAGAGAAGAGTCTGACTTTGAGCTTAGCCTTAAAGCAGGAGATGGCATTGAACGTGTTGTCTGTCCTGTTGGTTAGGCTATCTTTGTTAGATTTTTTCTTTCTTTTTTTTTTTTTTTCGGTGTGTAAGGGAAAGAGATTTACTCACATTACTTCAGTTAATGGGAGATTATTTTAAGGATCCATTAGGAAGTAAGAGAGACAAGACATCCTTTCAGCTGCTGAACAATGAGACCACACAGAGAATAAAAACTTTGTTCTAATAGTCATACTGGAATCTCAAGAGCAACCCTTCTACATGTTCCCTTGGATACAAGTGCCCACTGCTCCCTAATTCAGGGCTGCACCACCGACCTCTCTCTGCTGTGTCTACTCCCACTTAGATCATTTTTTCTCTCCTCTCCCGCTTCCTGGTCTCTCCTGCTCTTGGCTTCTGCCTCATGGCTTCTACCTATTGCTTTTGCTCCTGTGTGCGTTTCCACTTCTGTCCACTCTCCTCTTCCTCTCACTTTCATATTCCCCCCAAAACATGCTCTAATATGGTGAGTGGACCTGTCTAGAACACAACTGCATGGGCTTTTGCCCTGCTGCTTGTGGTCAGGCTCACTTCCTCAGACCGAGTAGCTGTAAACCCAGAGGTAGATTTGCACGGCATAAAACATGAACTTAAAAAAAGAAAAAAAAAATGATGGTCTCTGGGAAGGAGGCTGTGGGCTGGAAGGCTCTCATAGCTTCCCAGAAGGAAGCAAGGTGATTTGCTTATTCAGAAGGGCCCTAAGGGTCATGGCAGAAGGTGAAGAGGAGAGAATTAAGGGTTTTTTAAGCAGGAGAGTGGAGTTTACGGTGCACTTGAGAATCATTCCTTTGGCTTCAGTGCAGAGGATGGGCTGAGGAAAGAGATCACTCTGGAGGCAATTGTCATGGTACCGAACAGAGACAGTCGGGCTCTGAGTACATAAAAGTAAGACTTAACATTTTTGTTACTCCGTTTCCCACATAAGAATTGAAAGACATTTAGAGATACGAAACAATTGTTTTTCTCCTGACGTCCCCATTGAATTCCCAGGCTTTGCAGAAATAAGCCTCAGTCTCCTCTGTTTACTATAATGCCTTTGTCACTTTGTTTTAACACTACTCCCTCCTGCCCCCGCCGTTGAGACATCCTTTCCTTCCCAGGCCCAGTTGCCTCGGACCTGCTGTCTAACGTTTGGCTTGGAAGTTCTTCCTTCTCCTTCCTTATAACCCTTGGACCAGCTTCCATGACTGCCACAGAGTTTTTCTTTATTCCCTACCAGTGAACTCTGTTTTCTTTTTCTTTTTTTTAATTCCTTCACTCATTGTACTTGTTTTGGAATCTCTTCTACATTGGGCATAGTTTTACTATGCATAGTTTTTCTCACCTCCCACCAATTCTATTATTTAAAATTTTTCTTCCCGCTCTTAGGATCCTGGGAACTTAGAGCTTGGAGAGATCTTGGAGACACTTTGATCTGAGCCTTTCCTTATACAGATGAGAGACATGTGCTCAGGAGACTGTGCACAGCCAGCCAGATAGTCAGTGTTCTAGATCTGGCTGCTCTTCTGATCCCCAGTTTAACACGTTTCACAATAGACCAGGGAAAACAAGTTGCATTGCTCAGATTCACCTCAGTTTTCTGCTAGTGACAGCCTGGAACACATGCTGAAAAGAAATGAGGCCTTCTGTGGACTCACCGAAGAAGCCAGTTCGTATGGTCCACCATAGGGTCAAGATGGAACCTGGTAGCACATGGGTCACCCATTAGCTTTTTATTCTGGTGCAACTTTAAGGACCTCAATCCTTCCCCTTTGCAGTTGCTTTGGGGAAGGTGTTATAGGGACTTAAGTGCTGATGCTAGTTCCTTCTCACCCTCGACCCTGGCTGAGCTCTGACAGCCACAGGACTTGGCTTGTGTGCTTGGAATATCTGCAAGGATGTCCTCTTCCAGGAGAAATAGCTTCCCTCTCCTCCCACAGGAAAGTGTGGCCTCCTAGAAATCTGAATCCAGTGCTCACATGCCTTTTGGACAAGGTGCCCGTTTTCCATGTCCCAGTGGGACAGTGATGAGATGAGATGAGCTCTTAAAGCTGGTGCCATGTATGCTGTGGAGAACAAAGTGGCTGCATGTGCTCAGAGCTGGGTCCTTAAGGGCCAGGTGACTGCTCACAAGACCTCAGCCTCATCACAGCTTGTCCCTCTTCAGAGAACACCAGGAGTGCAGCTGAGCTGTCTTCTTAGAGGCTGAGCTTCTTGGCCAAGAGCTCCCTATGTCAGGGGCATCTGGGAAGAAAAGCTCGGTATCATCTCTTTCACTGAAGAAGGCCTTAAGTCTTCCGTTTTCATGGCTCTCAGACCTCCCTCTTTTTTTCTGAAGGAAGAAAAATACAAAGGTCTTTGGAGTACAAGAAGCATAAACCCATATAGACTAACTTAAATGAAAAAGGGGGAAGTGGGGCAGAATAGAGCATTCAAGGAACCCAAGGGCAAGAAAGAGAAAATTTACAGCTGGAGCTCATGAGAGCCATATCAGGGAAGCTGTCAGCAACAAGCTGGCGTCTCGTCCCCTCCTGGTCTCCATGGGGGCTGTGAGCTGCCTTCTCCTGGCTTCCCAGAGAGCCCTCCTTCTCCTCCCTCTCTGCATGCTGGCTTTCTCTGCTTTCACCAGCGTTGGCAAATTTGGCCTCCCCAGACCTGGCCTTCCACCCCTGACCAATTTAAATACCCAGGAGAGACTGACTTGGCTTTAGGAGGCCTAGGGCCAAATTCTTGGAGGAGTAAATTTGATTGGGACACACGTCCTACCTGTGACCAGGGTTGGGGGATAGGAGGCAGGGTCACACTCTAAAAATATGACTGCTCTGGATTTGTTTGAAGAAGTATTTGGACAGTCTACTTGGGGTATAAGTGGAGCCATCAAGGGCTCCAAAAGGTGATCTTTAAGCTGCTATGCAAAAATCAAGGGGATGGGTTTGGCTTGCTCTGGAGCAGGGGCTTGGGATTGAGGCTACAGTCATCTAGATGGTGGGAAACTGGGCATTGCATGGCACCAATTTGTTCAGATGGCTAAAATCATAAATGCTTGGGTGAACAATATTATTTTGTGGGTGGAGACAGAGACTGTGTCCATCGGGGGTCAGAGGCAGCACATGGGATTCAAAAGCCAGAAGCAGAAGTCGGAGTCTCACTGGAATTCACAGGGACACAGGAGGAAGGAAACCAGATTTTCATCCTCTGTGGAACTGGAAAGATTCAAACCAGGCCCCTCTAGATCTACAAAGGACAGAGAGGCCCCAGCTGGCATCTGGATAATATTACAATTGTTCATTATAAATCTCAAAAGTAAGTATCACTAGTATATTCAGGCAGTTGTTTCATTGAGTTAGGGTTTCATAATAATGCTGCTCCAGCCCTCTTACACCGTGACTCAGAGGACAGCTAGCTTCTACCCCTGACCCTGAACAATTCATCTAGAGCCATGGGTCAAAATCGGAATAGACTGGAAAATTGGGTGGACCTAGTACAAAGTCACCCCTACTATTGTAGAGATGCTTCAAAGCCAGTTCTGCTAACTTTACTCATGTAGGAAAGCACATTTTTAATGCCACTGTGCTGCTGCTGGCCCATCATTTTCATACACTGGAGGGTACTTGCGATGCTACTTCAGAACCCCGTGAGGTCAATCAGGGTTTCTTGTTAATGCCACATTCATGTGGTTTTCTGTGTCTGCTCTTAAAAGGGGCCCTTTCTTGGCCTTTGCAATTAATTATTGTGGTTTTTCTTAAGGATAATGCAAGAAGCCATGTAGCATTATAATTAAGTTTCAGGCTTGGGGTCAGACAGACTTGGGTGAAATAGCGTTTCTACCATTTATTTCTGGGTGTCCTTAGGCAAGGTCCATCATATCATCTTCATCATCATCTGCTTTTCACTAAGCAGTAGCTAAGAGATTTACATATATTATCCCCTTGTTTTTTGTGGCTAACTGGTGAGGTTGCTGTACTTAGCCCCACGTTACAGATGATGAAGCTAAGGTGAGGCTTAGGAAGGTTAAACATCTCACCTAAACAGTAATGATAATAAAATCAAACGGTAATAATAATTACTTTAACCGTTTCTGAGGGCTGATCACATCCCATGCACTCTTATAAATATTCTACTCATAAGATCTCATTTAATTCTCACAACTGTGCACAAGCTCAACCAGTGTAGTCTTTAAAGCTCAAGTGTTTATAAGGAGGGTGGACTTGTAAGGCCCACCTGGGTAGGACAGGGTTCAGCAATATTTAGGCCACTTTCCCATAACTGCCCTGGCACAGGACAGCCCAGCTGGCATTCCCAGGTTTCTTAGAGGTTGGTTATTAGCATTAGTAGCCACGTTGTACTGGGTTCTGTCCCCACCTCCACCCCCCAACTCCCCACCCTGCTCCCCCTCAACACAAACACTGTTTGGATCTCCCACCGCTGGTTTCACCTTGCAGTTCAGGGACTGTAAGAAGACTTCTTTCAGGTCCTGTACTAATGTACTGTATCTATAACCCAGCAATTCTGTATCCCTCAACCTCAAGAAACATAAAACAAGTTCTCCAGGAGACCTGAGAGCCTTCCCACTAGGCTTGGGGGTAGAATGTAGTCCCTGTTTATCGGGCAGGAGTGCAAATTTATCCCACCGTAGGACTTACCTCAGAAAATATTCTTGGGCATCTTTCTTTCCAGTTTTGGACCCCCTTTTTTTTTTTTTTTTTTTTTTTTTTTGTGGTACGTGGGCCTCTCACTGTTGTGGCCTCTCCCATTGCGGAGCACAGGCTCTGAACGCGCAGGCTCAGCGGCCATGGCTCACGGGCCCAGTTGCTCCGTGGCATGTGGGATCTTCCCAGACCAGGGCACGAACCCGCGTCCCCTGCATCGGCAGGCGGACTCTCAACCACTGCGCCACCAGGGAAGCCCATTGGGCCCCTTTGATGATGATGACGTTCTTGATATAACTGAGGGTTTCAAGGACTGAGAACCAGTATTTTATCATCTCCTTTGTAAATTTTGCATCTCAGTATCTGCCTCAGACTCACATTATCATATATCTATCATGTTGGCACTTCAGTCAGAACCTCAATTTTGATGCTGTATTTTACAAGTATGATCTCTTAATCTTTACAGCAATTAGATGAGTGAGACATTAGTGCTTCCATATTACAGATGAGAAAATGGAGACTTAAGACTAAGTGAATTGCCCAGAAATAGAATTTGAACCCAGTTCCATAGAAATATTTAAATACTACTATATATATTTCCCAACGTATTAGAAGGGATTCCTTCTGGATATCTAGAGTGAAAGATAGTACTTATATTAATTTTAGGGGAAAATGTCATGTAATAAAAGAAATTATTTCCTCCTTTGTATAAAACATAGTTCTTCAAACTTCTACATTACTACCTGTATAATGCTGCAAATGTCACTTCTGGTAATTACAAAATAACTGGGTGTTTCTCCTTTCACTTTCCACTTGCTCTTCCCATCCATATGCCTTGTATATAACCTATATATTGGTTCTGTTTCCTTAGCCCCTAAAGTCTTCGTCAAACACAACAGCCAACAATTTTAATTGCTGTGTGTCCTTAATATGTATTCTATAGAACATTTGTATTTGTAGATGCTTAAAGCAGGCCCAGGCAAATATAGTACTTGGTTGGATGATTGGAGATTGGCCTATCAATCCATCCTCAGCTTGTTCCAGTAGGTTATTTGCTAGTCCATTCAACTGTTAAAGCCCTCCATTTTCCTAGCCTTTAGGGAAAGTTCCCCACACCTTCTCGACCCACTTTTTGATTATTGCTGTTAACTATTTGCATTTCTCCTTAAGAATAATTTAAGTATTGGAAGAACAAAGTATTTGGAGACATGCCCTAGGGAATTTTATATACTATTCCAGTGGGATTTGATGACCTGATTGAGACTCTTCCATCCTTTAAGCACAGAAGCAATTTGTTCTTTGAAAAAAATACAGAAGAGTTCAGGCACTTAAGAAAAATATAAGAGTTTTATTTGACTCTCTGAAGCTCATCATATTTTAGAAGCTTTTTGGCAATGTCTGTAAAGGTTTTTGGGCACTTTGTATCACTTTGTCCTTTCAAGCTCTCCAGAAAACCCTGGTGGCTTTCCCCTCTTTTCTTCTGTATATGTAAGTGGAGAGCAGGTGACGTTTTTGACCTGGATTAAACAGGCCATTATGATGGAGAAGAGCTGTTCTTTTATACTTACTCTGTACACCACAGATCTTCCCCACCCAAAATAAATGTACATTTATTTTGAAATAGGAAAAGAAAATTTCTTTGAAATAAGAAAAGTTATTTTGAAAAAGAAAGCCAAGTTGTTATACTGAGCTCCTCAAAATTTCAGGAAAGATAACAGGTTTGAATAGGTCCTCTTACAGGACCCCAAGTTATAAGTCTCTATTAATTTACAGAACAGCCATTTCTAAACACCTCTACCCATTCTATTCCTGTCACTGAAAAGGTTGTTAGTTAAACTAGGAGGCAGTGTAGCACAGTGGGAAAAGAGGTCACCTGGAACTGGAGGCTGGGGTGCCAGTGTTATTCTCCTGGGACTGATTGCATTACCTTGGGCAGGTCACTTACCTTTTCCGAAGGGTAATTTGCTCACCTGTCAGGTAGGGATAATAACAACTTCCTGCCTATTGTGAAGAGTTGGTATGAGAATCAAATGGAACGAGAGATGGCAAAACACCATTCAAACTGAGGTGCTGTGCACGTGTCAGGTGGAACAGTATTTGTGAGATAGGGAAGCTCTGCAGACCGTATGCAGTCCCAGAGAACAACACCCAGAGAGTGGAAAACAAAACATGAAATGGTGACAGGATGGATGCTGCTAAAGTATGTCTACAGTATCTAAACTGGTTGTCACTTGGGTGGGGAAAATGGAAAAGTAATGAAAATATTTGAACCCTGTTTTTACCAAAAGGTAAATTTACCAAGCATGAGACAAAATTAGCTTGGCATGAAGTGATATGCCCGAACTCACATCCCAACTGCCACAGTGTCACTGACCTGGCATGGTTAAAAAGAAGATGGATTACCACACACCCCTCCATAGCAATTTCACTTTATTATTTCCCACCAGCTTTGCCTTACAGGCTGTTGGCCAAACACACAACATCTGTCTTCAGTTTTACAATCATACTTTTCAAAAATTCTCCTTCTTTGGGCAATTTTATTTCAAAAATATCAGCTAGAAACAGAAATTTCAGAATGTTGAAAGCATTTTCTGTCCTGTCCATAACTATAATGTCAATATTAACTCTTAAAGCCTTACTACAGGGAAACATTAAGGTCTGAACTCCGGTTTTCTTGGTGCCCGCCCACCTGTTCACACACAGGTATTAGGCTGGGTTACAGATGAATGCAGGTGTCTTACTTATCTCTCTGTGGGAGACAACTAAAAAGTGGCTTCCATACCTAAAAATCAAATTTGGAAGTCATAAGAGTTCTACCCACTCACTGGAATTTAGATACCTAACGTTTATGACTATAGAAGCAAATGGCTTTATTTTCATGAGATTACTCAGTGAGCATGCAGATGTGTCCCGCATTGTCCTGGGAATCTGTGTTATTTGGCTCGGACTCTGTGAACATTTATTACCATTACTTTTCTCCGCTGGCCAAGTTACTCCAAAACATTCCTTTATTTTGTAGCAGTGGAGCTGTACAAATTGGCCACTCACCACCTGGATTATACAGTGTGTAAACTAGTGCAGATTAAGTGAAAATTATCATAGATTCAGGAGACCTGGGCTTGGAATCGGACCCTGCCATTTTTCTGGTGTTGTAGCACTGAACCATAGTGTCTTTGTCTGGGACACGTGTCCATGATAACCTTTATTCTTTCTGTAGCTCATGGGGTGAAAACCAAATGACAATACCTATGTGCAAGTGCTCAGTAAAGTTTAGGGCACTACACCAATGTCAGTTATTGTTATAATGATAAAGTCAGAGCTGTCTTTTCTGGGTTTGACCATGGCAAAGCTTACACTGATCATGAAGGACTCAAAGCAGTGATGAGGCTCTCTCTCACTCGGTCCGGGCTCTGTACATTTAAATTCAGTTGTCTCAGTGATTTTTGTGAAATTCAATGCCTTTGTAGTGAAAACAATATACAAACTGTTGGATATGGGAGCCTGCTATGGGATCAGGGATACCTGTGGCTGGCAAGGACCTGAGAGAGAGAAGCAGGAAACCAGAGGGAATCTAACCCCAGGAATCCTGGAGTGGCAGTCCACAGGCTAGATGGAGAGAGACATCTGCAAACCCACAGGAAGTGCACATAGGGATTAACAGATGTACCAGGGCAAAGCATCAGGGGTCCACGCTTGGCTCTGTTCTACGACCACAAACAATAAATGCCCACCTCTCTGTAATGATAACAGTGTAACAAAGTAGAAGCATCTGGAGAAATAGTGTAATGTGTCCATAGTGGGGAGTGTGCCTAGGGAGGCTGCATGAGTTAGGTCATTTGTATATGGGGCAACACAGAAGGTTATATTTGTATATGGGGCAACACAGAGAATGACAGAATGGCCAGAGATAGAATGAGGTAGAGGTACAGGATAGGCGGAAATGTAATTTCCCACAAAGATTTTGGCATTTATTTTAACTGCTGAAGAGACTCATGAATAGGTTCTCATCACCACACATTGATACCCTAAACTATTTCTGTACCTCTATCTTTGTCTGCCTCTCTCTGCAAATGAATTCAACACATGTTGGTTAAAATTGTTCCTGAATTACACTGTCAGAATGGAAAAAAATGTCACTGCATTGAACCCTCTTAATGAGCTGGGTGGCTTCAAGAAAGGGGTCAGTAGAAGAAAAATTCCCCACAATTAACTTCATTCATTATTTCTCAGGTGGAGGGAACCAGGGAACCTTCATTATGTCCTTATTGTTCAAATGATTATTTACTGAATGAAAACTGCTAATTCATCCATTCATTTAATGAGTCAACAAATAATTAGTGAGTGCTAAGTAAAAATGAGACTAAAAAGGTGCTTCGCTTATGATGCTTTCTTCAAGGAATTTATAAAATAATGGGAAGGCAAGATATCCACACAGAGAACTGGGAAGGAAATGGTAATTGTCAGAAAAGAGGCTCAAAATGTTACGGGGATTCAAAGATCATAGTTGCCTATGACTGAGAAAACACATTAACAAGGTAGAATTTGAGTTGAGGCCCCGAAATTGCATCAGGCTTTGAAATGGAACATTGGAAGGGGAAAGACACTCATGATGGAAGTAATGTACTGTGAAGAGTGATGGAACAGCATGAATGTGCAGTATTGGAGAAATGGTGAAAGATACAGTTTGACTAAAGATTAAAATATAGGTAGAGGATTGATGTTAGCCTAATTCTCTCCCTGGCAAAAATTGTTGGGGAGACATTGTTCAAAGTTTAGAAAAAGTTACTGAGGGAGGATATCTCAAAATTGTGACCATCCTAAGCCTCACACTTTATTTAGAAACCAGCGGGAGGTATTAAAGAAATCAGAACACAGTATGGGGACGATGGATATGGTATTAATGAGGAGGATGGATAGAGGCAGGGACACCAGGTAATGGGTTCCTGCATAAAAGGTGTACGTGGGGAAAGGAAGATAAGAACTGGAAAAGGAAAGGAAAATGGAGGCACAGATGTCAGAAATATTGGCCAAGTTGAGTCATCCACATCAAAGTTCTCAGCAATAATTTGAATGTAAGATATAAGAAATAGAATGGAGTTAAAAAATGATATTGAAATTAATTTCAGTATGGGTAATAAGGAGACTAGAAATGTGATTGCTATAAAACAGGGAAGTCTAGAAGTAATTTCCCAGTGTGGGGAGGGGGAGAAAGATGATGGTTTATTTTTAGGCTGAACTTAGAAAACCAGGATAGGCCTAAAGATAAGGATTTACAGGTATTTCCTAGAAGTAAAAACAGGTTATTCTAGGATTAAACCCTTTATGCACCAAGGAACACTAAGGTATAGAGAATTTAAACAATATCTAATAAATCAAACTGATGACCACTGTATTTCTAAAATTAACTTGATTTTTCATAGAGATCTATGAAGGACACAGATGTAGTGTTTCTGAGCAAAACATCCACTTGAATTGCCAACTTTGACTTCAGTAATGACTATTTGGTGTGCCCTGAACTTAGATGTGGTTTCGGATAGTGTTTGTTGTTCAATCCAAACTGTTCATTGTTATGAAAGTATTCATTTATCTACTCTTAGGTTCAAATGTGTTAGAGAAATATTAACGATTTCCCATGCTTTTGCTTCTAGTAATTTAACATCATTTGTTTAAGCAATCACAGGAAATAGTAATGTTGGCTTTCTACCGAGAAAAAACATGAAGTAAATAAGTTTGTACTTGTTCTCCAGGGACTAGAGATGATTTTTCTTCTAACAGGGCATTAACTTATATGGTCAAGATCTAACCTGCCGATGTTCATTTGTGGATGTGTGACAAAAGATTAAAATTAAAGATAAAGATACAAATCGAGGTGGGGGCAGAGTTTGATTGTTCTCTGATGTAAGGAAGGGCATTTTCCTGCAGAATAACTCTGAGAAACTAGCCCAGCCTGATTGGACTTTTTCTACTAGCCAGTCACAACAAGAATTGAGAGGAAAGTTAGTGTAGTCTCCCAATCTGCTGTCCAAAGTCAACTCCTCTCATCAAAGCCTCCAGAATTGTACTTTCTCCAGTCTGGCCAGTAGGAAAGTAAGACAGTGTGTATTGCTCCAGCTTTTTTTTTTTTTTTTTTTTCAAATGCCACTTATAAGAGATTGTGGGAGCCTCCTTAAGTTTCCCTAGAGTTTTAGCTATCCAAATCTACAAAGCAGTTGTCCATTTTATGTATGCTCTTTTTAATTAAAATGAAACTGAGATGTTTAAGAGGCACTAAAAAATACATATGAATAAACAGCAAAGCTGAGTCAAAGAACTAATTATACCTTGACGCTGGCATTCTGCTGCTGTAGAGCTAAGAGTCCTTGCTCTAACTGCCTCATGCTCCCTTTTTTAAGAGAAGAGAAAACCTCCTACACCACTTCATTTTTCTGCTTTTGGTTGATGGCTCCCAAGCCAGGCCTTCCAGCCCCAGCATCCCTAAGCCCCCAGTTCATATCATCCCTGTAGGACACTCCTACTCAAATTACACATGTTTAATGTTAAATGCAGTTTCATCTCTTCTCTCCAAATTATTACTCTTTCAAATTCCCTCATCTCCTAGCCTGCATGGCTTTTATTTTTGGACTTCTCATTGCCTTTAAAAACAAACAAACAAAAAAAAAACATTAGTCACAAATTCTATCATATTACTCAAGGCTTTCCTTTGACTTTTTTTATCCAACATTATTTACCATGGCCCCTTTGAAAATTCTTCTTTTCCAGCCCATTCTGGCCTTTTGTGCTCTTTTTTGAATGCTGTATTAGTTTTGTCTTCTTGGTACATTTGTGCTGTTCCCCATGTTTGGCACCTTCATTTATGTCATTACAAAGTAATGTATCCTATACTTTCTTTTGGTCTAAACTCGTTCATGATACTTCAATTGATGTCCATAAAATCCTTTTATTTCTCTGATTTTATAAGGTGCATTTAGCCTGAACCTTACAACCTGTACCTTGGGCTTCACAGAATTCTTGTGTCTCAGTCTGTTTAGATCAAAATAGAAGATATTTATCAAGCGATTGTTGCATTTATGTTACCAGGTTCAATGCTGCTGGGATTCAAACTGAGTATGTCAAAGCTCTCAAGCTGCTTATTGTATAGTGCAGGGCACACTTCAAGTACACAAATGCGTCTAAACTAAGGCAAAGAAAATAAGACTTGTACATTTGACATATTGACACTCTAATTGTACTAGAAACACGGGGACAATCTGTACTTCTCATTCTTCTGTATCTCTCAGTGCAGTCAACATAGAATGAGGAACACTGTTGATGGATAGTCCTTATCACACACACCAACACTGCCACACCAGTAGCAATCATGTGCTGAGCACACGCTGTGCCCAATTCTTACATGCATTCTCTGTAATTCTCACAGCCTTACAGAGTAGGCATTATTAACCCATTTCACAGATGAGGAATCTGACTCTTGAAGTTATGTAACTTAATGTGCCTACACTGAGGCAGTCAGTAAATGTCAATCAGAACCAGGTGTTTGTAGCCAAGTATAACTAAGAAGCTTGTGCGCTATTCCCTACTCATTACTGCCCAACTACTGGGAAACGGATACTTGTGATATCATCTCAGATCATTCCACAGATGACATTCTTGAGAGGGGGGCCGTTACACACACACCGACACACACACACACACACACACTCCACACTAGTGACAAAGATAAGGGTTTCTTGATTTTTTTTAAAAAGCCCACTCCCCAAATGTTTGAGATTATCTGGCTCTGTACATGTTCTTTGCACCTTCTTCTGCCACAGCTCCATCATTTCCTTGTCAGTTGCATACATGGCCTACTTAAATAATATGAATAAAAATCAACCACTCATAGCTTGAAGGAAGGGTAACAGCATGGCTTCAAGTCCATAGGAAACTGACTCTTACTGGATGTCCATCCTGGCTCTCGTTCATACACTGGGTCATTAAAAAGCCTAGCTTCCTTACCATGCACAGAATTTTGCCTGCAAGATCCCATTAGTGCTAATGGGTCATTTTCCTTCCATCACCCCAAGGATGAAAAGGAAAAGGTGCATCTTTGATGAAGTGCTAATGTTACACAGGGCTCAGGCCACTTAAAGGTTTCCTTTGTTCTCTTCCTGTGGCAATCCTGTGGGAGACTTAAGACCACTCTCTGCTATATGAAGAGTTTATAAAGACAGTATTAAGTTGTGGTGCTAAGTGCAGCTTCAGTAATGAAAATGAGAATGAGTCCCCTGCTTGTAAAGCCAAACTCATCCACCTTGGTACGTCTGAGGCTTAAATCCTGCATGGCTTGAATCAATATTTTCTGCTCTTTAACAACACAAGGGAAAGATTACTACTTCTCCTCAAAAAGCTTTAAAAACTTATTTGGGCAGGTAAGTGTGCTGATAGGAAAAAATATAGGAAGTAGCAGGAAGTGAGGAAAGGAAGTAAGTGCATTTTAGGATTAGCTCTCTCCCTATGTGTTGCCTTACCATTCTTCTTTCTTTTCTGATTCTTATCTACTGTGACTTCAATCCATCAGTTGACTGACAATATTTATTGATTGCCCACTGTGCTTGTAGCCCAGTACTAGGCACTGTGGGAGAATCTAAGACAAAGACACAATCTCTATCCTCCAGGAGGTTACAATCAGAAAGAGGAAGATATGTTGTCAAATATATAGCATCCCATACATAATTTTGAGTACTAAGTTCTACATCTGAAAAACCTGAAGCAGTGACAAGAATTCTTCATTCAACTCCCACTGTTCTCTAATACTACATTCATTAGGCCCAGAGGAAAGCTGAAATTTCCTAACAAAGTTAGCTCAGCAAATGAATGTAGGGAGCACTTCCTTGCATTGATATTTGATATGTAATAGCATAAAGTTCAGCCCACAATCTCAGATGAGCAAGAAAGGTCACTTTCTCTGTTTTTCTATAACTCACCTTGGTTTCTGTTTTGAGCTGTGATTCTTTGAGTTAGTGAAAATGTAATCTCAGGCAATTTCAGTTCCCTTATTTCCTTGGGATTATGTCTAGATGATTTGGGGGAGGGGGACTTCCATTGTACCAGTATCTGGGGAGGTAGAGAGATTGCACAGGAGTTGGTCTCAAATATTCTAGATTAATTTCTTAGGTGCCCACTGAATTGCTACCCAGCATCTTCTTTCTTGTGTGCATGACCTCCTCAGGCCAGCCTTTTTCTGCTTGCTCCTGTTCCACTCTGGGAATTGTTCCATTGCTGCCACACAACAAGGGGATGTGAAAAGTTCTGTCAGGCTAAGAAAGCTCCCAGCATGTCTGAATCAACTATCCATCTCTTTCTTCTCAAGGATATCACTGCTGCCTCTGGGTTCTCTTGAGGAAATGCACACAGATCAGTATTAATTTCCTCAACCTACATGAGGTTTTGGCATCCACCAGGGCTCAGGCCTCAAGTCAGATCACTATGTCCTCTATTGGGCAATGACTATATTCAAACTTCTTCTCCTCCAACTTTCTCTCCTGCTTGCCCACATGAGGGGCAGGAAAGCTTTACTCTTCTCATGTAATTGCCTGTATATTCTGTCTATTTCACTCCTCTAAGAGTCTTGAATTTTAAGGATCAAATACATAAAGATAACTTTGTATCTTTGGTCTCTGAGGCAAATAAAACACAATCACTTGAAATTTAAGTGAGAGAAAAGACTAAGGAGAGAAAGGAAATATGGAAGGGAAAAATCAAATGTTTCAAAACTAGTATCGTATTTCAGATCAAAAACATGCTTTCCTTTAATATTAAGAATGATGGTTAATAGTCAATAGATGTTTCCTTTTTTTTTGTTACACCTTTATTGGAGTATAATTGCTTTACAATTCTGTGTTAGTTTCTGCTTTATAACAAAATGAATCAGTTATACATATACATATGTTCCCATATCTCTTCCCTCTTGTGTCTCCCTCCCTCCCACCCTCCTAATCCCACCCCTCTAGGTGGTCACAAAGCACCGAGCTGATCTCCCTGTGCTATGCGGCTGCTTCCCACTAGCTATCTATTTTACGTTTGGTAGTGTATATATGTCCGTGCCACTCTCTCACTTTGTCACAGCTTACCCTTCCCCCTCCCCATATCCTCAAGTCCATTCTCTAGTAGGTCTGTGTCTTTATTCCTGTCTTACTCCTAGGTTCTTCATGACATTTTTTTTCTTAAATTCCATATATATATGTTAGCATATGGTATTTGTCTTTCTGTTTATGACTTACTTCACTCTGTATGACAGACTCTAGGTCTATCCACCTCATTACAAATAGCTCAATTTCATTTCTTTTTATGGCTGAGTAATATTCCATTGTATATATGTGCCACATCTTCTTTATCCATTCATCCGATGATGGACACTTAGGTTGTTTCCATCTCCGGGCTATTGTAAATAGAGCTGCAATGAACATTTTGATACATGACTCTTTCTGAATTATGCTTTTCTCAGGGTATATGCCCAGTAGTGGGATTGCTGGGTCATATGGTAGTTCTATTTGTAGTTTTTTAAGGAACCTCCATACCGTTCTCCATAGTGGCTGTACCAATACACATTCCCACCAGCAGTGCAAGAGGGTTCCCTTTTCTCCACACCCTCTCCAGCATTTATTGTTTCTAGATTTTTTTAAGATGGCCATTCTGACTGGTGTGAGATGATATCTCACTGTAGTTTTGATTTGCATTTCTCTATTGATTAATGATGTTGAGCATTCTTTCATGTGTTTGTTGGCAGTCTGTATATCTTCTTTGGAGAAATGTCTATTTAGGTCTTCTGCCCATTTTTGGATTGGGTTGTTTGTTTTTTTGGTTATTGAGCTGCAGGAGCTGCTTATAAATTTTGGAGATTAATCCTTTGTCAGTTGCTTCATTTGCAAATATTTTCTCCCATTCTGAGGGTTGTCTTTTGGTCTTGTTTATGGTTTCCTTTGCTGTGCAAAAGCTTTGAAGTTTCATTAGGTCCCATTTGTTTATTTTTATTTCCATTTCTCTATGAGGTGGGTCAAAAAGGATCTTGCTGTGATTTATGTCATAGAGTGTTCTGCCTATGTTTTCCTCTAAGAGTTTGATAGTTTCTGGCCTTACATTTAGGTCTTTAATCCATTTTGAGCTTATTTTTGTGTATGGTGTTAAGGAGTGATCTAATCTCATACTTTTACATGTACCTGTCCAGTTTTCCCAGCACCACTTATTGAACAGGCTGTCCTTTCTCCACTGTACATTCCTGCCTCCTTTATCAAAGACAAGGTGACCATATGTGCGTGGGTTTATATCTGGGCTTTCTATCCTGTTCCATTGATCTATCTTTCTGTTTTTGTGCCAGTGCCATACTGTCTTGATTACTGTAGCTTTGGAGTATAGTCTGAAGTCAGGGAGCCTGATTCCTCCAGCTCCGTTTTTCGTTCTCAAGATTGCTTTGGCTATTCAGGGTCTTTTGTGTTTCCATACAAGTTGTGAATTTTTTTGTTCTAGTTCTGTGAAAAATGCCAGTGGTAGTTTGATAGGGATTGCATTGAATCTGTAGATTGCTTTGGGTAGTAGAGTCATTTTCACAATGTTGATTCTTCGAATCCAAGAACATGGTATATCTCTCCATCAGTTTGAATCATCTTTAATTTCTTTCATCAGTGTCTTATAATTTTCTGCATACAGGTCTTTTGTCTCCTTAGGTAGGTTTATTCCTAGATATTTTATTCTTTTTGTTGCAGTGGTAAATGGGAGTGTTTTCTTGATTTCACTTTCAGATTTTTCATCATTAGTGTACAGGAATGCCAGAGATTTCTGTGCATTAATTTTGTATCCTGCTACTTTACCAAATTCATTGATTAGCTCTAGTAGTTTTCTGGTAGCACCTTTAGGGTTCTCTATGTATAGTATCATGTCATCTGCAAACAGTGACATCTTTACTTCTTTTCCAATTTGGATTCCTTTTATTTCCTTTTCTTCTCTGATTGCTGTGGCTAAAACTTCCAAAACTCTGTTGAATAAGAGTGGTGAGAGTGGGCAACCTTGTCTTGTTCCTGATCTTAGTGGAAATGCTTTCAGTTTTTCACCATTGAGGATGATGTTGGCTGTGCGTTTGTCATATATGGCCTTTATTATGTTGAGGAAAGTTCCCTCTATGCCTACTTTCTGGGGTTTTTTTTATCATAAATGGGTGTTGAATTTTTTCAAAAGCTTTTTCTGCATCTATTGAGATGATCATATGGTTTTTCTCCTTCAATTTCTTAATATGGTGTATCACATTGATTGAAGAATCCTTGCATTCCTGGAATAAACCCCACTTGATCATGGTGTATGATCCTTTTAATGTGCTGTTGGATTCTGTTTGCTAGTATTTTGTTGAGGATTTTTGCATCTGTGTTCATCAGTGATATTGGCCTGTAGTTTTCTTTCTTTGTGACATCCTTGTCTGGTTTTGGTATCAAGGTGATGGTGGCCTCGTAGAATGAGTTCGGGAGTGTTCCTCCCGAGAGGAACACTATCCTTGAGAAGGATAGGTGTTAGCTCTTCTCTAAATGTTTGATAGAATTCACCTGTGAAGCCACCTGGTCCTGGGCTTTTGTTTGTTGGAAGATTTTAAATCACAGTTTCAATTTCAGTGCTTGTGATTGGTCTGTTCATATTTTCTAGTTCTTCCTGATTCAGTCTTGGCAGGTTGTGCATTTCTAAGAATTTGTCCATTTCTTCCAGGTTGTCCATTTTATTGGCATAGAGTTGCTTGTAGTAATGTCTCATGATCCTTTGTATTTCTGCAGTGTCAGTTGTTACTTCTCCTTTTTCATTTCTAATTCTATTGATTTGAGTCTTCTCCCTTTTTTTCTTGATGAGTCTGGCTAATGGTTTATCAATTTTGTTTATCTTCTCAAAGAACCAGCTTTTAGTTTTATTGATCTTTGCTATTGTTTCCTTCACTTCTTTTTCATTTTTTTCTGATCTGATTTTTATGATTTCTTTCCTTCTGCTAACGGAGTTTTTTTGTTCTTCTTTCTCCAATTGCTTTAGGTGTAAGGTTAGGTTGTTTATTCGAGACGTTTCCTATTTCTTAAGGTAGGATTGTATTGCTCTAACTTCCCTCTTAGAACTGCTTTTGCTGCATCCCATAGGTTTTGGGTCATTGTGTCTCCATTGTCATTTGTTTCTAGGTATTTTTTTAATTTCCTCTTTGATTTCTTCAGTGATCACTTCGTTATTAAGTAGTGTATTGTTTAGCCTCCATGTTTTTGTATTTTTTACAGATCTTTTCCTGTAATTGATATCTAGTCTCATAGCATTGTGGTCGGAAAAGATACTTGATACAATTTCAATTTTCTTAAATTTACCAAGGCTAGATTTGTGACCCAAGATATGACCTATCCTGGAGAATGTTCCATGAGCACTTGAGAAAAATGTGTATTCTGTTCTTTTTGGATGGAATGTCCTATAAATATCAATTAAGCCCATCTTGTTTAATGTATCATTTAAAGCTTGTGTTTCCTTATTTATTTTCATTTTGGATGATGTGTCCATTGGTGAAAGTGGGGTGTTAAAGTCCCCTACTATGAATGTGTTACTGTCGATTTCCCCTTTTATGGCTGTTAGTATTTGCCTTTTGTATTGAGGTGCTCCTATGTTGGGTGCATAAATATTTACAATTGTTATATCTTCTTCTTGGATTGATCCCTTGATCATTATGTAGTGTCCTTCTTTGTCTCTTCTAATAGTCTTTATTTTAAAGTCTATTTTGTCTGATATGAGACTTGCTACTCCAGCTTTCTTTTGGTTTCCATTTGCATGGAATATCTTTTTCCATCCCCTTACTTTCAGTCTGTATGTGTCTCTAGGTCTGAAGTGGGTCTCTTGTAGACAGCATATATATGGGTCTTGTTTTTGTATCCATTCAGCCAATCTGTGTCTTTTATTGGGAGCATTTAGTCCATTTACATTTAAGGTAATTATCGATATGTATGTTCCTATTCCCATTTTCTTAATTGTTTTGGGTTCGTTATTGTAGGTCTTTTCCTTCTGTTGTGTTTCTTGCCTAGAGAAGTTCCTTTAGCATTTGTTGTAAAGCTGGTTTGGTGGTGCTGAACTCTCTCAGCTTTTGCTTGTCTGTAAAGGTTTTAATTTCTCCATCAAATCTGAATGATCCTTACTGGGTAGAGTAATCTTGATTGCAGGTTTTTCTCCTGCATCACTTTAAATATGTCCTGCCAGTCCCTTCTGGCTTGCAGAGTTTCTGCTGAAATATCAGCTGTTAACCTTATGGGGATTCCCTTGTGTGTTATTTGTTGTTTTTCCCTTGCTGCTTTTAATATGCTTTCTTTGTATTTAATTTTTGACAGTTTGATTAATATGCGTCTTGGCATGTTTCTCCTTGGATCTATCCTGTATGGGACTCTCTGTGCTTCCTGGACTTGATTAACTATTTCCTTTCCCATATTAGGGAAGTTTTCAACTGTAATCTCTTCAAATATTTTCTCAGTCCCTTTCTTTTTCTCTTCTTCTTCTGCAATCCCTATAATTCTAATGTTGGTGCATTTAATGTTGTCCCAGAGGTCTCTGAGACTGTCCTCAGTTCTTTTTCATTCTTTTTTCTTTATTCTGCTCTGCAGTAGTTATTTCCACTATTTTATCTTCCAGGTCACTTATCTGTTCTTCTGCCTCAGTTATTCTGCTATTGATCCCTTCTAGAGTATTTTTAATTTCATTTATTGTGTTGTTCATCATTGCTTGTTTCATCTTTAGTTCTTCTAGGTCCTTGTGAAATGTTTCTTGCATTTTGTCTATTCTATTTCCAAGATTTTGGATCATCTTTACTATCATTATTCTGAATTCTTTTTCAGGTAGACTGCCTATTTCCTCTTCATTTGTTAGGTCTGGTGGGTTTTTATCTTGCTCCTTCATCTGCTGTGTGTTTTTGTGTCTTCTCATTTTGCTTATCTTACTGTGTTTGCGGTCTCCTTTTTGCAGGCTGCAGGTTCGTAGTTCCCGTTATTTTTGGTGTCTGTCCCCAGTGGCTAAAGTTGGTTCAGTGGGTTGTGTAGGCTTCCTGGTGGAGGGGACTAGTGCCTATGTTCTGGTGGATGAGGCTGGATCTTGTCTTTCTGGTGGGTAGGTCCACATCTGGTGGTGTGTTTTGGGGTATCTGTGGACTTATTATGATTTTAGGCAGCCTCTCTGCTAATGGGTGGTGTTGTGTTCCTGTCTTGTTAGTTGTTTGGCATAGGGTGTCCAGCACTGTAGCTTGCTGGTCGTTGAGTGAAGCTGGGTGCTGGTGTTGAGATGGAGATCTCTGGGAGATTTTTGCCGGTTGATATTATGTGGAGCTGGGAGGTCTCTTGTGGACCAATGTCCTGAAGTTGGCTCTCCCACCTCAGAGGCACAGCTCTGATGCCTGGCTGCAGCACCAAGAGCCTTTCATCCACACGACTCAGAATAAAAGGGAGAAAAAGTAGAAAGAAAGAAAGAGAGAGAGAGAGAGAGAGAGAGGGAGGGAGGGAGGGAGGAAGGAAAAAAGATAAAGTAAAATAAAATAAAGTAAGATAAAATAAAATAGTTATTAAAATAAATAATTATTAAGAAAAAAAAATTTTTTTAAGAAAAAAAAAAACAGACGGATAGAACCCTAGGACAAATGGTGGAAGCAAAGCTATACAGACAAAATCTCACACAGAAAAAAAAAAAAAAACCCTCACACAGAAGCATACACACTCACAAAAAGAGGAAAAGAGGAGAAAATCATAAATCTTGCTCTCAAAGTCCACCTCCTCAATTTGGGATGGTTCGTTGTCTATTCCACAGATGCAGGGTATATCAAGTTGATTGTGGAGCTTTAATCCGCTGCTTCTGAGGCTCCTGGGAGAGATTTCCCTTTCTCTTCTTTGTTCTCACAGCTCCCGGGACTCAGCTTTGGATTTGGCCCCACCTCTGCGTGTAGGTCGCCTGAGGGCATCTGTTCTTCGCTCAGCTCAGACAGGACGGGGTTAAAGGAGCAGCTACTTCAGGGACTCTGGCTCACTCAGGCCGGAGGGAAGGGAGGCGTACGGAGGGCGGGGCGAGCCTGCGGCGGCAGAGGCCGGCGTGACGTTGCACCAGCCTGAGGCGCGCCGCGTGACGTTGCACCAGCCTGAGGCACGCCGTGCGTTCTCCTGGGGAAGTTGTTCCTGGATCCCGGGACCCTGGCAGTGGCGGGCTGCACAGGCTCCCAGAAGGGAGGTGTGGATAGTGATTTGTGCTCGCACACAGGCATCTTGGTGGCGGCAGCAGCAGCCTTAGCGTCTCATGCCCGTCTCTGGGGTCCGCACTTTTAGGCGCGGCTCGCGCCCGTCTCTGGAGCTCCTTTAAGCAGCGCTCTTAATCCCCTCTCCTCGAGCACCAGGAAACAAAGAGGGAAGAAAAAGTCTCCTGCCTCTTCGGCAGGTCCAGACTTTTTCCCGGACTCCCTCCCAGCCAGCCATGGCGCACTAACCCCCTGCAGGCTTCCTCTCCCTGCGCTCCTACCGAAGCCTGAGCCTCAGCTCCCACCCCGCCCGCCCCGGGCAGGTGAGCAGACAAGCCTCTCGGCCTGGTGAGTGCCGGTCGTCACCGATCCTCTGTGCGGGAATCTCTCCGCTTTGCCCTCCGCACCCCTGTTGCTGCGCTCTCCTCCGCGGCTCCGAAGCTTTCCCCCTCTGCCACCCGCAGTCTCCGCCCGCGAAGGGGCTTCCTAGTGTGTGGGAAACCTTTCCTCCTTCACGGCTCCCTCCCACTGGTGCAGGTCCTGTCCCTATTATTTTGTCTGTTTTTTCTTTTTTCTTTTGCCCTATCCAGGTACGTGGGGAGTTTCTTGCCTTTTGGGGGGTCTGAGGTCTTCTGCCAGCGTTCAGTAGGTGTTCTGTAGGAGTTGTTCCACGTGTAGATGTATTTCTGGTGTATCTGTGGGGAGGAAGGTGATCTCCGCGTCTTACTCTTCCGCCATCTTCCCCTCGTCCAGTCGGTTTCCAGGGTTTGACTCACATACAAGGTGGGTGACCCTGCTAGTGTTGGAGGGTCTCCTGCAGAGGCGGGTGGTGACTATGTCTCACTGTAGGGGCAAGGACCTAGATGTTTCCTATTATTTAAGAGGTGAGGGAAGTAAGCATATCCAGTACCTTCAGTACAAATTATGCAGGATCAGTGGCATCCTAGTGTAATACTTAGAGCTTTAGTTAGTAGGTCAGGGACCTAAGTTCTCAGTTTATTTTTGTTTTGTTTTGTTTTTTGCTGTACGCGGGCCTCTCGCTGTTGTGGCCTGTCCCGTTGCGGAGCACAGGCTCCGGACGCGCAGGCCCAGCGGCCATGGCTCACGGGCCCAGCTGCTCCGCGGCATGTCAGATCCTCCCGGACCGGGGCACGAACCCGTGTCCCCTGCATCGGCAGGCGGACTCTCAACCACTGCGCCACCAGGGAAGCCCAGTTCTCAGTTTTTTATGGCTAAATGACTTGAAGCAAGCTCAGTTTTCTCATCAGTACAATCAGGAGCGTTCTGTGTGTTGCTTGATTTTTACCCTACTTACCAGGTTAGCCTATTACTGTTTTACGGATGGTGGCGGAAGACACAAGCTTTCTGGGTCAGACACCAAGCACTTTATTACTCATGACTTAACAAACAGTGTGAGCATCAGCATGTGTATCAGTTCTCCTTCCTCCCAAGTCCCATGAAAACAATACAAAGGGGCCCAGAGAACATTAGGAATATAGGAGTTTTGTGTTACAGTGGGAGAAGGTATCAGGTAACATGAAAGTTAAATAAAATGGTTAATGTGAGAGAGAAAATCCAAATGACAGTGCAAAGTCAGAGAAGTAAGTAGCTAAATAGAATATGTTACCAGGACTTGTAAACAGGTAGTATATTATGGAAATTTGGGGTCACCCTCCTTACGTTCTGCATTGATTG
Organism: Mesoplodon mirus; assembly: GCF_964341445.2. Lineage (NCBI taxonomy): Eukaryota > Metazoa > Chordata > Mammalia > Artiodactyla > Ziphiidae > Mesoplodon > Mesoplodon mirus. The sequence goes on along the minus strand of NC_138990.1, from coordinate 66,312,746 downwards.
TTTACTAGAGTCAGTTAATTACATCTACTCAGTGCTATACAGATATGATGAATAATCTTTAATAGAAAAGAAACAGAATCAAGCTTGGATTGCAATCTCTTTTTTTAAGTAGTAGTCCATAAAGTTGGGAAATCTTCAACCTAGAGATATGAAGATGACAAGCAGAGCAAAGTGTCCCACTAGAAACTGTAATAAAATTGGGAAAAATTAATTAGTAACTTGTCAATAGATCCCAGAACAGCATAAAGAATTAAAAGTGGTATGCCTTTACCTAAAAAATGAAATACTTGAAAAGGGATGGAATATTCAGGTATATATAGTCTACTATGGGAGGAACTTAGTGAATAAATTAGGTGCAAGCAAGGTTAATAGGTTCAAGCATACTAGAAAAGGCAATTTTAGACATTAGACATTTAGAATTTATTGAGCTTCTAGTTAACAGAAAGGCCTAGAACTCTCTAAGCAGAATGTACATTTGATAATAATAACACCTGCTAACATCTACTACATATTTTCATTCTGATAGATTCTTTCCATTATTTTATCTCATTTAATTCTCACACAACCCTATGGAACAGGCTTTATTGTTCCCATTTTAGAAATGAGGTTACTAATGATCAGAGAAACTAAAAAAAAATAAAAAAAAAAAGAAAATGCTCAAAGCCATAGAGTCGGTAAATAACTTGACTTGGATTTTATTGGGTTGGCCAAAAAGTTCTTTTGGGTTCTTCCATAACATCTTAGGGAAAAACGTGAACAAACTTTTTGGCCAACCCAGTAATTCAGGGACCACTTCATGGTCCATGTTCCTTCCATTTTGCCACACTGTATCGAACTCATTTAAGTTCTCTGTGGAAATAGCTTCTAGAAATTTCTTCTGGTGCTGATGTATTATTCAAACACCTGTATTGTTTTGTACTTTTAAGAAAATATCTAGTCATAAATTTACTTTTTAAAATTAATTTAATGAAAAATAAACCTCTCTATTTTTTGTGTGTGTGTTCTACTGTTGTTTAAAGTCAATGTTAAGTTACTTTTGTGACCAAAATTTTTGTCTTCCCACAGGTGACTTGTATATAGGAGGAGTGGCCAAGGAAACATATAAATCCTTGCCGAAACTCGTCCATGCCAAGGAGGGCTTCCAAGGCTGCCTGGCATCAGTTGATCTAAATGGACGGCTTCCAGACCTCATCTCAGATGCTCTTTTCTGCAATGGACAGATTGAGAGAGGCTGTGAAGGTACTAGATCTTTGTTATCACACTCAAAATAATTCTAATTCCACCTATAAATGAGAACAGCAAAATTCTCTGGCAGGCAAAATTTTCATTTCTGACAATTGGCCATACCCCCAGTTATGGCTTAAAAGTCCTTATTCATGTTTTCAACTTCTCATCCCATAAATCTTAAATTTTCTGGACTGTTTGCAAACCTAGACTAATGCCTGATATAAAATGGGAGCTATGGATCTTGTTATTTTCTGCTTCTTTGCATTCTATAGTTCACCTAATTAGTGTGCTAATCACTTCTGCAATGCTTTCTTTATAGCATTAAATAGATACTCCACTTGGACTAGAAAAACATATTTACTCCAGCAAATGTTAATCAACTTGAGCCTGCTTTTTGAAATCTACATTCAGTAGGATACAACAAGAGAATAACATTCAGATACCCATTCTCAAATTACAGTTTGGTTTGTTTCTACCTGGCAGCAAGAGTGTCTCCCATATATTATCAGTTTGTTTTAGCAAAAATTGGTTTCTTCTATTACCCAAAGCTAATATTCCATACTTCAGAAATGTTCTCAAGTATCTTTCTGTACTTTTGTGTTCTCTATCAGACTAAGATCTGTAGGAGTACTTTTTGATTGCTACTTTCATTTTAGATAATTTTCACTTCAACACCTCAGGTTATTTGAGCCAATTCTCCCTCCATAAATGCAATTTAATCACATTATCCTGAATTTTGTAGCTGTGAATGTGTTGCTGCTTTTCTTTTAATGTTGAATACAGTTTGGGCCATTTTGAAAATTTTAGATTCATAAGAAAATTTCATACGGGGAAAGCAAAGAAAGATGTGAATTCCTGTCTCCCAGGAGATTATGAATCATGTCTTCTCAGCCAAAATAATGCTATTAGATTTAGCAATTACCTAAGTACATATAAATTTTTTATTTGGAAATACATTTTTTTCTCTCTGTAACATGTATTTCCCTGAAAAATCAGGTGGAATTCAAATTGTGTTTTAATCACGCCAGAGGATAAGATTATTTAATGGAAATCTTTGTTGAGTTCATTTTTAATGTTTTGATGTATTTATTTACTTTGTTTCAAATTTTGGTATAAATGCCCTTTTGTAAAACAAAGGGAAACTGTGTTTTCTGCTTTTACCAATTTAGCAAAGGAAACAAAATTGTTAAGTGAATAAATTCTCTCTAGTGGATGGAGACAAAAATGTGGGACATAACTTTGATTCTTGGAGGTGATCTAATAAGTGAGAATATATGTTTTTTTTTTTAAGGTACTACAAAATCTTCTGAAAACATTTTTCAAAAATAGGCCTTTCTACAAGTTGCTCCGTAAATTCTCACCTACAAGAAATGGTGGGAGCAGACAGACACATTCACAGCTAAACACTCACAAGATAGAAAACCGAACCCACACACATGACCTCCCACCGCTGGCACATAATGTGAGTGGGTGAGTGGAAGGGAAAACTAATAAGAAATGTACTGAGAAAGTGTATTTACAGAAATAAAATTTGGTGTTATTTTCCATCATAATCTAATAAGCAATTTGGTTGAGGTGATTGTACATCTTCTTGGGTAATTTTAAACTGTGGTTTGAACATCCGAAATCATTCAGTAGATTATGACATTGGGTCCTTCCTTACCTTATCTAGTTTGCTTTAATATCTGAGCTTTAATAATTCTCACCCTTTTTTACTCCCTTTTCCTTTATTTTTAGAATGTTGCCATGCTCCTGCCTTACTGCCTTGACACTTCCCTGATTTTTTCATTCCAACATCAAGGTTAACAATTTTTAATTTATGATTATTTCTGTCCTCTGTGGTTCCTAGGAATAATCTCAGATGTACCTGTCAGAGGTGTAATTGATGAGATACACATATTTTTAGGATTGGTGGTAAACTTCTAGATACTCAATAAATTATTTCTCTGAAGATTGTTCTCATGGGATTTTGAGCTCAAACCACATTGGAATCACTTAACTTCCATATTAATAGAAATAGTTTAAATTTGACATCACTAAATGATATCTTGTCAAGATTTTCCACCATTTCTACCCAAGACCCACAAATCTCTAATGTTCTTTCATGTAAAAAGTCATTGGCCTTCTCTCAATAATCACTTGCTGCCTTTCATTTCTAACTTATTTCAGTGAGTAATAGCTGATTTTATTTACACAACACATTAGCTAGCAGAGGGAACTTACCTTGTCCTTTTCCCTTTACATTAATGTTTCTCAACTTGAGCAAGTATTGGAATCACCTGGAGAGTTGTTAAAACCCATGTTACTTGACACCACCCCAAGGTTTCTGATTCAGTAGGTCTAGGATGGGGCTCTAGAATTTACATTTCTAGCAAGTTCCTAAATGATGCTGATGCTTTTGGTCTGACACCAGACTTTGAAAATTACTACCTGGAAAAGCGTTGACCTGCTTATTTAAGAGAAAATAGAGACTGGCGATACACCAATAATCAGGCTCAGTTAAGCTCAATACTGAGTCAAGATAACTTCCATACATGAAGTCAGTGAAACAATTTTTAATTTAGGCACTTGCATAGACTCATAACATTCAACACTGGAATTGCATTATAAGCTACAGAAATACTTCACTATTAAAGCTACCATCGATTAAGCACTGGTAGCAGTAAGTTTACATATGCAATTTCATTTCCCCAAACTCTATCAATTAGGTATTACTGTTTTGTTTTTTTTAGAAGAGTAAATTGAGCCTTAGAGGTGTAAGGTGACCTTCCTAAGGTCACACAGCACGTAAGTGGATGATGGAAGCTTTGAACCCAATTTTGCCTTACTTGAAATCCCAGGCATCTAAGCACTTTCCTCTATTGTTTCTTTGGTTTCCAGACATTGTAGTTTTACCTTCACTTTCCTTTCCTTTTCAAACATATCCTTATTTTTAACCACTTAATACAAATATCCTTGTGGCTTGCTCCCAATTTTATTCAGTGACAAAATAAAAAGGATATTATATAACTAAAAAGAAAAATAAATTCAGGGTTTTGTCTTGTGCAAATGACTGTCACTGTTTAAATATTTTTCAAGAAGGTGAGTACTTTAAAAAATGTGACTTGTCAGGCATAGGCATGCATTCACTTGTAATACCTGAATATATAAAGACTGTTGTGATAATGGAAAACATAATAAAGCATGTCTTTATGCTCACATAAAGGCTTGGCAGCCACTCTGGGTGGCTGCTCTACAATATGGGCAGGCAGGTTATTTTTTAGAATTTCAATTTTACCATTTTTAGAGTTAAGCATTATTTTGCAATTGTATTTCTGACAATTTTTGCAAAAAGAAAAACAAAAACATGGCTCCTCATCAGTTCTTGCTCCTGCTCTTTCCTTCTGCTGGGCAAGTCAGGGGAATAGTGTCCTTTGATAACACAGCCCCTGACCCAGGCTGGGCTTGTACCAGAGGAAGGACTGTGCTAAGGAATATTGCTTTGAGTTTTTTCTTTTTAAACAAATATTAATTATTTTCAGTCTTTAATGCCATGGAATAAAGGTCATTGGACCACTTACCTCTCACAGATTGGAAGAAAAACAAAAACTGAGCAATTTAGTGGCTCTTAGTTTTTTGATGCAATAGGTGAGAAAAACTATTACATCCATTCAGGTCTCCCCGGCCTGGGAGATTTTTATTATTATTAAAAACGACTATTATTTTTGTTATTATTACTATACTGATTATTATTATTACTATTATTATTATTATATAATTAGTAGTTACAGTACTATGATTTCTGAATTTGTAAAAATTCATATTGAATGTTTAGGCTACATTCAATAACTTCTTATGAAGAATACCGTGACTAAGAAATTTATAATAAAAATATGGTTATAAGGAGGATATTTAAAATTGATGCTTATAGAAACATCAATTTGTACAAAATCTAATTACAGATAATTCTCATGTATTCACTAGAGCAGTTACCTCAAAGGCTCCCAGTGTTAATAGCATCTAATTAGTCTGGTGTCTATTTTTGTATTTTCATAAAACCTAAGATTGTGTTTACTAGAAAATATCTTCAGTTTATACTCTAAAGGTATTGAGGTAGATGGTGTTCCCTTCCCACCCTTCCCTAAGATAACCCTTATTAGTGAGGTTCTACTGTAATAAGTATTCACAGGGCAGTATTTAAGTGTTGAAGACAGTTATAGAGGAAGAGAAAATATAGATGTAACTCTGAGATCTGTAAGAAATCTATACCCAGTCTGGTAAAAGCAAAGATAAATACTCCACGTTGCAATCTTGTAAAGGAAGTTTCTTTATGGGGAATTATATTGCAATTTGTTTCTTCCATCCTTTACTTTTTCTTTCATCTACCAAATGGTGTATACATTTTGATAGTTTGGTGTCACTGTAAGGTCCAACTGTTGACAGAGAATGGCTGGCATTACAGTTTTAAGCCTTAGCTACAATAGCAAGATAAAAGACCTAGAGGGAAAAAAATAGAAAGGGATGATTGGTCTTCTAATGACCATCGTCTACACTGTATCTGCACATGACAAATGGGGCTGCATGCTTCAACTAAGCAATGCAGTCACTTTGTGTCATTGGCTCAGTTAACCATTATATAAATACATGTATAGTGAAATTCTAATCAATTATCGCTTTCTTAGTTTTGGCTTCTCTTAAGATTTATGGCTGTTAATTATTAATTTGTTTGCTCTACATAGCATTTCTCTCCCCCTTTACAGCAGCATGCTTTTTTGAATCTGAATGTTCTTCTATGTTTGCCCCATTTCAGTATTGCTTACTAACATTTAATATATTTTGCTTTTTTTTTTTAATTTTGCTGACAAAGTTGCATTGATGAAAGCTGACTTGCAAGGTAGATAGCCCTGTGTGTATAAAACAAGACTGAAACCCCGTAATACACAGTGGAAACCTAAAAATAACATTTTTTACATTTTTGCAGTAACTGTTATTTGGTGAAGTTTTCATTTTCCCCCTTCTTGAATGTTGTCCAAGAAACCTCATTTTGTAGCATAGTTTGCATAAAGGCTTTCAGTCTTGAATATGTTTGTATAGTGATTACCTTTAGTGCTTTGATCATCCTTTTTTTAGTTCTTTGTTTTTCAGTGTTCTAGTTATGATTCTTTAGAAATAGACTAGTGTTCTTTTTACTTGTATGTTACATGGGGGCATGTCATTTATACAGAGTTTTTAGTTTTATGTTTAATTGCATGAAATTGTTAAAGCATGTGGATTGATACTTGCCAACATACCTATCCAAAACACCCAGCAATCATAACTTTATTCATAGTTTGTGCAGGAAAACTTCTAGAAACTTATAGGACATTTTTGTATAACTCTTCAGTGTTTTTTTTGTTTTGTTTTTTGTTTTTTTTGCTAATCTGTATCTCAGTTTCATGAAGTCATAATTTCCATCTCTCATGGTGTCTCTACCCATTGGTCCGAAGTTAAGGAGATCCATGCGTTTTTCTAAAATCCAAACAGTGAGAGAGAATTATTGATGATGGAATGAGATCACCTGCTACCATGATCATACGAGAAGCTATGTGCTTGCTTTTACTATTTGCTGGTCTAGTTTACTATTATAATGTATTTTGTCCTGTATTTGAAACTTGAGAAACCTTTATATTACAGCTTCTCTGTTCCTAATTCAGGTGTGTGAACTAGAACTTTCCAAACTAGTTTGGTCATGTATTTTGAGGTGTTGGCAACTACTAAATGTGACCTAGCTCACGTGTGAAACACTTTTAGATTTTTTTAAAGAACCCAAGTTGCTTTTGGATTGTTTTCAGGGCCCAGCACAACCTGCCAGGAGGACTCATGTTCCAACCAAGGCGTGTGCTTGCAGCAGTGGGACGGCTTCAGCTGTGACTGTAGCATGACCTCCTTCAGCGGGCCACTCTGCAATGACCGTAAGTTCCCCTCTGAGTGTAGACTGATGCTCATCGTTGCTTCCAGTTACTGTTTGACATCCCGGGTCTAAAGCTGGGAGTCTTTATATTATCCATGAATAAGTTAAACTGTCATAACCAGGAGAAGCATTTGGTTCCACAGAAAGGACATGTTTGAAATACTAAAGTGTCAATCAAGGATGCCATTAGCCAAAATCTGTGATGATGGTGATTCTTTGGTCTTCAACTCTTTGTTGGAATTTTTTAAATTGCTAATGGTCACCTTGTCGAAAATATTTTTTTAATTTCCTGTATGTGACACCCATCCCCTAGTTTTTGAAAGAGGCTTCATGTTGCTTTCTATTAAGTAATATTTCATTTCATAAGATTATATCTTGAGGGCTGGAATTTTAGTGAATTGACAGGTTCATTATGTTTCTCTCTCTACATCTTTTCAAGCCCATACTGCCTTTTACATTAAAAAACAGTATGTTTAAACTTGGTCCTTCAGCTACTCTCCCTTATGTTTGTGTTTGTGTTTTTTCCCCTTTAGTCTCACAATATAAGCATGACAGGGGACATCCCTGGCGATGCAGTGATTAAGACTTCTCCTTCCAGTGCAGGGGGTATGGGTCAGGGAGCTAAGATCCCACATGCCTTGTGGCCAAAAAAACAAACAAACAAAACAAAACAGAAGCAATATTGAACAAATTCAATAAAGACTTTAAAAATGGTCCACATCGAAAAAATAAATAAAATTACATTAAAAAAATAAGCATGACAAAGAAACACGACATTCACATTATATTATGGAATATTTGTGAGTGCCTAATTTATGTGATAGCAGTGTGGATTTTGAGACCATATTAACTGGTATGTGGGATGAAGTTCTGTTTCTTAACTTTCAAATAGATACTGCTTTACAACACTTCATCAAAATGATAATACAAGGGTTTCCTACAAAACTTTGCATTCCACTCTCTTGAGAAGATATATCTGACAGAGCCTTCTGGTTGTAAAATATAGTCTATGCTTATGTTGTAAATGCTACAACATTGAAGAAAAAGCTCTAGGATGGTGGGATAGCAGATGAGATGATTGAAGAAGATTTGGGCTTCCAGGCAAAGGCAGAGATTGAGCATGGATTTAAAGAAAGACTAGAGCTTGTTCATTTTGACCTTTATCTATTTGAGACTCTGTTCATGTCAGTAGATATGTGTATCATAAGGTTGAAGATGGGGTCAAACCAGAACATGTTATTGAACTGAGTTGTTGCAACCTAGCAATATAGTACAATTTCCTAGCTATCTTCAGGTTTCCTATCCAAAATATTGAATATAGGAAGAACAAGCAACTAATACAAAGTGAATAGTACTTGGAAGAGACATGTAAAGATCACACCACCACAGAAGGAGAAATATTTAGTCTCCATGCTACCAGTGAGTTCTTCCATTACAAGAATTACAAGAAACTTGAAGCCACAAACACATATTCAAACCATCACACATTTGCAAACACTGTATTTCTGCAAATCAAATCATTCTTACAAACATTAAGCCACATTTGGAGTTATATAAATAACCTTATGTAAAGAGTCAATAAATACTTATATGTACATAAAGAAAAGCAAATCAAAGAAACTATATATCCTTTTAATAAAGATATGTAAATATGTAAATAGAATAGTCACGTCCTGCAGTTGCTCCTGCCCCAAAGAAAATAACATCAACTTATTTTCAAGGACAAACAGAAGACTGATAATTTGTTATGATTTTATTATGACAGTTTTAAAATCCTGAGTATGATCCTGACAGATGTAGCTGAGAGAGCTTTTTTTTTTTGCATGAAACTGGTTTTCATTTTGCTAAAGAACTTTCTCTGCCAAACTTTGTGCTTAGTCTAGTTTCCATGTTTTACAAAACAGTTGTCATTTGGTTGTGTCAGATTGTGTATCCTCTTATAGCAGTTAAGTATAAAGAATATAATTTTCTCTAGACAGTTCCTAAAGGAACATCAAGATCCTACCTTCAGTATCGTGCTGTCTTCAAATCATTTTTACAGAAAATTATTTGAATGCTGCTCTTGGGTGATAGTAGTAGTGATGACAGTGATAAGGCTATTTGTTATTTCCTTGTAAATAAGGTAACTGTCATTCAATAAATATGTCTCCTGATATGCCTCTAGCACAGATCAGCATTAAAATTACTTTGGAGGGCTCTCAGAATACATGCATTTTGACTAAGTCATTATCTCTTTGTGGGTTTTCTGGAAATGTGAAATAGTTTTCTTGGCTGGTTTTTCTTTACACTGGTGTTTTGGTGGTGAGGATATGTACGTACAAATCAGTATTTAAAAGCAAATCTTATTTTCATATCAACTCTATAATTTGTAGAAGGTACAATAGTGACAGTTACCTTGAAGACATGCAATTGCTATGGCAATAAAAGTAGCATGCCACATTTTCTTCACTTTTTAAATTGATCAAAACAAACCTTATCTCTACATCTCACTGTTTTTCTGTAAGTTGCACAAATAAAATTAGTGTGATTCCTGGGATTTTAACAAGATCCTTTTCTGTATAGAGGTTGACTTTTTTTTTTTAATGAAGCCATTTAGGACATTTGGTTTCTTAATGAAATTTCCTTCTCCACGCTTAGATATTTATCCCTAAATTCTGTGGCTGCAGCTCTCAACTGCATAGAAAACAAAAAAAAGGAAGATAGAAACAAAGCTTTTTTTTAAAGAAAGGGAAAGAACACACCACCTTGTAGATGAGATCTTCCCACCCTGACCCCTGCCCCTTACAGACCTTCTAAAAGTCATCTCTCTGGTAATTTTCACAGAGTTAGAGTAACTAGAAAATTTTATTTATATTAGCCTGGAGACATAATTAACAACGGAAAGATAGGAATACGTTTTCTCTTGTAAGTGTAATCCTGGATAAATCATACTAATTAATGAAGTTAAAGGAATCTTTCAAAAAGAAGAGGTACTTAGGCAAAGTGATGCCAAAGGCTACTTTTAAAGAAAAGTGTTTGTGAAACCCTTTCTTCCCTGGAAAGTTGCCATCTAAATGACCTACTCATTGACAAAAATAATTGCTCTGAGTGTGTGTGTGTGTGTGTGTGTGTGTGTGTGTGTAACTCCTTAATTCTTCCATATCTGTACCATATTTTAGGTCCCCAATATAATTTTTCTGGCTCATTGTAGCAATATCTTGGTTGAGTTTCCCCCTTATCCCTCCCTCATCCAATCCATCCTACGCCTCCTTACCAGTTTTGTTCTTTCTTCCTGTTCTCCCTAGTTTAAATATCACAAGCTCTTCCTGATTCTCCTAACGGGATACAATGCTTTCTCTCCTCTGACCTCTGTAGAACTTTGTTTATGCTATTTTATCAGCCATCACTTTCTACCTTATAGTTACTTATGTTTGGTCTTATCTCCCAGGAACAATAATCCTTTTTGCGGGGGGAGGGGTTCATAAGCCCAATGTTTTGTACCTTATGTTGCATATAACTGGTGATAATAGTAACTCATTAAATCATTGTTGACTAGATGCATGAATCTTGCATAAGGATTTCTAGGACATCCTCAGTGGTCAACAGTACTCTCCAAATTCATCAGTTTGGAGTTCATGAACCTCCATGGTCTGACCCTAGCTTTTGTATTCATTCTTATCTATTGTAGAACTTTGTCAATATGGCATGTTACCGCCAATTAACTTATGGTGTCTGAGCAACATTACACTTTCCCAATTTCCTCACCATTGCTTATGCTAATTTCTCCTCCTGGGGAATGCACTCCTTCCACCTAGAATGCATTCCTTTCACGATATCTGCTTGAAGAAATGTAATTTCATTTTTCAATCTTTACCTAAACTGCTTCATCCCATGGAAACTTCCCTGGTCCTCTGAGCTGGGCCTGCTTTCCCTCTTCTGGAATCTTAGAGCAACTGTTTTTGCACTTAGCACTTAGATTTGTGAACTTTCTCTTGGATGTAACTACTTACTGAGTGCATGCTGTGTGCCAGGTCTGTGTTAAGAGTTGATATTCATTGCATTAAATCTACATATTACCTGTTCATGCTTGTGCACACACACCATCATCAGACCATTGTGCTACAATAATCCTTTTTTGCATCTACCCTGTGGTCCAGAATAGAATGTAACCATACTAGCTAATTTAATGTCAGGTTGGGGAAGATAAATATGGCTATGATCATACGGAAAATAGTGAACATAATAGCACTGTCACATTACATTAGTGTGGAAATGTTGTGTGCCAAATTACAGTTCAGCTTCAATGGTGTCTGTTACCATAAGGGATTAATACATCATAGTGCTGTTATTTTGGTGCTAGGAGGGTGGGGGCATTGCCATTAAAAGGCTATTTTCAGAATTCTAAACTTTGCCAAAAGAAAATCTTCCTGATAGGAATTCATCATATCTTTTGTATGAGAATTAGTATTGTTCATTGAACCAAGGATGAAATACATTTGACTGTGACTTGTTACCATGGCATTTTAAAGTATCTTCAGCTTTTTTTCTCACCTTCTTTTGTTGTTTGAAAAGAGAATCCAATACCCAGTATTTGAGCATCAATATCAGAACTACTGGAAAGGAATCATAACATACATAAAAATAACTTGAATCAAAGTCACATTGTTTCTCTCTGATGTAGATCTGCCAGTAGTATTAAGCTGTGAGCTGATTTGCTACTGATGCCATTTATGGCTGGGTAAAATTTAGCAATTAGCTATGTCCACAACCAGATCTTCATTGTGAGTATGATGAATCTTATCAACCTTAAATCATTCAAGCATTTCTAAATGGCGGCCCTGAAGTTGTAGAAAGCAGTTCATAAGTAATATTTACTGATAATGCTTTAGAAAAACTATCTAGGGTCAGACCTGTCTTAGGTTAAACCATAAGGGATTAAAATATTGTTCATACTGAGTCAGAAAATGCAAAAAAAAACCAGAACAGAAAGCATAATGTATGATAGAGAAATGAACTATATAATAGAAGTGCTATCTTCTGCTATTTTATATAAGTTTATCTTTGTTCTTCTAGTTGGTAATAGACATCATAAAAGTAAATGCATTAACAGAAGCATTAGTCTCTTTTCATATTGCAATTGGGCAAATGACAGTTTTAAGCTGTATCTATATAAGAAAATTTAAGTGGGAAGGAAAGTCCCCAAACAGTGGAGTGTAGAGTATTGCTGTATTTGAATTACTCAGATTAGTCCCATATATTTTTCAGCAGCTGAATGATCCATGATTCTAAGTAGCCTTTTGCTCTGTGTAACTGGTATCAATTTGGCCCCAGAAGTCAAGAAAGAAGGCCCAATCGATTTTTTTTTTTACCCCTGCTAGTACTCTCTAGTTTTTCTGGCTTGCTTAAAAATCTGACTTTGTGGACCTTGATTTTGCTCTTACATTGGTGCTCTTCACTGTAGGCCTTATAAATGTAAATACAAAAGTAGCCTTTGATGTGGTAATACTGTCACATCCCACAAGAACGCAGCTAGACCAGGGCTCCGTGGAGAGAAGTTTTCACCAGTCACCTTTGTTAACTGTCCTTAAGGGGTTACAGTGGTTCCAGTTCTCACAAGGTGCTATTTCAGAGAGCTTTAGAACCCTAGTCTCTGTCTGAATAACTTTTTTTCGTGTGAGTGCATTTTGCTTAGACTTCTGACTTTGCTGTTCAGTGGAGTGACACAGCGGGTGCAGAATCCAGGCTGCGGTGGGAGACTGCCTGAATCTGAGGTGCTCATTTTTGAAACTTGAGGCATTTGGGTTTACTCTTACTTTTTAAATGGATTTTACTTCCCCAGAAATGATGCACTGAAAGCCCTTGTAAACAAACTGAAGATTTATCATGGTGAATTCTCAGAATCCTGCATATACTAAATAAGTATAAACAATAAATAGTTTAATCAAGAAGATATGTGAAGAGTAAAATGTTAGGTAATTGTCCAACTTTATGGAATCTGATTATCCTGGGTAATTTTTAAAAGAAGGAGTATAAGATTAAAAAGAATAAGTTTAGGGACTTCCCTGGTGGTACAGTGGTTGGGAATCCGCCTGCCAGTGCAGGGGACATGGGTTCGAGCCCTGGTCCGGGAAGATCCCACATGCCGCGGAGCAAATAAGCCTGTGTGCCACAACTACTGAGCCTGTGCTCTTGGGCCCATGAGCCACAACTACTGAAGCCCGCGTGCCACAACTACTGAAGCCCCAGCGCCTAGAGCCCGTGCTCCGCAACAAGAGAAGCCACAGCAATGAGGAGCCTGCACACCACAATGAAGAGTAGCCCCCGCTCGCCCCAACTAGAGACAGCCTGTGTGCAGCAACAAAGACCCAACATGGCCAAAAATAAATAATAAATAAATTTATTTAAAAAAAAAAAAGAATAAGTTTAGTTTTTGTGAGATAGACATTTGATTTAAAAAAAAGAATAAAATTGCAATTGAATTTGGAAGAAAGTGGTTGGATCAGGCATAAGTTGTTGATATAGTTTGTTGCTGTGAATATACCTAACTAGTGCATAAGAAGGACTACAAAATAATTTTACGTAGATCACACCAACATATTTTAATGTGAATCACATACTTAATAGGTGTTATATGCATGTTGTTTATATATTATAAACCTTTTCAATCTTCACAAATATTATTTTCAATTTACAAGTGAGGATATAGAGGCATGAGCAGTTTAAATAACTTCTTTGGGCTGAAATGGCTGGTAATTGGCACAGAAAGAATTTGAATGTAAGTTAGACTAACTTCAAGCCCATATTCTTACTTGCACCCACAGTTCTTCCCAGAAAGGGATAGAATCTGAAATGTCCCAGATGCAAAATTCCCCAGAGAAGTTAGTAATGACTGATATTTAACATTGTGGATTTTTCTTCCATCCTCATCTGACTCTTGATTCTTGTATTTAATTTTAGGCATTGTGTTGCATGAAACATGCTCTTCCCCTTAACTGCTCAGTTCTGCTTCCAAAGATGAGTTAACAATTCATAGCTGTTTAAAGCATACTGTCATTAACTTTCAGTTCTTTTATAAAAAGTTACTGATTATGGAAATAGAGATGGGAATTTTCTGTGATGTTTCTACGACAGCCTGGGTTTCTCAAAAATAATAATTTAATATTTGATAATGAAGTCAGGCAAAATACTTCCCAAGATTCTTTTACTTGAATCAGATTCACAGTGTATATTACGGGAAAGGAGGAACAAAGATTCAGAATTGTGCTGACCACTGAATCGGTGCCAAGTGTTTGATTATGTTGATTACATCCCAGGTTTCTCTTTATGCAGTGTTGAGGCAGAAAAGAAAAAAAAAATGAAGTCAGAGGTTAGCAGTGTGGCCTTTAAAGGTTTTTGGAAGATTCACAGGGATAACACAAGAGAATGCGTGAAACCCAAATCATGAAAAGTGCCTACAGGATTAGTAGTAAAGACTAACTGTCCCTTGTATTTGTAGGGAAGAGAAAGAAAGCTCAGGGGAAATGTGCAGAGCCCAGAAAAAAAGGTCATGATAAAAATAATGCTGTGCTTGCATTAACGAATTATTCTAGTAGTGAGGAAAAAAGTATTACTGCAAAGAAAATGCACCTTGCCCAGCGATCCTTTTTCCTTCCCTGAACAAAGCATTCTGTGTCTTTAATGAGATTTACTGTAGCAATTAAAACGTTTAGGAATCTTTTATGGGGAGGAATTATGGTATCCTCTGCAGCTCAGTGCTGTTATACATTGTTACTTCTCTGGTAGCACTCTACAGCAGCATAAAGTACAAGGATGCTTGTTAGCTCTGGGTATTGTGGAGTGTATGATTTTAATGACCCTAATGATCTAAATTCACATCTCTCAGAAATGGCCTGTGGAGCCTGAGGCTTAATCTCCCCAGGATTTGGTGAGATAGGAAGGTACAAAGGCGTTTCTTAACTTGAAATGATTTCAGAATGAAACAAGTCATAAAAGGATGAGCTGATATAGAAGGATGTTAAAAAATAAATGGGTCGTGAACAAGGAGGCGGCTGTGTTTGACGGAGACTGGAAACTGTGTTTGTGTAGGTGTGAATGCTTCTTATAAATATATAACATATGACCCTTTAGGGAGAGAAACAGATGGAATACATAGCAGGAAATAAAGAATACATTTTGCTTGGTTTCTTCACTCAGATGGAACAGGGTGTATTTTAATATTTGGCATCTCCTGTTGGGAAGCTTTCAGGGCCTCATCTGGATTCCAGCAGCTCAGGACAATACTGACATTGGGAATAGTGCTGGCTAAAAGCAGACCTTTGAATAAGATTGCAAAACTTCTCCGGGTCATGAGTTGATGCATAAATATTTCAGCCATGTTTCATGTCGAATCCTTGATGGTCACTTGAACGCCCAACATGAAGGAATCCAGAACCAAGGATCCGGATTCATGCAATCATCACACCCTCAGAGTAAGGCTGTGTTCTGAAACTGTGGGGCTCATCTTCCATGACATCAATCACAAATCTGCTCTCCTAGGCCCTATGCAAGGCAAGTGCTCCATTTTACTAAATTAAAAACACAAAAGTGTCAGAGAAATATCATTTCCTCTCAGCTGCAGGAAACATCACAGAAATAATTAAACTGGATTTTGGTATGTTAAGTACATTCCTTTCATTGACAGTGACAATAATTCTGTAAATCAGAGCTTGGAAGCGTTTTTAGTGCTGTTGAAGTGTGAAAGATAAAAACCTAAGGTTCTTAAAATTAAATCTCATGAAACTAAAATTGATCTATGGAGTACAGTGTAAGAGGCTGCTTCCTGGGTTGAGAAGGCAGTCTCCCTTCTGGAATTCAGTGCCTACAAGGTATATAATGATGATGATGATACTTTTTTTTTTTTTAAACACTGAGTCCCTGAAAGCTATATTGGTGCAAAATCAAATGGAGTAGGTGTTCAGTACAAGCTATCATTTATTGTTTTAAGGTCACTTGGAAAATCCTCTCCCCGTAACCCCAATATCTCCTTTTCTAATGTTGCCAGTAGGTTTTGTTGACATTCGTTTCCCTAGCATGCCTGTATTCTTTCACTCAACATTTAAGGTTGTCCACAATCTTGCTCAACCACAATCTTGTACAACTGTACACTGTGCCTCGTATGCTCAGGCATCAACTCTTTGATACTGACGTGTATAGAGAGACACGGGTGTGGTCACTGAATGCTCTCTACATGTTCACCTCTGCTGAATGAGCCCCTCATTCAATTATCTTCCTCCTCCCTGACTTCCACTCTTCCTAAGAAAATTCATTCCGTAGAGGTGACCCAGCTCAGATCAGGTTCATCCAGAGTAGGACAGTCTTCAGTTAGTGATTTATCAGCTTCTGAGTCTCCAGTTACTGTCTAACCTGTGTCTTTTTATGTGTGTATGCCTTTAATTCCCAGCTGTATTTTACATCCCATTCTTCTATTTTCGGTATTATTTCTCACAGTAAATGTTCTGCAATACTTGAAGATCGGTGTCTTGAAGCCTCCATTAGTTACCTAATTTTATTAAACACTTTATTTTTTAGAGAAGTTTTAGGCTCACAGCAAATTAAGAGGAAAGTACAGAGATTTCCCGTATGCCCCCCATCCCCACACATGCATTGCTTTCCTCATTACCTACAGCCCTCACCAGAGTGGTAGATTGGTTACAATTAATGGACCTACACTGACACATCACAATCACCCAAAGTCCATAATTTACAAGGTAACTGATGTGTGTGCCCATCCCTAAAGTTCTCTAAAATATATGTATATGCATATTATATGATATCTGACAGGGATAGTGTATTATGTTTTATCATATTACTGTAAATACATTTTTCATGATCTTTATTCCTAATAGTAATGACCCATGTGGAATTAGAGTCTTACATAGCTAGAAAGAAAGTGCTTTGAGTAAAGATGTGTGTGTTTCCCTGGGGGTGTGTGGTTAAGTTTGTGTGTCTGTACAAGTGCACATACCATGGGAGATGGATTTAAAAACATCACTTTCTATTTTCTTCAAACTCTGCTGATGTCCTGCTTTATATATTATCATATTATATCAAACAAATTCTGAGACCTTTAGTTGTTTCAAAGTAACTATTTTTTGTTCAGTTTTCTTTTTTCTCATTAATTAGCTGATACCTGTAGGAATAATGACATTATTATGAAATGCTACACTGCTTATTTGATCTTTTCTAGCTAAGCTTTACAATTTTGCAATGTTGGGATGCTTTTCTGGCAATAACATAAGTCTCTGAGGGGAAAATGATACTATTTCTCCTATAATAGCATAGCACTGATTTAGTTAGCTCACCAATGTCCTTGAAGAATTCTCTAAATGTTCCCTTTGCAACAGCTCTGGAAGAGCCAAGGGCCGATACGATGTTATATAGATGGAATTCAAAATATTCTTGTTTTTTTCCTTTCCATATTAAATGTGGTGAAGATATCATTTGTGTATACAAGTGTACCAAGTGCAAGAGGCAAACTTGGCCTTATTGCTCTGGTTCAGTATTTTAGGAGAGTTTGCCTAATGTCAGCTTAATAGGATGACGAACATTTTCTACCTCTCAGTCAGGACGTAGAACCACAGTCAATCTGCCAGGTCCATAATGACAGCCTCAGAAACAGAACTTGCTTGGTTGTTGGAGAGGTTGAGAAAGGGTATAAAAAAGAAGTTCCAAGTATACTAGAATTTGTCTACCTAAATCAAAGAGAAAGTTGTAAAATGAACAGGCTGGACTAAATCAGTGGTTTCCAAAATGTGGTTCTTGGACCAACATTGTCAACATGACCTGTGAATTTGTTAGAAATGAATATTCCTACATTCCAGAACTCCTGAATTAGACACTGTTAGGTGGGGCCATATGAAATCTGTATTTTAAGAGCCTCCAGATAATTCTGATATACCCCAAAATTTGAGAACTGTCAGACCAGATGACCTCTAGACTCATCTTGTTACTTCTGTGCTTTCCATATAACAAAAACTTTATTTAATGGAATAAAGGAAGTTTGCCTGAAGAATTCTTATAAGTAAAACACCATGACTAGGGGTGGTTTAAGTACAATCTTGGCTATTTCTTTCATGGTAATTGAAAACAACTAACAAATTTTCATTTTGATAATTAGCCTCTGCAGTAGGCTGGCAATCTTAAAAATGTTTGAAAAGTTCCCACTCACACTACTCATGGTGTGAAAAATCTAGTTCAAGACAAAATTTTCCCTGCAGTATGAGGAAATTGACTAAATCCAAGTACACATCCCTCTGTTCATGTATTTTGGGATTCTTCAGAATAATACTCTGATAATTGGTTTGGCTGGACCATAAAATATTATTCTTATATGCAAACACAGTTTAACCTAAAAGAAAGTTGAGTCAATAAACCACTGTCAAAAATGCCATTCATATGAGATAGTGTGCTCTTCACATGGCATCTTTTTCCATTGCCTAAAATGTTCCACATCTATACCTACCCTTTCCACTTTCTGAATAAATGTGATCCCATTTCAATTCCCTAGATAGGATTTCCCTTCTCATAAAGAAATATCACATATCTAGTAAGATCTTCATTTTTCCTTATTTATCTTTACTGACAAAGAATGATTCATGTGTGGATCATTTAGTCAGGATCCTAGTATATGACCCTGAACAAGTCACTTGAGTTTGTGGGCCTCAATTTCCCCATTATAAAATTAGAGATTTGATTTGCCTGGTCTTTAAGGTCCCTAGAGCTCCAAGGGTTTGTGATTCATTCTTACTATATTCTTTCTTTTCTTTTCCCCAACCCTCAGACCTATTTTTACTCATGTTTAAGGATCTTCTAGGATGCAGCCTATAGCTCAGTCACACAACACTAATCTTAAGCTATATTTTAGCCAAAGGCCTTTCCTGCCAAGTCCTATAAAAAAAGGAAGGACTTGGGAAAAGAAATCCGATTACTGGTATGTCTTCCTCTTTGAGAAGGGAAACTTTGAATTAATCCTGAAACACAAGGCAAAGACATCTGCTCTTTGTTTCTTTCATGTTTGTGTAGCTATTTATTTATAGCTCCTTTTAGATATCTATTTACATCAAATTTGTTTTAAGTTGAAAATTTTACTGATGCAAGAATCATGCCTGTGTACTTGCTTAGCTAAATGCTGTATGTAATTATTAATAGTACTTAAATACGTTTTAGTGATTTAAAAAACTATAATTAGGGGTGTATAATTGTTAATATGATCAGGATACAGCTACTAATTGAACATTTACTATGTGCTGGGTTTTTCATATTAAATTTTTTTATTCTCCTACCATTCTCTCATAATAAGAATCATGACATCTATGTTATAAAAGTTGTATCTAAGGTAAAGAAGTATTCCCCTGTTCACATGTTAATAAGAATAAGAATTTGGGCTTGTTTCACTTAAAATTCTATGGTCTGCCATCGAGAGATGGTATCATGTAATCTCTTAGTATTGAATAAAGTAGTCAAATTGAGAAGATTCACATGCTTTCTTTACTTCCATTTCAAATGTTTTAGAACACACACAAAAGGAATAAATATATGCAAATCTCCTCAATGTAAGAAATTGTAAAAATGAGGAAGAACTGATACAGAGCAAGTTTAGTCCTATTTTCTCAGCTAAATCACTCATCTTCAGGCCTGTATCCTATACTGATACATATTAATGCATGTGACCAGCACACCTAATGAGACTTTACAAAGACTTGCAGCTTCAAAGAGAAAACCTTTGTATACCTTTAGTGAATGAGCAGACTTTAAAAATGATGCTTATGAAGTAGAATATAGAACATCCTGAATAACCCAGGAAATTATGTTTTCTCTATTTAAGATAGAGAAAACATTTAGGATGTTGTTAAAAGCATTCATGAAAATGATAAGCATATGGTTTTTCCTAGTTAGCAGGTTTCTGGTCTATAGTTTTAGTGTGTAAGGAGGAAAAGGATCATCTTCAACAGTGGAGCTAACCTTTCATGAAGTTGCCTCTTCCACTTGCAATTTCTATACTTCTGAACAGATAATTTCCTTTTGCTGGAAACTACTATGATTTAATATTAGTGAATTCCATCTCTCCAGCTGATACTTGAACTGTGTAGGAGACTTTAATACCTCTGCTTCTGGCCTGAAACACTACCCGTGGGAAATGAGAAACAGTGTGAAAGCATTGTTCCACCTCCCAAGGGTCACTTGTACAGAAACAGAGGGCCTTGGGCTTAGAGAGTCTGTAGGTTAGGAACATATCTGCATGGTAAATTATCTGAATCTGAGACTATTATTAATTATGCACTTACTATGTACAAAACACTGTGAGATATATGGAAAGTGAACTGATTGGGACCACACCCCCAAAGGAGTTTTCATCTTGGAAGAATGATTCCCAAGACCCAGGGCAATAGGGAATATTGTCCGTTTTGTTTCATGACCTATCGTAAGTACTTACAACAATGCTTGGTGCTTAGTACCTACTCAATAAATATTTATGCAATGAATAAAATACGTTGTTAATAAGATAACTAGTAATTTAAATACTCATTGTATGGTGCAAATAATTGCCATTTGTGAACTCAGAGGAGAGGGCAAGCATAGTAGTGGGCTGGCTGAGTAGAAGTGAGGTGGGTCTTAATTGGGTAGAGAGAAACAGGGAAGGCATTCCATACAAGGGACATAATATGAGCAAAGGAGAATCTATAGATAAAATATTCACAGATCCAAACACATCTTTGGAGTATCACTATAACATCAAGTACACTGCTAGGCTCTGTGTATACAGAAATGAACAAAAGGAGGCTGTGGGTACAGTGGAAAGATTACAGACTTTGGAGACAAATAGACCCAGAATTGCATTCTGACTGCACATGGTACCTGTGTGGCCATCATCATTGATTGATGTATCTGAGACTTGGCTTCTTCATCTGTAAAATGAGGCCATGATAATAGATATTGCAGGGTTGTGTTGAGAGTTACAGGTAATATATAGTAAGATACTTACTGTACCCCAAACTGGTCAGAATTGGTATCTATTGCAATGCTGCCCTTACCTTTGCTTTCAAGGAGCTCATAGACAAGAGGAAATGACTGGCATGTATACAGATCATTACTACTTTGCTCCTTCTGGGGACCCCTATAATGTGAATGTTGGTGTGTTTAATGTTGTCCCAGAGCTTCTCTTAGACTGTCCTCATTTCTTTTCATTCTTTTTTTACTTATTCTGTTCCACAGCAGTGATTTCCATCAAGCTGTCTTCCAGCTCACTTATTTGTGTTTCTACATCATTTATTCTGCTATTGATTTCTTCTAGTGTATTTTTCATTTCAGTTATTGTATTGTTCATCTCTGTTCTTTAAATCTTCTCGCTCTTCATTAAACATTTCTTGTATCTTCCAGTCTGTACCTCCATTCGTTTTCTGAGATCTTGGATCATCTTTACTGTCATTATTCTGAATTCTTTTTCAGGCAGATTGCCTATCTCCACTTCACTTAGTTGTTCTGGGGTTTTATTTTGTTCCTTCTTCTGGAACACATTTCTCTGCTGTCTCATTTTATCTAACTTTCTGTGTTTGTAGGCTCCATGCTGCAAGACTGTAGTTCTTCTTGCTTCTGGTGTCTGCTCCCTGGTGGGTGAGGTTGGTCCAGGGGCTTGTGCTGGCTTCCTGGCAGGAAGGACTGGTGCCTGCCCACTGGTGGGTGGAGTTGGGTCTTGTCCCTCTGGTGGGCAGGGCCATGTCAAGGTGCATGTCTAGAGGTGACTTTGGGCTCAGGACCACTTTAGGCAGCCTATCTGTTGGTGGGTGGGGCTATGGTCCCACCCTGTTAGTTGTTTGGCCTGAGGTGTCCCAGCACTGGAGCCTGCAGGCTGTTGGGTGGGGCCAGGTCTTGGTGCCAAAATGGCAACCTCCAGGAGAGCTCACACCGAGGAATATTCCCTGGGAATACTCCTTGCCCCTATAGTGGGCCACAGCCAACCCCCACTTCCCCAGGAGACCCTTCTAAGACCCGCAGGTAGGTCTGGCCCAGGCTCTTATAGAGTCTTTGCTTTGCCCTGGGTCCCAGCACGTGAAACCTTGTGTGCGCCCTCCAAGAGTGGAGTCTCTTTTTCACCCAGTCCTGTGGAGCTCCTGCACTCAAGCCCCACTGGCCTTCAAGCCAAATGCTCTGGGTGTGCCTCCTCCCAATGCCAGACCCCTAGGCTGGGGAGCCCAATGTGGGGCTCAGAACTCTCACTCCTGTGGGAGAACCTTTGCGATATAATTATTTTCCAGTTTGTGGGTCACCCACCCTGCGGGTATGGGATCTGATTATTTCACAAATGTTTCCCTCCTGTCATCTCATTGTGGCTTCTTCTTTGTCTTTGGATATAGAATATCTTTTTTGATACATTCCAGTCTTTTTTGCCAATGGTTGTTCAGCAGTTAGTTGTGATTTTGGTGTTTTTGTGAGAGGAGGGGAGCTCAAGTTCTACTCCGCCATCTTGTCTCCCTTCAATACTTTGCTTTTCAAAGTGTGGTCTGAGGACCAAAAGCCCCTGCAAGATGCAAACTCCACCTACTGAATCAGAATCTGCATTTAACAAGATCCCAGGTGATTCATGTGCACATTAAAGTGTGAAAAGCACTGCTCTGATAGAGGTATGTAACTAGGGCAGAGCAAGGAGTGACTAAGTAGACTTAAGAAAATGAGGAAAGACTTGTCTTAGAAAATGAAATCTAGAGGAATTCAGACAGAAATATTATAAATGTGTGGAGTAACTTGTTTAGTAAATCAGAATTCCTGATTTGAAAAATTTGGTATAGATTCACCTTCTTGACACCACTATTTTTACATCACCTTGACTTTTGGTAATCTCCAGTGGTTTTCGCAAGTGAAATGTGTGCCATGGCAACAGTTTTATCCAAGTGAGGCTAATCCTTGCTTCTTGCTTCAATGCATTAGAAGGAATAAGCTCTAAAATCTAGGATTTACTGTCAACCTGTCCATAAGAGGTCTGAATCCACAAGCCGTCTCCCAAGAAACTCAGAATGCAGACGTTTCATTGGATAGTCTAGTTTAATCACAAAGTTCTTAGCAGACATTACTTCTTTCTGGGACAGTAAATGGGATAATGTAAGAGTTAGTCATCTGATGCTCAGGAAAAAATAAATAGCCAGCTTTCCCTAGGCTGCCCCTGAAGGCCCCTCTGGTTTAACACTCATTTTCTTTTTAATGTTAAAATTGCTTCCATTTTATGTGGAGCCACATGGTTCTGTTCATTGAGTTGGCAGGTGGCTCCAATCCTATAATTATGATCTTGATTGTCGGCTGCCAAAGCACAAAAAACTGTAGTAATCCACTGAGGTGGTCTTTAGTGAATTGTTGCATATGCTTTTTGGTATATTACTGCACATAAATCTCACAGTAGCAATAAAACTATTAGGGTAGTAAAAGATATGCATTTTAATTTTCATAAAGTGTCATAAAATTCAATTAACTACACTTTCCCAAATTGCAGTTCATTCTGGGAAGCCCTGGGTTTCCTAATCTGAAATTACATGTTCCGTTCACTTTTTCTAGTGACCTCCATTAGTGCTTTAATCATTACACTTATTGCAACGTTCTCATCTCTGGCATCCCTTTGTCTCCTTATCTTTCTATAAATTTTCTCCTGCTTTTCTTTTTTTTTTTTTTCTCCTTCTTTTCTACTTACAGCTTTGTAGAGGCACCTCCAATACAGTTTTATTTATTTATTTTCCTATTGCCTTAATTGGAGGGAGAATGGGAAAATGGATAGCATAAGTAATCCCCACAAATTTAGGCATTATATTTATACAGAATGGAGGTTGTTCTTTGGTGCTGTACCCACAAGTAATGAGGAAAAAGCAGAGGGGTTTTATTTATTAGACTGCAAGAGAGTCTGACCAACCACCACTTTGCTAATCTATAGAAGTGAACACTCCTCCCATAGTTTTAGATTGTTCACCTTCTTCTCAAAAGTAGTTTAATAGCACAGACTAGAGAAAGGTCTCCTGGTATTCAGATTTTATTACTTTCACTGACTAAAGTGCAGTACATTTCCTAGTATAATTACACCCTAGTTGTCACAATAACTGAACACGATATATTTTATGATACACTTTACTTGCTTATTATCATGTTTGTTCACACATCTCTCAGACTTAATAACCCATGGGGGGCTTCTACCAACATTGGTGAATGGAAATTAGTGAAGTTCTCTCTTTCATTTGTGGTGAGATTTTTATTTCAGTTGTACAAAAACCATACACAGGATAGATAGTAGATTTAGAGAATTTGTGAAATATCTGTAACTCTGCAATATTCCCTGCTCACTGTATGACTTTTCTAAATTTCACTACTAATCTCCCAGAACCCACAAAAATGAATATTAGTTAAATGCATTTTTAATGGAGACCAACTGATGTTCCTGATTATTTTACAAAACAAAATCAAAGAAAATCCTGAATGTCAATAGAACTCTCTTTTGAGATATATATTTATATATGAGTTCAGGTTGACCTTTCGCAGGGCAAGGTTGCTTTCTACATTTATGGTAGGATCAGAAAAAATATCAAAATATCCATTTGGTTTAAATAATTTAGAGTCAAAATATAAGAACCCAGCCCTATTAGCATGGATATTTGAAAGATTGTCCATCCTGCTTGTTGCAGGACCATTACAGATCTTATCATAGACATCTAAAACGTAGTCTAACAGTAATGAGATCTTTTCCTTTAAGGAGAGGATAAAGGAATCGCATGCCCTGAATCATGTGGTATTGCATTAACTTTTATAAATGTGCAGGGCATTTCTCCTCAAATCAGACAGGGCACAGTCATGTAGGCTTGGCCATAAAGTGAGTAATTAGGTTCCAGCTTTTGGGCAAGTTTAAAACATTTCTGACTGGTTATAAAGACAGCACATACTTGTAGAACCATTGAAAATATAGAACAAATAAAAGGCAAAACAAAACCACCTGTATTTCTACAATTAGGCTTCTTCCCTTTTAAAGGAAACTTTCGATTCAACATCCAGGAAGTATTTACTTAGTATTTTCTATGGGTTTAGCATTGTGTTAACTATTGAAAGAAAAAACAAAAGGAAAGAAAGAAGTTAAATTTACTCTGTAGGTATCAGACAGAATTGTGACAGAACAATGACATAGCATTGGGACAGTACCCACTATGTAGTATTGTATAGTTTCTATATTGCAGAATCTAGGAGGCACCGTCCACCTCATAGTCATTGATCACTGAATACTTGAACCATTATTTCAACGAATAGTTTGGCAGCTCTATGTCTTGATGAAGCTGTGCCTTTTTTTTTCAGTTCACACAAAGTTACCATATGTGCTGCAGTGAGAAATGCAAGATGGTGTTTAATCAAGAGCAAAATGATCTGATACAATATAAATCCCAGTGGCCTTACAAATGAGAAATAACTTAAACTAGGCCTTGAAATTCATCTAAGAATTTCTTACATCAATTTAAAAGAATTAGGAAGTTGAGGATGTCAGTGCCGGCTTCCCAGATCTATCTTCTGGGGAGCCAATGGGGAGGAGTGGTGGGCAAAGAGTAAAGGCTTTCCCTACTTCTGGGTGGCCTTCTCTTGAGGAAATCTCCTCTTGCCAATCTCAAGGTAGAAGGATTGCCACAGGTGTCCTCACCCTGGTATAAGCCCATTTTCCCTGCCACACCATTGGCTTATTTAGTATGAAAGTCCTTTCATATGTCGTTGCTTGGGGTTGACAGTTGTCCCCATCCACCTACACTGAAGTGATTCTCTCCCATTTTTACAAAGATAAGTGAACAGAAGTCATGGTTCTTCCCCTCATGGAGCTTAAAATCTAGTTGGAATATCAGACACTGATCAAATACTGCCCCCTCCAAAAATTATAAAATTTTAACTCGAATAAGTGCTGAAAAGGAGAATGGTTCACACATTGAGAGAATAACAGAGGTAGGCCTCAGATATCAGAGTTTAGAACTTTGTTTACTTGCCTTTTGAGATTGGACACGGCCTCATTATAAGTTGTTTTCCTTTGACTGCAGTCATTCATTCTTTCTGTGCTCCAAGAGTGAAATGGACAGAAGCTACCAGTACATTTGTTAGGTATATGCACAGAGAGATTCACTGACTTCCTCCAGTTGAAAAACTTTATAACTTTGCAACTGCCTTCCTTGCAACTCTTGCCTGATTTTGAGCAAAAAATACGGAATTTATTTTCCCTGGAAATACTCTTTATCTCCCCTGGTATAGTAGATTGTTTTGGTTATTTGAAGTACTAAAGGCTGCCCAGAATTTTTCTAGAGCAGTACATGAATAAATCCCTTTACAGAGAACTCATGGGGTAAATAGTAGTTGATGTCCACAAAGAACTGTGTTCCTGTCGTGGTAGCAGAAACAAGTTATGGGTATAATGTGTACTACATGCCAGCTATTTTGGTGGTAAATTTAAAAGTGTGAGACTAGGGTGAGGCAAGTGAGGCATTCACTAGGGTGTAACATTTAAGGGGGAACTAAACACTCAGTACTTAGTGCAGTATTTGAAATAATCAAAATTAATGCAAAAAATCCGTGATGAACAAAATATCAAAATTTTAAATCAAAAAAGCATCAGAGGCTTCCCTGGTGGCGCAGTGGTTGAGAGTCTTCCTGCCGATGCACGGGACGCGGGTTCGTGCCCCGGTCTGGGAGGATCCCGCATGCCGCGGGGTAGCTGGGCCCGAGAGCCATGGCCGCTGAGCCTGCACGTCCAGAGCCTGTGCTCCGCAACGGGAGAGGCCACAACAGTGAGAGGCCTGCGTACCACAAAAAAAAACAAAAAACAAACAAACAAAAAAAAAACGCATCAGTATTACTGCGTTTTCCTTTTGTCTCAGACTCTACTATAGCTCAGCACACCAGTGTTACTGATCCTGTCTTTTTTAAAAATGTTGACATTTTGTCCATCATGGACAAATTTTGATGTTTAAAATATTAATTTTGAGTTTTAAATATTGCTTGGTCACCAAGGTTTTGGTCCCGCACCTTAAATATTGATCCTGAGGCAAGTGCTTTCACTCCAATCCTGGCAAATATCCACTTTAAAATAAAGGGCAATTGGCAGACACATAATCAGCAGAGACAGAGTTGCAACTTCAACTTGGCTCTGTTCGTTATTAATCCACAAGTCCCAGGACTTCTTCTGCAGGGCTGTAAATCAAAAAACAAAAAAATAATACTGAGTATATGACATCATTATGGGTGCTGTGGGTGCTGTAATTTGCTGAGGAGACCCAGCTTCTAACAGGCTAATCACAACCGAGGAGTTAATTGCATCCCCTTGCATTTCAGGAAATTAAAGTCAGGCAACTGTGTTCCACACTGTTTTCTATGAGAGCTTGTTACTTTTATGTATACTTATTTTTCATGTGACAGAAAATGGATACCCCACGGCTAAAATTAAATGCCATTTACTACACTCTGAGTTGGCTAAGGCCAAAGATTTTTGTCAGAGAAAAAGAAAAGATTCATTGCCCATCTTTGATTGTGTTGTCATTGGATAGAAATTTATAAACACACTTAAAATCACAAAAGCAGTGGAGTAGGAGGTGGTGAAAAACCCTTGATGACCATGTCATGGATAGTGGTGTAGTTTTCTCCTCAAATGCAGTCCATCCATAGTACCAAAACTTCAAGTTGACTTTTGTATTTAATTCTATATTTTATGCCCCAGGCATATTTTTGTAATTAAACACTTAAATAATAAAATTATTTTAAAATTTCTACATGACAAACTTAAGAAATTGAAAACATCCCACAGATAACTGAGGACAGATTTTATAAAAGGCATATGGAAAATCTAGAGGATTTTTACAAGTTTAGTCTATGAACATAAATAAGTCTATATGTAACTATTTGACAGTGAAGTAGTTGCAATTTTGAAGACTTTCTTTAAATTCTATAATAAAGCAAAGAGTGACATCAATCATTCATTGGTCATTCTCAATGATCTGTATCAGTCTCCTTCTACAGAAGAAAAAGTTGAGGTTGAGATTTTTCAAATGCTTAGCCCAAGATCACATAGTGATTTAGAGACACATCTCAAATTAGGGCCCCTGGAATTCTCTTTCTCAGGCCAGTTCCCTTTCCACTCTGTAACGTGACATCATTTAGTCACGAAACAATGTTCCACCGCTTGTGCTAACAAACAAACTGTAAACAAACACTGGCTGTGAATTTTCCTCACACAAATCCACAAATGACATAGTCCTTGCCCCACACTTTCTATACCACTGAAGGCCATACCTGAAAACAAAGCTAGAAGCCAGTAGAAGAAGACTCTCTCATATTCCCACCATCTCCACTTTCTTCTTCGTCTTATACTTCGTGATTATTTTTTACTGTCTTACCTTGCCTATCTACTCAAGGACTCAGTCTTTCAGTTTATTTCCCTCTCTTGCCTTGAACCTTCAACATTATATATTAAATTATACTAATCCTAAAAACAAATAAACCCCTAACCCTTCCTCTTGACCTGACATCTATTCTGTGCCCCTTTTCTTGGCTCTCCTTCATGGCCAAGCTCTGTGAAAGTTTTTAATGATAAATGCAACATGACATTGACTATTCAGCCCACTCCATTCTGGCTTCCCCAGCAGAACTCAGCCAAAACTGTTCATTCTAAGAGCACCAATAGCCTTCCCATTGTTAAATACATTAAACGTTTTTTCAGTTATAACTGAATGAAGAATAAATGGAAACAGAAGTGAAAAGAGGGCTAATATTCCATTTACCACAAAGTAGATAATTAAGTAGCTAATCTATAAATTAAGGACCATTGAGACAGATGGCAACATTTTTATGAAACTGTATTTTCTGGATTATGAGGATTGTCATGCTTTAAATTTCTTGGGTTTCTTAAGTGATATATAATCTTCCATGATGTTCTGATGAAAAACCAAATTCAAGAATTATGTAGAAGTAAAGGTACACATCTAGAAAAATCAGAAGATCTAGAAATTCAATGATCTCTATTTGGATTGTGTAGAAACTAAGTGAATATGCCTTTAAAAATAATTCAATAAACAAGAGAGCGTACCCTTGATGAAGAGTCGGGGTGAAATGGAATTATGTTATGTCTGCTGTAGATTAATTTTTCCCCCTATACCATAATGGATGGACTTTAAATTTCTTACATCAGTCAAAAACAAATGAAAAATTGTATTTGAACAGTTATAAAAGCATTACACAAGATTATATGTAAAGACCATGGTAGGTTGAAAGTTATGTACATGTGCTTTCTTAAATCAAAAATATCAGTCCAAAGCAAAAAATAACTGTTTTTAAAGGAAATATGAGATTTTTGTGTGTGATAATCCCAAACCACATTGGAGGGAGGGGGCATTAATGAAAAAGGAGAACTGAAGGGCAATGAGGCTTTTTGTTCAAATGTCATCTTCTCAGTTAAGCCTTCTTCCTGACTATCCTGTATCAAATTGCATACAACTCACCAGACACTCCTTAACCCTGTTTCCAGCCTTATTTTCCCCTTTAAATGTGATCAACATCTATCAAGCTACCTATTTTAGTATTTATCTTATTTATTGACTCTCTTCACTCCATGAGGGCAGTAACATAATGCTTTGTTTGCATTTGTATTTCTAAACAAACAAACAAAAAAGCAAACTATAGTCAGATGATTCATCAGGTTTGAAACCTTCAGTGGTTACACATGCCCTCAGCATCTCATCTCCAATCTTAAGTGCGGCTCTGAGAATCTCTTTGGATATTCTGGCCTATGTCATCTAGAGCCTTGACTCTGCTTCCATTCCAAGCTGCAACTCCTGATGCTGGAGTTATTTTCTTCAACATGCCTGATCTTAGTCTTTTAGCAGGGCAACAGAGCCACCAATCTTACCAACATAATTATGTTTTTTAAAGCTAGCCATCAGAACCCAGAGTGACCCCTGCAGACTGTGAGGTACTATTTTATGTTTAGGTGTAGCCCTTCAATAACAGCCTACTTTGAGTACCTCTGGCAGTTTTCCATAATGACAAGGGAAGTCAAGGTCTGTAGCCAAATGGGCAATATGCAAATGACAACAAAATGCATCGTGGCCATAGCAGAGGCCGTTGGGATATCTATTTCAGAAAATATTTTCTATATGTGTCCTTAAAGCTGTCTTTCCTTCTTCTGAATTTAGTGGAAGTTTAGAGCATATGTAGCATCAACACCCCCAGGGACAGGAATTACCCATGTTCTAATTATTGATAAAATATTTAGTAACCTTTTTTATTCCCTACTGAATCTTAGCACCATTTGTTTTTGAATATGCATTAGTGAATCTTTTTTCCTCCTGTGGTGTGAATAACAAAGTTTGTATACATAGAGCTGATTCACTTTGTTATATAGCAGCAGCTAACACAATATTGTAAAGCAATTATACTTCAATAAAGATGTTAAAAAATGCATCTGTTAAAACAATGTACGGCCTCACTGAAGTATAGCACCTGCCCAGATACACTCATCATGTGAGAAAAATTGTACTTGCCAGATTGTGCTGATCATTTCCAAGTTGACACAGTGAAGTGACATCTGTGCTTAAGCAGTAACCTGCCATTTACTGTCAGCATTTTTGAGTCAACTCAGAAAAAGTCCACTCTCCCCAATTCCAGCAGACTCAGAAGGTCTTCCCTGGGCCTGTTCCTGGACAAGCTGGAAGCAAAGATTCATTTTTTGACATTTTTCTGTGGCTGTCCCTAGTGAATTATGTAAAATAAATCTGACTTCTAGCTTTCTTCATTCAGGACTGTATATCCACAAGCAAATCAAGCAAAGTGAGATACAAAATGCCAGGGCTCTTCTGTACTCAATTAACTTCTAGCCACGCCCTGGGAAGAAGGAAAGAGAATCCATGTTCTTGTTTAGTAGGATATTAGAGAGCCAGGTGGAAGGACAAGGAAGTTATTTTTGGTGTTTCCGTCTGTAGATCTTAGAAGATGCCACTGTCCGTCTGGTTTGCTATAATGACTGACATTCTGGGATCCTCCTGCTTGATTGCATTGTTGATACCTAGAAAGACTCTTCTTCTCTTTAATTGTAGTAACTTTTTGTGTGATGATTGCTATGGTATGAACATCCCCAAATGAATTTTAATGGCAGCTTCCATTCCAGGGGTTGCAAAGCATTTCACTAAAGCTTTATCCATTGCTTTTTGGTGACCAAAGCTTTATTAGTAGCCAAGATATCAGTGAATTAGAAAATTTATCTTTTCATTTTTTCAGAAGGAATATAGGCATCTAAGCTGCCTTTATCATTAAGTAAAGTAATTAGGAATCTACTAGCATATTTTCAAGATCAAAGACAAGATTTTGCCTTCAGTTTCTCTTTTTTTTTTCCCCTCTTCCCCACAGTTCCACCCTGCCAAACACATAGTCTAGATCCACAGACACACTGTATGCAGAACCACATGCTACTGCTACCATGTGTTTACTGACATAAAAACTATTCTCACAGAGGGCAAGGCCATTTTATTAAATGTAAGAGATAAGACTTCAAATAAGAATAACCCTGGGACTTGCATTAGAAGCATCCTCATGGAAGAAAGGTAGTTCTAGGTTGCTGGTGGTAGGGGCAGGTAGAGGGGAGACAGGATTGGTGCAAAGAGGACCATTGGGCACAAAAGGTTGCTTGGGATCTTTTAGATGCATCCAGTACTTCAAAATGCTGATTTAAGCCCATCTAGTATGTATTTATATGTTTTTTCCATGTCTTTAACAAAGAATAGTTCACTTAACTAGGCTTTTCTGTAATAATTAGTTTTGTGGAAGTGAAACAGGGCTTAAATATTCATAGAAGAGCTTGGAAGTTGACACCCATGTGTGGTTTTCCCAGAATGGCTTTGGAGAATGAAAGTCTGCTTCTAGCCATACAGTGTTGAGAAGTTTTTTACCATGGAGATCCTAACTTCAGTGAATAGTTTGTCTGGTAGAGAGGGTAGGGACTGGATACTGTAGAAGGTAATTATGATTGTTATTAAGAGACAAATTACTTTGGGAGATAGAATAATCTGGTATAGGTATTCTTCATCCTAGTTTTGAGATACCCTTGGGTGTCTCCAGACATCGCAAAGGAGATCACAAGACTCCCCAAGCAAAATTAATTTTACTCTGTCCTACTTTTAAAAATATATAATGTGCAGCACTATTAAAAGAAACAGAATCCCTTGTAATCAAAATATGATGGAGATAGCTGAAAGGTGGAAAGAACACCAGGCTATGTAGAAAACATTGATTCCATGCTTGGCTCTGCTACCCATCTCTCGGTTCAGAAAATTTTCACTTTCAAATGAAACTACTATCTGCCTTGAAACCCATCTAGGATATAATAAAAATAAAATGAGATTTTAGTTTGAAAATGTCTTAGAACTGAAAGATTTCACATTACTGTAAAATTATTTTTAAATCAGTAAATTCTGGTAAACACTTCTACATTTAACAAAAGTGGAGTTTTTCAGTAGGGAATAACAACGAACTAAGAGTTAGGAAGAAAACAGGTTCTAATCTAAACTTCTTTCTCAAATATTTATTTCTTTTATTTTTAATCTTGGATAAGTCGGTAGTATTTTCTGGGTTTATATTCTTTATCTGTAAAATGAGGGAGCTTGACTACATGAGTTTTAGGTTTACTTATACTTCTAAAATTCTGTAATTCTAGCAATAAAAACTGATTCTTAGAGCAGAAATTAAAGTCCTTGGTGAATTGAAAAATGCCAGCTTTCAACGTTCCTTCCATTTATTTATACACCTTCATAGAGTTTAGATAATGTTTTCACCTACATACACGTTTTCATTTGTTCACCATAAATGAGGCAGACAGAGCAGGAATTACCCCCATTTTACAGGTGACTTGTTAAGTGGCTTGTATTAATGCACAGCTGGTGAGTGGCAGATGTGGAACTTGAACCCATTTCTATATCTAATATCCAAAACTCTCTCAAACTCAGCAACTTTGGTCTTTGCTGTCCATGAAATGCCTAGTATTTCAGACTATTTCCATTTTGTACAGTATGACCCTGTAAACACAAGTATCTTACGATGTGATTTGCATTTTGAAATAGATGCTTACATCTCTAAAGTATGGTTTGGCACACCATGATTTTCATTGAGTTTTGATAGCAGATAATTTAATCTTGGTAAATACAATACTGTATCCTGACAGTGATATAAATATGTGGGCAAGCTGGGTTAACAAATTTCTCAGCACTTTATATGCTGTTTCCATTTCTGGAAAAACAAGTCTGAACTACAGGAGGGAAAAAATATGATCTTATGGAAATGGCTATGAGAAAGTTCTATTTAGAACTGTTTAGTGCAGTCTAAGAGAGACAGTAGAATTGCTGTTAGTAACATTAATTCTGTTTCACAGTTCTGAGATTCATGAATTGAACAAAGAAACTAAAAACATCTCTGATTGACTCTAAATATATCCCATTTTATAGTTAAGAATAGACTCTTAGGATGACCTGCCCATTTCATTTTGTTTCTCTCAAGCCTGGAATTATACATTTGTTCATCTTCATGAAGTCTTGTGAAGAAAGAAGCAGGACTGTGGGAGAGCAGGAACTGGCTTAGATGCCAGAAACAAGGAGTAAGCAGGAGGTGTAGTTGTTTCATATGAAATGCAGAACCTAAGTGAAACATAAATATTGCTGGCGAAACGAAAGAGCAGCTTGTTCAGTTGCTACTTTAATTAGCAGGGGTTTTGTGGCCAAGAGGAAAAAGAAAAAGCTGTACCATCTGCCTTTATTTCTGAAGCTGCCTCAGTATTGGGTGGTTGACCTCTGCAACCTGTTCATCATTTGCATATAAAATGTTCTTTACATTTACCACCCTCCCTCCCTCTTCCTCCCTCCCTCCCTCCCTTCTCTCTCTCTCCCTTCCTTCCTTCCTTCCTTCCTTCCTTTCTTTCTTCCTTCCTTCCACTCTTTTCTTTTCTTTCTTTCTTTCTTTCTTTCTTTCTTTCTTTCTCTTTCTTTCTTTCTTTCTTTTTCTTTCTTTCTTCTTTTCTTTCTTTCTTATGCTGATTTCTGGGTCATTGGAGTGATAACTTTCAATACATTTTTGCTGCATATGACACCCTTGGAAGAAATCGGAACAGAATTCATCCTCCCCTCCTGCTAGCTACCTATCTTTACCCCTCATCCAACATGTATTAGTGTATTCAGTCAACAAGCAGATATTAGGTATCTGTAATGGGTTCAATGCTGAGAAAATATATAGAATAATATATAGAATAACATTTCTTCCACCAAACCTTCAAGGACATGTTATGTCTTTGTTAAGTAATAATTCTAATGAAATGTTAAGTAATAATTCAAAGTAATAAAAACACATGGCATAGCTGAATACAGAATAAAGATGCAATATAAATGTTTAAATGTATATGTATATATTAAAGGCACACTCAGGCATTTAAATTTCAGTAAATATTTGTTGAAGCTTGACTCAGATTCAGCAGGTAATAGAAGATGCAAATAAAGGTAGTCTAAGCAGTAATGGATTTTTTTATCCCTTAATAAAAAGTCTAGAAATAAGACTACAGTAGGACTGGTTAATTCAACAGTTAAAATAAGTCATCAGAGACCAGGAGGCTTTCAATCCTTCCATCTGATAGCTTGAGTGTGATAACTGTATGTGCTTTTATTGTTGCAAGTTGGTTAAACCTGTTCTAGGCAAAGAAGGGTGTTCCCTCCCACGTATCAATTTTTATTAAAAAGGAAAACCTTTCTCTGAAGGTCCCCTTTATCTTTCAGCTCACTGGTGTTTTGGACTGACTATTTGTGTTGCCTCCCCCACCCCTCCGCCCAACTCATATGTTGAAGCCCTAACCCCCAATGTGATGGTATTTGGACATGGGACCTTTTGGAGGTAATTAGAGTTAGATGAGGTATGTGTGTGGAGCCCTCAGGATAGGATTAGTTCCTTATAAAAAGAGGAAGAGACCAGAGCCCTTTCTCTATCATGTGAGGATACTGCAAAAAAACAGCCAACTGCAAGCCAGGAAGGCCCTCACCAAGAACTGAACCACGCTATTACCCTGATCTTAGACTTCCAAACCTTCAGAACTGTGAGAAATTAGGGTCCATTATTTAAGCCACCCAGTGTATGATATTTTGTTATAGCAGCCTGAGCAGACTAAGCCACTTCTCTTGACTAATTTAGATCAATCATGACTAAGCTATTGGTAGAGGTGGGTGTATCTTGCCTGAGTACATGGATAAAATGGAGGTTCTACTGGTCAGAAACAAAGGGACCGTATAGCTGTTGGAGAGACAACTATCAAAACCTGCTTCAGATAGCTTTGCAGGTATTATGGCCTCTGTTGCAATTATTCAACTTTGTTACTGTAGCATGAAAGCAGTCATACATAATATGTAAATGAATGAGTTTAGCTGTGTTTCAATCATACTTTATTATGGACAATGAAATTTGAATTTCATAATATTTTCACATGCCATGAGTTATTAATCTTATTTTGATTTCAATATAAAATATCCTGAAATGTAGTAAACATTCTCAGCTCTTATGCCACATAAAAACAGTCAGCAGACTAGATATGACCGGTGGGTTGTAGACTGATGATCCCTCATCTTAAGTAATGCTCAATTTCAGGGAATGGAATGATGGAGAATATCAAATAAGAATGATCAATTAAAGAGCTAGAAGAAGAACCAAGGGAGTATACAGAAAAAGGTTGGATTGAGTGATTGTCAAGTCACTGGTCAGAGAAGTGATTGAGGTAGAACCTAGACTGTCAGGGGAAATGAGGAAACAAAGCATGATAATTATGACAGCTTAAGTGTGATTAGTGTAGGGGAACAGAAAGGATTTCCTGTTTATTAAGTGGAATAATCAGTAGATAGACAAAGATTGAAGTTACAAAAAGATAAAGGAGATAATTAAAGAAAAATAGACCAGAGGAGGTAAGAGGGGATATTATTTATGTCACAGCTACAGGGTATGATCCTTGGAAGAATGCAGGCATCGTTGTTGACGGGAAGAGTGGAGGATGGAAAAATAGAGAGAAATTGATGTGTGGTGGTAGTGATGTGTGTATTGGCAGCGCTGTCATCGCATGTGCTTGGGTTCCTTTGTGAATGAGGCATAGAGTATTTTCTGAGCATATAAGAGAAGGAGTAGGAGTAAGAGCCTTGAATATGGAGATAACTTAGTATAGGGGCTGTCGTTAATGCATGAGTTTTAAATAAGAAGAATCAAAGGGTGTCCGAATGACGACAAGGTCCTATTAGGAATTAGACACACTGACTTGTGGTAGTTGATACAGTCTCAGAGATTTTGAGATGTTCTTAGCTATGTTAAGAAAACAAACTGGGAAGCAGAGAAAGTAAGATTAGAAATTCACATACCTGATATGGAGAAATAGACAGGTTCCTTCTTCTCCAGCATTTTCCCTTTCACAGTCACCTAGAAATTGTTTGGGCATGGTATAGAGCTGTGTTGTTTAATATTGTAACTTCTAACCACATGTAGCTATTTGTTTGTTTAAATTTATTTAAATTAAGTTTTAAATTTTAAAAAACAGTTAGTTGTACTAGCTGCATTTCAAGTGCTTAGGAGTCATCTATGGCTCCTGACTATTGTGTTAGACTGCTCAGATAAACAACATTTCCATCATTCTCAGCAGAAAATTCCATTAGACAGTGCTGGTATAGGGAATGGTTTTCTGTCTTTTTTTTTTTCACCTGTCCAGAGATCACTGAGATTACAGACAGATAATCAAAATTTGCATGTAGGTCCCCAGCCCAGGAACCTGGGAACATTGAAAAAAAAAAATGGTTCCAAGACAATCCCATGGCTCACCCTAGGTTAAGCTCTCCATCTTGACTGATAGGCAAACTGACAAAAATAGAATTCAACTGAGTGACAGTAAAGGATTTAAAACCCAAGGCACTGAAGAGAACAATGGGGGTGACTGTATTCATTCTGTTTCTTTTTTCTCCCACTCTCAAATTTTCACTTAATGGCTGAGTCACGTAGGTTAAATGTGTGTGACAAGAGGGTATTCTGTTGTGTGTGAACATAAAGGGCACATGCTGAAATGCATAACATTAATATGTAAATCAATGCAATTTTTCATAATAGGGGTATAATGGAAATGCTTAAGAGATAACAAATGCAGGAAGTATTCAGATCAGTTTTTAGTTTTATAGACCTTCAC
Source organism: Mesoplodon mirus (assembly GCF_964341445.2). NCBI lineage: Eukaryota > Metazoa > Chordata > Mammalia > Artiodactyla > Ziphiidae > Mesoplodon > Mesoplodon mirus. Next base: position 66,275,367 of record NC_138990.1, on the reverse strand, counting down.
CTGATCACTGTGCCCCTCTTGTCTTATTCCATTATGACCACCACATGGATGGGGCATGTATGAGGCCATGATCTCAGAAACTGGGTTGGTTCCTTTGGGAGAACCAGTAGTCGATTGCCTCAGTTATTCATTAGGTAGTGCTTACACACACAATTTTAGATATTGCACTAACTGCTCTTCAGTAGAAAATTTTTTTTTAATTATTACTATTTTTAGAAAGGTATTATGAGTTATTCTTGATCTATTTCTCCTGGATCTATTTTTATTTTCTTCAAAAATTTTTTTCAAGAGTATTAACTTTTTTCTCCTGAATAAAAATGATTTCTGTAATTTGGAGAAACTATGTACAAGCACACCTCGTTTTACTGCACTTCGCTTTATTGCACTTCACAGATACTGCATTTTTTGCAGATTGAATGTTTGTGGCAATCCTGCATTGAGCAAGTCTATTGGCACCATTTTTCCAACAGCATTTGCTTACTTCATGTCTCTATGTCACATTTTGGTAATTCTCTCAATATTTCAAACTTTTTTGTTATTATTACATTTGTTACGGTGACCTGTGGTCACTGACCTTTGGTGTCACTATTGTAATTGGTTGGGGAAACCACAAACCACACCCGTATAAAAGGGCCAACTTAATCCATGAATGTAGCGTTCAGACTGCTCCACCAACTGGTCTTTTTCCCATCTCTCTCCCTCTCCTTGGGCCACCCTATTCTCTGAGACACAGTATCAAAATTAGACGAGTTAATAATCCTACAGTGACCTCTAAATGTTTCAGGGAAGGGAAGAGCCACACATCTCTCACTTTAAATCAAAAGTTAGAAATGATTAAGCTTAGTGAGAAAGGCATGTCAAAAGCTCAGATAGGCCAAAATCTAGGCCTCTTGCGCCAAACAATTAACCAAGTTGTGAATGAAAAGAAACATTCTTGAAAGAAATTAAAAATCCTACTCCAGTGAAAACACAAATGACAAGAAAGCAAAACAGCCTTATTGCTGATATGGAGAAAGTTTTAGTGGTCTGATAGAAGATCAAATCATCCACCTGGTCACCCAAGTGCTCTGATGGAGATGTACAATGAGATTCATGTTGTTTTCATGCCTCATAACACAACATGCATTCTGCAGCCCATGGATTAAGGAATGATTTTGACTTTCAAGTCTTATTACGTAAGAAATACATATCATAAGGCTCTAGTTGCCACAGATAGTGATTCCTCTGATGGATCTGGGCAAAGTCAATTGAAAACCTTCTGGAAAGGATTCACCATTCTAGATGCCATTAAGAATATTTGATTCATGGGAAGAGGTCAAAATATCGACATTAACAAGAATTTGGGAGAAGTTGATTCCGATTCCAATCCTCATGGATGACTTTGAGGGGTTCAGGACTTCAGTGGAAGAAGCAGATGTGGCAGAAATAGCACAAGAACTAGAAGTGGAGCCTGAAGATGTGACTGAATTGCTTCAATCCCATGATAAAACTCTAATGGATGAGAAGTTTCTTCTATGGATGATCAAAGGAAGTGGTTTCTGGAGATGGAGTCTACCCTGGAAGATGTTGTGAAGATTGTTGAAATGGTGACAAAGGATTTAGAATATAAGATAGACTTAGATGATAAAGCAGTGGCAAAGTTTGAGAGGATTGACTCCGATTTTGAAAAAAATTCTACTGTGGGTGAAATGTTATCATTGCCTGCTACAGAGAAATCATTGGTGAAAGAGAGTCAGTCAGTGCTGCAAACTTCATTGTTGTCTTATTTTAAGAAATTGTCACAGCCACCCTGGCCTTCAGCAGCCATCACCCTGATGAGTCAATAGCCACGAACATTGAGGCAAGACCCTACACCAGCAAAAAGATTAGGACTTAGTGAAAGCTCAGCATATGGTTAGCATTTTTTAGCAATGAAGTATTTTTTCATTAAGGTATGTACATTTTTTTAGACATAATGCTATTGCACTTGCACACTTGATAGACTACAGTATAGTAAATTTATATACACTGGGAAACAAACAAAAAAATTGTGTGATTTGCTTTGTTGTGATGTATGCTTTATTTTAGTGATCTGGAATGAAACCCCCAGTATCTCCAAAGTGTGCCTGTATACACTGACAGGCTCTCAGGTGACTGTCAAAGAGTTGTGAAAAATGATCCTATTATTATTTTACATTCTAAATATAACATTAAATAAGGAACTTTAAACTTATTTCTGAAAGAAGGTGCATGGCAGAAATATTGTTCTTCCATGGAAAAATTACATAAAATAAGTAAAGACAAAGGTCTTAGAATGCAGACATAGATTTTATTTAATACATACAGATTTATTTACTTACACAGAGTTACATATTGTTTAGACAAGCAATATACCCTGTTTATAAACACAAATATATAAATTAGGTACTTACAAGCTCTAAGATGTTGGACAAATTGCTAAATTTCCCGGAACCTCTTTTTTCTCTTCTTTTCAAATGGATTTAATAACAGTATCTTTCTCACTGGATTTTTCTTCACATTAAATGAGACCATGACTGTCAGCCTCTCAGCATAGGAATAAATGTGCTAAAGCAAGGTTTGCCATTACTTTCTTATTGTTTTTTAAAGCCCCAGAGCTAATAAATGTTCAGAGATTCAAATCTGTATCAAACTGTCAGCAAAGCCAATCTTCTTCCCCCCTCCATGGTTAGAAAACTGCCCTTCTAATCATGTGCCAAGACACCACTCAGCTCAGGGATCTGGGCAGTTTACATGCAGCAGTCTTACAGGAACATCTTCTAGGGAAAATAAAATTAAATGGATATCTAATTGTATATGAAAGTAGTTCATAAAATAGAGCCGTTTAAATGTGTTTACAAAAATTCTTAAAAACCTCAGTTTTAAAAGTTCTTCTCAATGAAAATGTATCCCTTATTTTACTCTTAGTTCTAATTTGCCTCTGCCTTCGTTGTTCCTCCTTTTTTTTTTTTTTTTTTTTTTGCGGTACGCGGGCCTCTCACTGTTGTGGCCTCTCCCGTTGCAGAGCACAGGCTCCGGACGCACAGGCTCAGCGGCCATGGCTCACAGGCCCAGCCACTCTGGGGCATGTGGGATCTTCCCGTACTGGGGCATGAACCCATGTCCCCTGCATCGGCAGGCGGACTCTCAACCACTGCGCCACCAGGGAAAACCCGTTGTTCTTCTTACTAGAGCTTCTCTTGAATGACAATGATCTAAAGAATTTGGGACTGAGTTCTTTTAGGGGAAGGAAGCAGCAGAACTTTGCCTGTAAAGAAGAGGGAAGTGAAACAGTGAGTCTAGCCTTAGAGTACCCATTTCAGATTCTTTTGTCCTCCTGCAAAGAGACTACTTGTCCTTCTATCCATTTTTCAACTTAATATTCTAAATTTCAAATTCTAAACCTAAGACCTCTCTCTGAAGACAGGTATTTTTCTCATGACAAAAAATATCAAGAAAATGGGAATGAATAGGACACAAAGTTTTTCTTATATATTTGAAGATCCTACTCTTAGCCCTTGGGATTATGTCAACAGAACCAAAGGAAATACAGTTACTAACGGAAGCAAGGGCAGGGAGCAGTTTGAGTTCTGCCAGATTGATCTGTATTGAAGAGTTATCATTCTGAATTTGCTATAGAACATTATGACCTCCCATTTGGTTTTTATAACATCAGCACAACTTGTTAAGGAAAAATTTCTAAAGGTAGTGCTTAACCCACCAATGTCATACCTCTGTTGACATATCCCTAAAAGATACCCTGCAGTTATAGAAATCTACAATGAAAACTAGCCTAATGGTTCATATGTGCTCTAACTATATGATCAGAACAAAAAAAATCTCAGCGTTTCTGCTATTTCCAGATATGACAAGAAAGGTGAGAGGTATTAATCGGTTGTCAAATGTTTGTTTGTTTTTTCCAGAATATCTATTGCATGGCTTCCGTCCCCAAATTAGACTATTACATAATTGCATATCAATAATTTGTCCTAAAGAAACATTCACTAACTTCATTTTAGTTATTATTGTGCAGCTTTATATATTTATAAACTGATGGCCTCTAGTTTGGACATGGCCTATAAATTCCTGAGAGCACTACTTTATTATTAAAGTTATTTTACTGTTATTATAAATAATCAATTTGGATGATGTCATTAATTTAGTTTATTAGGTAAGACGGCTTGTAATTTGGATTCCCCCTCTTAGTTTGTGAGACTTCCCTGTAAAATTAATATCCCTCTTATAGTAAAGGATGGGGGAACCAAGACATAGCAAATTTGGCAGTAAACATACTGTCTTCATATGTTAAGACCAAAACATCCAAATGTCTCTTTCCCCCTCACCTGTACATTAAATGCTGTCACTGTACAACACAATTTTAAACTTTCAAATCTTGAAGGAAAGGCTGTGAATTTAGAGAAAGACTGCATGAGGCAAAGAGAATGTATATTTTGTCAGTTATGGTGGTGGTATGGGAAATAGACTCCATTTGCAATGTATCATACCATAAATATACCTTGAGGTTTGGGTGAATGCTGTTCTTTGGCATGGGTCAGGGACTGAATTTGCAGTGGAATTTTTCAGGGCTGAATGCAACAAAAATAACTGCTTCCCTCAGGGAAAATGAGAGGGAAAATTTTACAAGACTGACGTCTAAAGAATTGGTATATTAGATGTGGAAATTGTCCTGGTGGAACTCACTTATGCTTCTGAGATTTCTCTCCATTCTCAAATAAATCTCATTGTGCACTGGGAGGTGTGAATATGGAAAACAAGATGACGCACCATGTTGCTGTAGAATTGTGCAAAGTATGTGGTATGCTTCTTAAAATTCGTTTATGAAATAAATCAAAAATTAGATTAACTGTAAGGAGGATTTTTGTTACATTAAGTGAATTTTTAAAAAGTTTGTCTTCCTCTGAAAATGAATAGTAGGACACTAATGTTTTTAATTGATAAAAGCCATCTATGCCATTTGGCTTTATTAGCAGAACTAGATCATTCACCTAGACAGTCTCTTGTAGTTGCAGTAACTAAAAAACACTATTGGTGGCATCCGCAGCCCTTTAAGCTTTAGCAGTTGGAGCTCTATCCCAGAAAGTTAGCCTCATAAGCTTCTCTGATAAGAAAAGTAAAACTTGGAATTTCCACAAAACAGTTTAGAAAATCATAAAAGACAGGATGGGTTTACCAGGAAGCGCATGACTCATATCCTTCCAATAATATCATTTTATTTCAGGCACCACAAAAGCTGTAAGTACAAATAGTTACCTACTGAAAGTATTTTAAAATGTCCCTGCAACCAGTATCATTGAGAGATGCGGAAGGTGGGATGTGATAAGGATGTCCACAATTTTGCATGCCCAGTGAGCCTCCGTTATTGTAGCCTACATTTTCTGTTTTTGAAAAATAGGACTAAAGTAATGTTCAAGGGACTCTAGGAAAGAATGGCGCTTCTTGGAAAAGTGAGCGGGTTTGTCAGTGGTGCCCCTGTCAGGGGTGACCTGTGACAAGCACATCTCTTCGTCTCAGAGGCACCACGCTTCTTTGGAAATCCTTAGATCAAACTCACAAGAAGAAAGAGGTGTTAAATGTGTCACAGGGAGCCAGCCAAAGCGTTTTAACAAAGAAAAACAAGGCTAGAACAAAAAGCGTTTAGGATTCAGTATCACACTCTTAATCTTAATTTACAAAGATGAAGCCGTACACATCCATGGCCTCATTCTGGCCTTTAATACCAAAAGTGTTTTCTACCTCTCCCATACCTGCTTTACCTGCCTCCAAAGCCTTCCCAAGAAAGGGGATGGACATTAAGACAAGTAATAACTTACAGATTATAAAGCCCGCAGCTAGACAGTAGCTGTTAGGACAGGAAGTTTGGTGGGTAGAATGGATGTTAATAATGTAAACAAGCCATAAGATGAAACTTAGATATCCAGACATGTAGGTTAAATGAAGGCAAGACATTGATCGGAATGTAACAAAAAGGAGTTCGTTCCAGTATAAAGTCTTAGCTTCCCAGTTGTTATGAGCAACTACTGGCATATAATAGAAGCAATTGTGTTTTACTGTTGCATCTTAAGATCTTGACAGAGTATTTTAAAACTGATTATTTCTATCACAGAAGAGCTCAGGAGACAGTGGCATGCTCATTGAAGTTTGGCATTTTTAAATTTTTCTGGCAAAATGCATGATATGGCCTGAAGTGGTGGTATAAATTACAGCCTGTTTCTCAGCAAGACTTCTCTTATTACTGAGACCTGGTATCTTGTTTCTAAATAGTTAGGAAACTTTAAATCAAAGTGGGAAGATTTCCCACTTGTTACTAAAAAGACTGAAGAGCATTAGTGAATTAATAGAGGAGATGCTTCTTTTTTTAAAATATAAATACATTATTATACAGTAGGAAAAAACTTGCCTTTACTGGTATTAATCTGTCAGCAACCAGTTCATACAAGGTCAGAAAATTAGAATCAGAGCAAAGAAGCAGCCTCTGATACAAGCCAATGAGGCAGGTTTTTCGTACAAATATGAATCCAGGTCTTAAATCCATTAGAAATGGGTACAGTATTCTCCACAAAGCTTAACCTGGAATTGGGCATTATAAAAAGTGCTAATAGAAGCCATCTGATTAATTAAATCAAGTAGTGCTTATTGCTGTTGTGTATGAAGAAAACTTTCTTTAGTGTCACAGATGATGCCAGCTGGCCTAGCTGGGGCTTTGTCATTGATTGTTGGGGGGCTATTGTTGGAAAGACCCTTGCCCTCACTTGTTATACTCTTTCTCTAAACCCCTGTGCTCAGGCAGCCTAACTCCTCCACTTGAATGGGGCAAACTGGATCTCACCCCAGGGCCTTTGCACCTGCTTTTCCCTATGCCAGACACCAGAGTGATCACCCAGCTACCAGAATGACTGGCTTGCTCTCATCTTCAGATCTCTGCTTAGATGTCACCTCTTCAGAGAGTTCTTTTCTGACTCTTGGCTATCTTTTTTTAAATTATGCTTTCTTTTCCTCAATAACATTGACTATTGTCACTATTTGATGCCTTACTATGTGTCTTCCTATCACCACTAACCACCTCCAACACAAGAATGTAAGCTCTCAAGGGCAGGGACTCTGCCTTGTTCATTACTATAGCTTCAGCTCCTAATAAACATACTAGGTGCTCAATAAAGATTTTTGATTAATGAATTAATGATGGGAACATTTTCCATATTCTATTTCTGGTTTCATTTCCAGAACAATGGAGCAGGTACCATGTTCTCTCTCTCTTCATTTCTAGTAGTTTAGCTTGTTAAGGTGACTTGCCTTCCAGTTGCTAAAGGTAGAAGAAGGTAGTCCATTGAGGACACAAAGCCAGATGGTACTGATGGGTAATCTGACAGAGTAGCACTAGCACTTATTGCTGAGGGAAAGTCAGTGAGGTGGAGCATGTACAACCAAAAGAAATGAGAGTCGACAGGAGAGGATTTGATCAACCCCAATTATTTGAGAACTCCCAATATATTCAGAAATACATATTTCATGCTGGGGAATATATCCACATCTCTGCTTTCAAGGGCTTACTTCTGGATATAGGAGTAAGATAAGTCATGTGAAAGAACCACAGATTCAATGACAAAAGTGAAGACAGAATTCCAGGAAGGAGAGAGAGCTTGAGCAAATATAGGAAGGCAGGAGAGGAATATGTTTCACTGAGGAATGGATAAGTAATTCTGAGTTGTCGAGGATTCAAAGCAGAAAACTGTGGGATGATGGACTGTAAATATTAGTTTATGCCAGATTGTGGTGAAATTTGAAGGCGAGGCTTTAGATTTTGTAGTTTGACTAGTGAGGCACGTGTTTTCAATAGGAATATGCTAGGTTTAAAGTGACATTTAAGGACAATCAGTATAACATCAGTGTTCAGGCTAAAGCAAACTTGCATATAGAACTGAGAGTGGTCAGGAAGTCTGGGGAAATTTTTGCACATATTTTATGTCTAAAGATAGTTCTGTGTAACCACCTGGTGTATGTCTTCTATTAGCTGATCTGCCTCTCAGCTTTTGCTGTGTTACTTACTATATTTATGGTTCTGGTTTGCTGTGGTCAAACCGACAATTCTCTGAGAAACAGCACATCACTAATCAAACCTTCATCTGCACTTAGATAAGTAATTGTGTTAGACTGATTAGCAGTTGTGAAATATCCTGCAGTGCTTGTGTGTTTTGAATACAAAATCTAGACTAGACCAACATACAGCCAACGCTGCAAACCAAATTGGATTAGCCAGACTAAAATGGTAACTTCAATTGAGAAACAAGTCATCATGAGATTTCTTGCTTGAGCTTGCCAGTTCAAAGTCCAGATATGATATTTGCTTCCATATGTACTAAAATATTTCTAATAATGCCAGTTCTAAAGAAGATCAGTTTTATTTTGTTTAGCTTCATGGTTTGCCTTTCTCAGGAAAAATATTCAGCTCATTGGTAATACATGGTCCCTTATTAAGTGGTTTACCTTTGTTTTAACTCTAGGCTATAGTTAGAATTCATGGGGACACAAATTGGTATTTTGGGAGGAAATTATGTCAATTATCTTGTTACACTTTGTGCAGTTAGCATCTCTAACATTCCAGAACCACACATTTGAATTGTACATTTTTTTAAAAGTTGGATATCACTAAATAATGTATTGTCTTGTAAATTATACATTTTATTTTGTAGCTGACAAGTTAAATGTGATGTCTCTCGCTATCATTCATTTAAAGTCAAACATCCTAGCCCAGATAAGCTCCTTGAGAATGTGGGTCAGAGATAGTTCGTTATGTGAGGAATTTGTAACTTTGAGAGCATACATGAAGGAGAGTTAGATGAGGAGCTCAAATTGGAGAAGTACAGAGAATATAGCCATATAGTGACTCTAAAGAGTTTGATTACTTATTTTTTTTTAATCAATGGTCACAGACTAATAAGCTGGCCACACCAAATCATTTGTGGTTTGCTTGAATTGCCTGTTTCATTAAAGGAAAAAATTGGGAAAATAGGATAAAGCTACAGTGCTGATCTCTTCATGATGAATTATGCATCTTGCATGGCTGATGAGTTTGTCACTTTTTAACTTGCAACATTCACTTGTTTAGCTACAAAATCCACTGAATCGCTCTGTTTAGGAGTCCAAATATGCTAGTGCACATGGGTGATGTCATCCTGGAAATAATCCACATAGTTCAGTGGTTTTGAAGATAAATTGAAACTTGCTAATTATATTCATTTTGTGAAAACTCAGATTAGAAAGAGACAGCCATATGCAAATTAGATACATGCAGCCCAACTGAATTATATTGTTTCATGTCTGCTTTCTAAATAATAGACAAGGTAACTATTCAGAATGATTCTTTTGAATCTTGTGACAAGCATGATGTATGGTGTTCCTAAGATGTGTTCTTTGCTTAATAGGCAAAAGAAAGGCTTTACTTTCTCACTGATCTAATATTGCATGAATTTATATTACAATGTAGCTCCACTTAGAATGTGAAGGGGGAGGGGAAAATAGATGAAAATTATATCTTACCAAAATGTACAACAGGTTTGAAAATTGCTATGTTAGCATGCAAAATGGAAAACCACAATTAATTGCTTTTCTTACTACAGACACCATAATGAACTTTGTAGAAATGTGACATATTACAACCTCACTGTAAAAGCCCTTTGACATTATGAACACCCAGGGGATGGGGGAGGGGGACAGACTTTTCTGCATTTGACATAAATCAGACTCTTTCCCCATCTAGCAATAAGAGATCAGTTGCAAGATATCTAAATAAGAATGTGTTAGGCTAGAAGTATAGAACTATGCAAAAAAAAAAACCCCCAAAAAACCCCACCTCATCTGTTTTGGCTAGAGTGACCGCACACATCTGTTCGCTTGGAGAAGTCCAAATTTATTCCTGTTGTACTAGTGCTAATTATGAATTCTTCTACCTTTAACCATCATAAGAGTTCCTTTTTGTGTGATAAATTATGATTACACTAATAATGATTCACCATAGCAAACAGGGAACAAACTTACATGGTTGAGCATTCTTACTACTCCTTTACCTTGATTCACTAGTGCATGCACAAGGAAATTATGGTTGACCAGAAAGGTATATGGGTTGCATAGGATTTTCTTTATCACACAATATTAAATCATATGATCCTTGGGGTACTCTTAAGTGAGATATTTCAAATGGTCAGCTTAATACTGAAGATAAATGAAGTAAGGCATCATGAGTACAGGTGGCTCATCTACATTGGTTTCTCCATTCACCAAAGTCAGGGAAATACAAACACTCCAGCAATAGTCCACAAAATCCAAAATAACTTTTGCTTGCAAAAGAAACCACTCATGAGTTTTGTTTTTGTCTTTGTTGTACTTTTCATGGATACCTTCTATACCTCTACTCTTTTCAATGTTAATTTTCTTTATCTGTTTCTGTTCCCTCCTCTAGCTCTGTTATTTTTGTAGAAGGATGAGAATTCTCTGTGTTATGTTTGGTCTCTTTTATTCCTTCCGCAAATCCTCTCTATCTCTGCTCTCTTGCTTTCTTTAATATGGTTCCCATTACACATGTAAGGCTGGCCTGATCACTTGTTCTATCTCACCAGTGTGTTCAGATTTATTTGGTGCAATGTAGGAGTGTTAGCTGAGATATAGAGAAGAACTATTTCAGTGTTATTTGCACCAAATAAATTTGTGGCTTCAAAAAGTGCATTACCTTAACTATGAAATTTATAAAGTGTTCTCGTAAGAGCGTGTATTAGGAGGAGATACAGATAGATGCTTCCTGTAGTTTTTGTAGCTGAGCATTATTTTCTTAACTTTTGTATTTTATAAGGAATAAAATTTAAGTATTTTCCAATTTATTCCAACTATTGTATCCATGCAAAGTTGTTTCATTTTCAATGTCTCCTCCTTCCTTCCTTCCCTCCTTCCCTCCATCCTTCCTTCCTTCCTTCCTTCCTTCCTTATTTTCCCTGAAAACACATTGAGAAATAAAGAAAATTGGATAAAAATGTAATGGAATACCCAGAATAATAGTAGGATACTACAAGTCAATAGCAGTTACTTGGATAATAATGGCACTTGTACTATTAGCATAAAACACTTTTAATACTGAGCCAAGATGAATCCGATGAGATTTCAGGTTAAGGTCCAACTGATGCAGAGATGAGTTACAGGGTGTGAAAGTTTAGCTAAGCAGCCAAACTATCACATATTATGTCTGTGAATAGATATTCCAGGCTCCAAACCCATTACTGAGGATGCCTTCTGAAAGATGTATCTGTGTTCCTGCATCTCTTTCATATATACTATTTGTTCAAGCCTGGGATTCACTACCTTGATACTGGGATGATTTATACCTCTATTTCAAAACTGGAAGGAATTTCTTTTTTTTTTTTTTTTGCGGTACGTGGGCCTCTCACTGTTGTGGCCTCTCCCGTGGCAGAGCACAGGCTCCGGACGCGCAGGCTCAGTGGCCATGGATCACGGGCCTAGCCGCTCCGTGGCATGTGGGATCTTCCCGGACCAGGGCACGAACCCGTGTCCCCTGCATCGGCAGGCGGGCTCTCAACCACTGCACCACCAGGGAAGCCCTGGAAGGAATTTCTTGATCAAGTGGTGACATATGATTTCTAGGTCAGACTCAGGTCATTGGGTTCATTCATTTGATGACAGCCTTGCAAATCATGGCCCCCTCATTAATTGTATATTTTATCTTTACTTATAGACTTGACTTGGAAATTTTCAAAGGAGACTCAAAAGACTTTTGCAACAAAAATGATGAAAATATGATTAAAGTTATAAAAATAAAAATATTATTAAAATATAACAAAATATTTGTCAGTTGATTATGATAAAAATATGATAAACTATTCATGTCTTTATACATGTTCATAGGTGTATTCACAGCAGGTTAATGGATGTGCTGCATATATTGTAACTCCTTTGTGATTATAGCATCCTAGATATTAAAAATATATATATGAATTTTGGCCTGTATTTGAGAATAATTTCTCTATCACAGTGTAAAAGTTGATAATGGAGTAAAAATATTATTGATTGCCCTTGACCATTTGGGTGAGTTTGTTCTATGGGGTGAATTACAAAGGGAGTTTACCTGTACAAAGATATAACTTCCTTAAAATTCACTTTTTAGTGACAGTTATAAAGTCAAGAGAAAAGAACTAAATGATGATCAAACTAATCAAAATGCACTGGGCTTCCTGGGAAGGCCTTAATCAAACTATCGGCTTTTTACCAACTACTTGTCAAATGCAAAGAACAGCTCCCTTTCTCAGGTGTCTTATTCATGTCAGTCAATCAATGAACATCTTTCTTCGGAGGTCTGACGACTGATAAGTGTGCAGTACCATTACACATAAAATAGAACATCTGCGTATTGAGAAAGGCAGCAGAGAGGGGAGAATATGCGTTGAGGAATGAGTCTGAACCAAATTCATTCTGGATGATCCTTCATGGGCAGGTATAGTTCAGAGTTGCCCATTCAAGGCTCAATGGCGACCCCTGTTTGGTTTAAAGGTATAAGAAGAGGCTTGCCTTCAGTGGTCCAAACAGAGACCCTCTCCCTTCTTCACATTCCATCAACTACTGGTTTCATCTCCTAAATAACTCTAGAATACAAGAGGAAAAATCCATCTTTTTCCCTTCTCCAGATTTTATGGTGCTTCAGATCATCATCAGGGTGACCTCTCAAGTAGACTCCTGGAACCAGTAATCTTTCTAAAATGTCATTTCATTTTCCTGCTTACAACTGCCCAGTCCCCAGTCCCCATGTGGCCTTCAGGATGGTCCTTCTCTACTTGACCCTCAAGGCCATCATCTAGCATTTTTACCTCACCAGCCCTATCTGTGCCTCATCCCCTCTTCGTACTTAACACTTCTGTTTACACCTCTGAACTTCTTGTAGTTCCTTGGATAAGCACTCTTTGGACTTAGCACTTGTTATTTCCTCAACATGTTTCTTCATTTCTTTAATCTTTACTCACTTTCCTAGGCCTAAATTCAGAAGCTGCTGCTTTAAGAAAGCCTTGCCTGCCTGCTCCCCGCCATGCAAGTTATGTGCCCCTCCCATATGCTTCCAAAGTATTTTTACACTTATTTAGATTATGATTGCTAGGTTGTGTTCTGATCCATCAGCCTCTGTGTAAGCATGGAGTTTGTCTTCTGAACTAAGCATGATCCCTGTTACCAAGCAGAATGCCAGTTCTTTGGAGAAAGCAGAATGGCAGTCCTTAGGACCAAGCCGAATACGAGGGTTCTAGACATTGTCAAAAATCATGGGTGTCTACTTTCTCTAGACCAGGACAATTTTGCCTTCTATCAATATTAACAGAGAAGCAGAAGTTTTAGTTTAACGATAAACACAGTGATGAGTTGAAAAGGTTTTCTACTGCCCCTTTTATCCTCTACTCAATAGAATATTATGCAGTATTCAGATATTTCCACATCTAGTTCAGTATTCTGTTTGTGAAATCTCTTTTGTTTGAAATGTCCAAGCAGATCAAAAGCATACGGCCCTTATTTTTTTTTTTTTTAAGTTCTTCTTTTTGGAGGTGGGGAGGAAGGCAGATACAGAGGGAACAGCCCACAGCTGGGCATCTGCTTGTAGGGAAGAGCGGTTCTGGCCCTTGTAACGTTACTAGAGGCAGAAATGAAATTCAATCACGATTTCTTTCCTCATTTTATTCATTTATTTATTTATTTTTGGCTGCATTGGGTCTTCGTTGCTGCACGCGGGCTTTCTCTAGTTGTGGCAAGTAGGGGCTACTCTTCGTTGCTGTGCATGGACTTCTCATTGTGATGGCTTCTCTTGTTGCAGAGCACAGGCTTTAGGCGTGCGGGCTCAGTAGTTGTGGCACTTGGGCTCAGTAGTTGTGGCTCGCGGGCTCTAGAACACAGGCTCAGTAGTTGTGGTGCAAGGGCTTAGTTGCTCCGTGGCATGTGGGATCTTCCCAAACCCGTGTACCCTGCATTGGCAGGCGGATTCTTAACCATTGTGCCACCAGGGAAGTCCCTCTTTCCTCATTTAAGGCGGGTTCAATGGGCAGGTCCCTCTCTGAATTTTAGACATAATAGTAAAAAGCAAGCTGTTGCTTTTTTTTTTTTTTTGATTAAGATTGTGAAACGAAACTGCTTAAACATTACAGATTCAATTCATTACAAAAATGCCAATTGTAGCTTTCTGAGAAAGGTGCACACATATCTTAATAATGAAAGGTTATAATGTTTATTTCCATTTTTCTCATAAAAGAGAAGGAAAATAAAAATCATTAACTCTATAGTGAATGAAAGAGGGCATGAATCTGAAAAGGGCTATTTGGGGAGGTCACCTGGGAGAAATAGTGGGAACTCAATTAATCTAAACAGGGTGGAGGCCAGCCTTCACATTAGTGCTCTCCAGCCTTCTTGCAACCTATTCTTCCCAACTTTTCCCTCCCCTGTCTTCCTTCTGTCTCCCTCCCTGTTAAATTTCATTTTCTCAGTGAGGCCTGCTCTGATGACTCTATTAAAACTTAAAGTCACTTCCACAACTTCCAAGTCTCCCACTATCTTTACTGGTTTATTTTTTTTCCATAGGACAGAAGGCCATCTGTTTTACCACATAGCTTATTTATTCTGTTTATTGCTTACCTCCCTTCCTTAGAATGTAAGGACAGGCAGTGTTGCCCATATTGTTTACTATGGCATCCCTAGTGCCCAGGACACGGCTGCCATAGAGTAGACACTAAACAGATTCTTGTTGAATGAATAAATAAACCTTACTTGTAGTTGGTCTACAGTTTTCTGGTTTGTATTTGTCCCATCTGAAGCCTTTCAGTTCTCTATCTATTCTATTTTTCTTTTATTCTCATCTCAGAAATAAATAATTCAGCCAATATATCTATATTACTTCTCCCATTGCTTTTCAATTTCTCAATTTTTCGAATATCCCTGATCTGTGAAAGAAATAAAAGGAGGAAAAGACATACACAGATAAATATAGAGATAAAGAAATGAAGATACCTTCAATCTTCAACTTAAAAAGTTTACATTAATCACAGCTCTGAATGTGTTGTTTGCACGTCATTTTGGATTTTGAAGTATCCCTATAGTGGTTAAATGCACACACGTGTACATGATTGTACACACACCACAGACACACAGACAGATAGACATACACATGCTTACACAGTAGGCTCCACTTTCCCCCAAAATCTGAGCTCAGAGAAATCAGAAGCAGCTTTTGGTATTAAGCAACCTGATAATAAACTCCCTAAGGAAGACTGTTTAAAACATGTCCATATTCTTCACATTGAATAGATTTGGTTATTTATTTATTTATTTTTTTTTTGTGGTACGTGGGCCTCTCACTGCTGTGGCCTCTCCCGTTGCGGAGCACAGGCTCCGGACGCGCAGGCTCAGCGGCCATAGCTCACGGGCCCAGCCGCTCCACGGCACGTGGGATCTTCCCGGAACGGGGCACGAACCCACGTTCTCTGCATCGGCAGGCGGACTCTCAACTACTGCACCACCAGGGAAGCCCGATTTGGTTATTTCTAATCAATAGCATTGACACTGAATAGATTTGGTTATTTCTAATTAGCATTCATTCTAAGTTTAATTTTTTTCATACTATTGGATAACTACTAACAATTGCTCATAAAAGTAGGAATAGGGAATTTGAAAGTCATTCACAGTGACAAAACTAACAAACTTCTACAGATTTTGTCCATTTTTCTTTATGTTTTTGAGTAATTAGACATGTCACATTGTACGGGACCATGTCATGAGATCTTCTTGAATTAATGCCAAATGTACAGTCTAACTATAAGTGAAAAAACATTGGTCCTGCATCAATATTTATGATTATTTATGATGTTATTTAGCTAATTACAGTTAGAGAGACCTTTATAATTTTTACCCAGTAGGTTATTTCATGTTTGCATTTTTTCAATCTTGTGACTAAAACAGATATAAATGGCAGATGACATCCCTCTGTTTAACATGCCACATGCCTCTAGTGAGACTATAGCCTATCATGCTATAGATCTGAAGATTCAGTTCACATCATTATCCACGCTTCATCAGAACATCCACAGAGCCTCTGCAGTGCACGCTAGGCATGTTGGAACAAATGATATCTTCATCACAGCTTCTGATAGTCACATTATGCAACAGCTTGTTTCAACCAATCCATAATGTACTTTGTCAAACAAGTGAGATGAGAATACAGTGACTCAATTCCATGTAAGCCATGAAAAAACATACCTTCTACTGTAACCTCTGGGTTCTTGCTGCTAAAGTTCAAAGAACAAAGAAATGAGTTCTGTGAATGGGAAAATGGATTAATCTGTGGAGTTAAAAATAACTCTAATTGACTTAATATGAACTTTGTATTCTGATTTTATACAAAGACCTCCAGTTAATAATAATTGTTTTCTTTTTCATTCTTAAGAAATAAGAAAATCCATCACATACCCTGCTTCTAGGAAGCTGTTGCTTTCTGTCATTCCGTGTTTTGTGTCATTGTCTTTTACTTCTTCATGGAGAACCATATTTCATGCATCTGCTCCACTTTTAGTTATAAAGTGTCAAGGGAGTGGTGGGAAAGGTTAATGGTATCTGTGAGATTTAATAACATTTTTTATTGTAAATCATTTCTGGTATGTGTAAGAATGGTTTCCAAAGTTAATAGGCTTCACATGAACTTTGCTGAAGTCCAGCATCAGCCGTCTTCACAATTTTTACATTGTATTGATATACCTGGTGTTATTACACTCACATTATATGTGAATTTTATGTATATTACATATGCACTTTAAAAATAATATTTATGGAAATTCAAGGCACAATTATTCATTTATTTATTCATTCATTTTGCTGAGTACATACTATGCTGGCCTTTGTGAGAGAAAAATGAGTGTGTCAATAGTCCCTGCCTCCAGATGTTTACTTGGGAATATACAACATATGACAAGAGTTTGTTGATATATATATATACATGCATCATACCTGTGCAGTTGACATCCTGCCTACTTCTGAGGGGCAATAGGTACAAAATAAACTCATAATAGGTGGTAGGTACGGCAAGTGTCACGTGTGTGTTTTAGAAAATAAGAACAATAGGGATTCAGAAAAGGAGGAGAGTACACAGGCCAGAGAGCAGGGAAAGCTTTGAGGAGGAAGTGAATTTCAGCCAGACCTTCAAGTTCTATTAGCTGTTTTCAGGAAAGAAAGTAATTTGGAGAGATACCCTAGCTTTTCCTTTGTTCCATCTTCAGTGTCTAGCAGAGGTCTTAAAAATTGCTTAGTAAATCAGAGAATAGGATTGTCGAACTTCTGTATCCTTGCCTGAATGCAGGGGAGGAGGAGGGATAGAGAGAAGGGTGGTAGCAGGTCAAGGACTGAGGGGAAGGGCATAGAACAAAGAGAGCAGTGTGGCAAGAGTAGAGGGTTCCTGTAGGGAATGTCAAGATGAGGTTGGACAGGTGTTTGAAGGCAGAATGGAGGGAGACTTGGAGACTCTGGACGCTGTCCTGTTCCTAATGAAGGAGCGATGAATATTAAAAATACTCTTAACCGAAGAGTAACATGATAAAACTTTGAAAAAAGATCTGTCCACTTATAAGTAATTGCCTAATCATATCTGTCAGATAGCATATAATTTCATCTCATAGCAAATTTAATCATTTGCATATGTTGACAAAGCACTCTACATTCTCTTGCTTGAAACTATTGGAGTGAACTTAACATTGTGTCATCTGGGAAACTAAAATCTGGAAAATCAAATAAGTTGGTGGTAGCAGAGCTAAAATCAAAAAGGAGGTTTCTTATTCTAAGTCTTTAACAACTGTACAATTATCTACTCTTTAGAAGGTTTAAGCTGGTCCAGATGATGCTGTCACAATGAAAGAAGAGGATGCTGAAGTTTATCTCTTTAGTCTTGGAGTTTTGGGAATGGAAAGCCTAGTTATAACCAAGAGATGCAAATGGCCACTTTTTCTTACCCTACAGCACCACCCAAGAACACAGCTAGAGAAGCAGGCTTTGTTTGCAGGACGGGCTTAGCCCAAGACCATCAGGAGCCAAACAGAAACAGAGAGTCTATTTTATTTTATTTTATTTTATTTTTGTTATCATTGACTTATGAAGTCATATGAGTAAAGGAGGATGAACAGATTGGGTCAGAAAATCTATAAGGCCTTGAAACTCTAAGGATGGGGAGAATGGTGTTTGGTGAGTTGCTTCTCTCCCGAGGGGAGCAAGCTCCATCTGTGAGATCAAAAGACAGATTTTTACAACATTTGGTGGGGAGGGTTAAGCATTTGGAGACCACATGGAGATTATATAGGAGAAAAATCAAGGGGAAAGCTGCGTTTTTGGCTTTGGCATGCACCAGACTTGAGCAGGTCTATAAAGAACGCCCCGCCAAAGATAAACCAGAATGCCACTCCAAAAACTCCATATGTCAAAATTGTCTTTAGTGTTCTCAGTTTTTGTATCAGCAGTTTCAATTTAGTCTCCTCATTCTATTTATATCGTTCTGAAAAGGTACAATCAGATTAAGAATATATAAATTATATATATATAGAGAGAGAGAGATGGGGGGTGAGACACTTGAATTGGCATAAAGCATTCCCACCCATTAGCTCTAGCTATTGGGAAGGGAGGGGGCAAAAGAAAGTGCAATATGAACTGTAAATTATTTTCCAACACACATATGCACGTGCATGCACATACACACGCACGCACAAAATCTGTGTTAGTCCAAAATGTTTGGGGGCCTTGGGCTTTGGAGTCTGTTGAAGAATATATTTTTCACGGCTGTTGCATACTCTCTAATCTCAACAAACACTTAAATAATGCCAACTAAGCAAGAGGAAGTAGCCCAGAGTAATTAAAGCCAGCTGAGAGCCAGGCTGTTCCGCAGAGCCCCAGATGTCTTGTGGAGGCTATGCGACCTTGGGCAAACACTCGCTTCCTCAGCTGCATTTCCATCATTGGTAAAATGAAGATGGAAACAGTGCCTAGAGTTGTGGTGAGCACTAAATGAGATAACACATTTTGTGCGCATGGTAAATTCTCAATAAATATTCTTTATTACTGTGATTATGTGCCAGGCATAACCTCAACCAGACTCTCATTGCTGCTTGGAAATTCTTGTATTAATCTGTTGTGGACTCTAATTTGTATTCCTCACAGTGGCCCTTAAAACTATTTCACCCAATTTATCGCCTTATTCTCACCAGACTTTCTCACTCTAGATAGTGAGACTTGGGGGGCTGGGATTACAGCTTATTTATTCTTATATTTCCCAGATTGACATATAGATGGTACACACTGAAAACACTTACTGAATGAATATGTGAAGGACAGCAAGTCTTTACTGAGTCCACTGTCTTTATTTAGCGTATAACCTAATTGGATGGGAAAGACAAACATAAAAAGAATAATATCATGCAAATAAGAATCCAGTGAAGCACAAGCTTTGTACAGAGAATAAAGACTATGGTGTTGAAGAGAGGAATGATAGCAGTGAGGCTGAAAACAGTGAGTTGAGCCAGAATTTTATTTGTGTTTTGAAGGTTGTGTAGTTTACATATGCAGAGGGGATAATGCTATCATTGCCCGTGAGAAGTCATTGTACATTTCTGAGCAGAAAAGTGGCGGGTTGATGACAGAAATGTTCAGAGGGGACTAGTCTATAAAACCTTTAAAGATATCTTGGGACAAAGAAAGAAAATGTTACACATGTTTTTAAACGTAAATCTTTTAACTTTATAGAGACGCGGACGATTATAGAAACAATCTAGGTTTTCCCATCATTTGTCAAATTAGAAGACTGAGACCGTAGGAATTTACAAATTAAAAAATAGGGAATTTACTAATTCTTAAAAGACGTGTAATGAATAACATCCATAGGCTTATCATAGTGTCTGCAGGAAATAGCCTCCCTTTTCATTCCCTGTGACCCAGAGGTGGTGGGTAAAGCTGTAGGCACTGGAGTCAGTGTTCTAAGTTCTGAAGCCTGTGAGTTGAGGTCTTCCTGTTTTCCAGAATGATCAGTCAACGTACAAATTGAACTTCATAAATTCACCGTGAAAAAGGGATACTGCATGGGTTACAATTGTATTTGAAGGTTGGACTTATAGCCTGGTTGGTAGACTCGCCCCCAAATAGATCATTCCTTTTAGCCAATGGTTTCAGAGGTACATGGAACAGAATTAGTCATCAGATAAGAAGAACCAGAGGAAAAATATTATGCAATCACTCTCTCTGCATTAAACAGAAATGCTGAACTCAAAGTCATTAATTATGCATGTGGACCTACCTGATACCTGTATGTCATTAGTTTATAATGAATGTAAGTCTCCTTTCCTGGCTCTTCACTCAGATCCTACTGACATCTGGCTAGACATGGCCATGAAGATCCCTCTTGACTGCAGAGTCAAACAGTAAAATTTATGCAGAGATAGGGTTTCTCACTGAAAAGTGGATGTCATTAAAGCAGGGTGGGATTTAGGTGCCGTCAACAAAATGCCCAAGAGATAAGGAACAACATTTTGGAAAAGACAATCAAAACCATTTTTGTTTAACATTGCCTTTGAATTTTCATAAAAGATCCATACAGGCTTTAAAAGTATGTCTTTTTTCCTAAGGGTTAACTTTTTCGTCTTTGTTTCTTGCTTTTTAATAGATCGAATTTGCGAATGTGTCTTCTCCTGAAAGTTCCATCATGTTTTATGGTGGTTTTCCCATCCTCTCTCCTCCCAATAGATGTGAAACCATTATTGAAAGACTTATTGCCAGAGGTGTCAAGAGTTTATAGAAAGCAGAAAACATTGGGAAAACATGATGTGAAATCAAAATTAGGGATTGAAAAGGTATCAGAGGAGGAGAACAAACATGAAAAATTATACGCTCTGGAGCAAGACTCCAGAACTCACATTCTGATTCCACTACATACCAGCTGCATAATCTTGGGCAAGTGATTTACCAATCTGTGCCTCAGTTTCCTCATCTGTGAAATAGTGATCATTACATTACCTGCCATGAAGGGTTTTGTGAGGAGTAAATTAACTAATACAGGTAGGGCACCTTGAAAAATGACTGACAAATGGGAAGTATGTATTAAGAGTTAGCTATTACTATTTTTCCTATAATTAGTTTTTATTTAGAGTACAATATTTTTATCATGCAAATCTGATAATTCCTCAGGAAATTTAAGCACTGAGTTTGAGTCATGTGAGTCAGGAGTCAACCTGAGCCAAACCTAACCTAGGTCTTCTGGTTTCCAATTCTATTTGCAGATAGGGAGTAGAAAATTTGCTCTGGTGAAAACCAGATTTGTGTCAGTTCCCAAACTGAGTTCTGACCAACACGTGGATTACTTTAACACAATGGAAAGAAACTTTTGTTTATTTTCTTTGCAACCTTTTCTCTATGCTCAGGAAATCCCAGTGTCCCTAGAAGTTTGTGTTGCCTTTAAGGCATTTTCTTTTTCTTTCCAATTCTTGGAGTTTGTCAGTGTGTAAGCCAAAATGTAGCATTTGAGCTGAAGGGACAGCATTGTTTGCAATAACATTGTCTTTTCTATATTGTCCCTAATTCCCTCCTCTAAAAGGTCTTTGCTTCCTGTGTTAGGCAAGCACACACATTGAGGCTACATCTCCATTCAGTATCAACAAAGAAACTTTTCTGTGTCGAGGGATATCTATCTGTAAATGTACAAGTGGAAAGATCCCTAAGATCTTACTTTAAATGGAAGCTACAAGAAACTGTGTATATCTTGTAGTTCAGGCCTGATATAGTGTCTATGTAAAAGATTTGTGAAGGGTGGAAGGAAAGAAAATATCACATACATCCTGTCCTCTTTTTAAAGTTTCCCTTCTTAGCGTAGTAAGCTGGGGAAGGGGTAGTTTTTCTGGACCAGAACATTTGTCCAGAGTATCTGGAAACAAAGCTTTTGGCAAGAGAAAAGAGTGCCAATATGAAGAGCCTAACAGAGAAGCTCCCCTGTGCCTGTGTGCTTGTGTTGGGTTCTGTTCAGTGAAGTGAACAGATTGGAACCCCCGGTACTCTCTCAGGTCAAGGTCCTTGTCCTCTACTCAAAAGCTTCCCTCCAGTGGAACAGGCAGTCAAAATTCCTACACTTCTAAGACCCCCTCCTCAGACCATCTCAGATCTTCAATGTCCAACTTTAGTGCCTGGGAACATATTATTTTTTTCATGTTTCCGATGGAGAGTTCAGAAAAGAAATTATACAAATTCTGAAATCCACACTTTTAGGGATTTTTACTGTTCTACAAGGAAGTAACCCGTGGACATTACTTGTGTAGCTAGAGCCTACATTTTAGGTAGAAAATAAGCTAAAGAAGATTGGACAGCCTCAAGAAGACACCTGAATCCTGAAATCTCTCCCACATCAAACCTAAAACTCTTCACTCCTTGAAGTACATGAAGTTCCACTCATGAGCCTTTCACTTAGGTATATGAATTCCCCTGAAAATTCGGAGGATCCCCACAAGGAGGTTGCAAAAGACAGTCCACACCGCTTACTGTGCACTGGTTTAATCAGATGGCTTCACTCACCTGCCATCAGGGTACTCAATAATAGGAGAGGAATGAGTAGTTTTATAGCAAAAGCTGGTTATACAAGGATTATCCTGGCTGAACCACTGGTATTAAAGTCATGTAACCTATTATACAGAGCACAGCTATGGTATAAAACACCTAAAGGAAGAAGGCAGAGCGAATGTGTGCATGTTAAGGGTTGGGGGGGACATGTGGGACATGGGAGGATGTAAAAAGGGAACGGATTCCTTTCTCCCACCTGCCCACTCATCTTCCAAGTTTGGTTCACTTTAAAATTGTGCCTAGATAATTCTGGCCCTGTGTGTTCCTAGTACAATGGTCTAGTTCCAAGAACTAAGAGCATCTTATGGATTGGGTAGATTATATCTTTAGTGAAAGCTAAAGCTTATTAGATTTTTCAAAAATCTGATTAGACTTGAGTTGACTTTCTAAACTCTCTTCTAATTATATAATTGGCATTTTAAAGTTCTATCAACACAAGTAATAAGAGCAAATATAAAGTGTGCATGTATCATTGCCAATACAAGAATTTTCTTAAAATTTGTACTAAAAATCTATAAAAAAATTTTGAAGTAATGTTATACAATATTATGTTTAGAAAAGTCAATTTTATTCTAGTCTCTTTTAAGGCTCATGAAAATTAATTATCTTTTGCCACAGTTTTCTTTCCAATTTCATTTTTACAAGTAGTTGTCAATAGACAGTTAAAATAAGGCCAAGCCAAAAATACTCTTCTGTAAATGCTTACTAGATATCAACTGGTGTATATAACCAGAGAGAATTTATAGCCTAAACAGGGTGGAGTTTCTTAAACTTGAATGTGTATAACAATTACCTGGGGAGATTGTTAAAATGCAGATTCTGATTCAGTAGTCTGGGGTGAAATCCGAGGTTCTGTATCTCCAACAAGCTCCCAGGTGACCAGATGCTGCTGGTCTGCAGGCACAGGGCTAGAAAGCCAGGCAGTAGTGATTACAAAGTTAACAAGAAATTATCTTAATCTCCTTTACCCCTGTCTCCATCTCTCTGTTCATCAACCTGGAGTGACCTCTTTAATCATATAAGATATTCTTTGAAATAAGAAGAATTTGAGCAATAGATATGGCTATCAAAGATAATGCAGTGAGTCCTTGGAAACCAGGTGATGTTACAGGAATTTGAATGTCTGCTTGCCTTAGCAACAATGCCCGGGAGGTCCAGCCTGGAGCACCTTCTGATGACTCTAAGGGAAGTTAGTTTAATTGTTAATGGAAGTGTCCCTCCCACCCTCATCCTTACATTCATACTCATATTTTGCTTAGTGCTGTAGCATTTAAAGTGCTTTTTCTCCTGTGTAACCTCATTTTTGCAACAGCCCTCTGCAGTAAATGGATGAATAATAATAATAATAATTTGCGTTATTATTATTATTTGCATTTTACAGATGAGGATTTGAGCAACATCACGTAATGATATAGAAGAGCCAGGGCTAGGCCTAGTTCTCCTAATGGGCTCTCGGATTGTTTATACGTAACCCAATCCTACCCCCCACTCTCACTCCCGATCTTGGTTATGTAAAAAGAAATAGATAACAATAACACACACATTCCTTTCACTAAAGTGACTTGCTTGTTAAAAAGCACAAAGCCCTCCTTTCTGTGGCTGGTCAGAGACCGATGTGCTCTCTGGAAGATACCACTTCCAAGATATCCCAGCAGGGGGCACTGTGGCATCGGAATTCAGCTTTGCTTGCTGTCAATGGTTCCTAGGTGGTTTTTTGGGTTTTTGTGGCTTTTTTCCCCATTCTATTCATTTTTTCCCCCCTCCCTACCTTGTGTTTTCACTTATTAGCCTACAGCTGATATTCACACTTATTAGACTGTCAGCTGATATTCATCCCTGGAAAGAGTTTATCATACTTTATCATTTAAGCACAGGGTGTGTGTGTGTGTGTGTGTGTGTGTGTGTGTGTGTGTGTGTGTGTGTGTGTGTGTGTGTGTGTATGAAAGCTATGGAATAAGTTATGGCTGATACAGCAAATATCAACTCTCTCACAAAAATAGTTTCTCTTGTATCTTTTCTTTTTTAAATTTCATGGGGGTAGTGAATTTGTGAAATAAATGAAGGACATGAAGGCTCTGTAACTTTGATCCCTTGGTGCCTATAGCAGATGCCTGTTGTGCTTACTTTTCTTCTGCTACAGATTAATTTTATTTTCCAAACAAGCCAATAGATAAAAGAAGATAAGCAATGCTTGTCTGAGTTCCTCAGGGTTATTATTTTCCGCAGATCCAATCAGAATAAAAGGCTGCTGTTCTAGGCAGGTCCAAAGATGAGCAGCTAGCTTCTCGTGTCAAACCTTCAGTTCGCTCCATGGGGATGCTTCCAACTCCCTCATCCCCAGGCCAGAAGGGAAAGAGAAGTCCCCTTTGGAAGCACAGAAGCTGAGCTGAGGTCTCCCAGAAGGAAAAAGGCTGTGTCAGCTTTGCATAGCTTTCCCCAGCTTTGAATATAGCAACAAGATGTTGAAATATCAGGGAGGGATTTTGGAAAAAATCACCCTGGTTGTGTTCTGAGTCACTTTTAAATGAGATTTTTTTTGTTGTTTATTTGTAAGGAAATAAAATGCCCCTTATAGGCTCTCCTGAGAACTTGCCCACCTCAAAATGGTATCAGTATGGAATTGCCCCATCATCCTCTGTGCCTTGGCCTTTTGTCTGCCAATAGATACAACCAATTAAAGATTTGTCAGGTAGGGGCCCAGCTGCCTTCGGTCTAGTCCAGTATCTGGTATCGCATTGGGATACCACAAGTCACGCTATGGAAGGAGTGGAATAATCAAACTTTGTGAACTGGAAGGAATCATAGAGATTTTTGTTTTCTAAGCCAGTCAGCTCCTCCCACCCCAGCCGCCCCCGTGAGGAAGCCACGTCCTCAGTTGTCACATCATTTGCCAAAGGGCACATATCTAGTTTCCACGCAGAGGCCAGAACCTCCTTTTCTGACTCTCCTGCAATTGTTTTTACTCTTCAGCAGTGATTTTTCAAACCACTATCAATATAAATATTTGATTCAAACATATACATTAAGAATACTTTTACTAGCAGGACTTTCCATCTAAAAAAATAGATTTAAAAAATGAGTCCCGGGCTTCCCTGGTGGCGCAGTGGTTGAGAGTCCGCCTGCCGATGCAGGGGACACGGGTTTGTGCCCTGGTCCGGGAGGATCCCTCATGCCGCCGGGCGGCTGGGCCCGTGAGCTATGGCCGCTGAGCCTGCGCGTCCGGAGCCTGTGCTTTGCAACGGGAGAGGCCACAACAGTGAGAGGCCCGCGTACAGCAAAAAAAAAAAAAAAAAAAAGAGTCCCATTTTAACAGCATAAAACTCATCAGTGTAAGCATCTTACCAAAGTTAAGGTGAAAGACGAACTTCAAAGGCTAAGTAAAATGCTTGGTATCACATGTGAGGACAGTCTAGTAATAGGACCAGAGATACTCAAATTTGGGAGAAAACTCAAATTTGAGATACATTGGTTAGTTCACTTTTCTCAGAATTGGGAAAGGACTGCAGTATTTCAGTATTTCAGCATTAGAGGAAGCATCTCTCAGCGCAATTCACAAGACTTACTGGCCTGAAATTTTGTTTTGAAGTGATTATGCAGTACTACAACTGAATATAATCAATTGTGGACCTGTCATCTACATACTAAAATATATTCATATCTTCAGTTTCTACCCAATCTTATAAAATACACTCTTCTTCCCTTCGTAAAACACTCTTCTTTGTTTGCCCAAAGCACACTTTTTATAAGTTTCAGCATTCAGAATTCTAGCATTTTAAGAAACTTAATTGATTTTAATTTATAGATTTCAATCAGAACCTTATTTGTCCACACTAATATGGGGGGGAAATATATTTTTACTTTACCTTTTTTTAAAATTAATTAATTAATTAATTTAATTTTGCTGTGTTGGGTCTTCGTTTGGGCCCTCGTGCGAGGGCTTTCTCTAGTTGCAGCGAGCGGGGGCCACTCTTCATCGCAGTACGCGGGCCTTCTCACTATCGCGGCCTCTCTTGTTGCTGTTGCGGAGCACAGGCTCCAGATGCGCAGGCTCAGTAGTTGTGGCTCACAGGCCCAGTTGTTCCACAGCATGTGGGATCTTCCCAGACCAGGGCTCGAACCCGTGTCCCCTGCATTGGCAGGCATATTCTCAACCACTGCGCCACCAGGGAAGCCCCCTTTACCCTTTTAAGGTCTCAACTGGGACCCCTGTAACTAAAGTGATTAACAAGTGAAAAGCATGCAAATTTATTTAATATAGGTTTTATATGACGTGGGAGCCTTCATAAGGAAATGAAAACCTGAAGAAATGGTTAAACCTTAGTGTTTTTATGTTAGGTCTGGTGAAGAGTGGAAAGTCATGGGAAGGTGCGATAGGATAAAGAGCGTGAGTATAGTAAACCAGGGAAATTCAGCAAGGTCTGTTCCTTCAAATTCCTCTGTGTCCCTGGTCTTTGGAAAATAGAATGCTCCTTTCCTCTGGGTTTAGGGAGGGTGCCTCTCACATAAGGGTTTTATGACCTACTTCAGAAGAAGTCAGAAAGTCCTTCCTACACATGTCACTTCTCAAATTCCTTCAGCTTAAGATATTCAGTATACCAAGTGAATATTCAGTGTCATATTTTGGGGTTATAGTGTTTTGAACTCCATCATTGACAAGGTTGTTAATTTATACCAATGAAGTCCAGTGGAAGCTTCTTAATGCGACTTTACCTGGAAACTCTCTGGTCTAGCTAGGGTGTTCTTGTGGTTTTGCTAATGAGAATCTTATCTTGTTCTCCAGGTATTGATGCCTTTTGGTCTTAGTTATTTATTTAAGTTTTATCAGTTTTGCTTCTCACATGTCCATTATAACAAGAAATCTAAGTATTTAAAAAATACTTTATTATGTTTATTTATTATGTATTACCAATAATTAACTATTAATTATATATTATTAATTGTGTATTATTTATTATGTCCCCACTTTATTTATGTTTATATAAGTAATTGGGTTTCTGAGCACCCGCCAACATACAGCACCCTTTTACCTTCCAAAGTTCTTAACGAGTTGACAGTTAAAAAGGGGTGGGGAAGGGTGGGTGAAAAACAAATAGCCTATTTGGTTTAGTGTGCTCTGCTATGTGTCTCGTTTCTGTAACATGGAAAAGCTCATACATGCTGGGAATATAGGAAATATGTCAATGTAAAGGAAAGTCACACTGCAGCCTTCATTTGTGAGTTTCCTGTCATGTTGATGTTCTACACCAGCAAGTAACAGTAGTTGCATGCAAAGTATTCAGACAGGTCAAGACATCAAACACTGGGGGAGCCAAGTACAGTTACCCATTCAACTCATGTTCTTTCTTGAGGTGCAGTTAGGTCACAAGCTCTGTTCTACAAGTGTGGATCATACTGTTCTCCTGACTTTTGGCACTTTGCTCCTGTCTCCATGGCCTAGCATCCTCAATTCTTTCTCTGTCCATCAGGCAACACCCACCTTTTAATTTCAACTGACCTATTCTTTACTATATTTATTTATTAAAAATTAAATGTTTTCCAATGATAGTATTTTTATTAGGATTATTATTACTTTTACAAGTGTTCTGGTTACACAGTTGTGTAGATTTGGAGTAGTATAAGTTTTTGCCAAATACAAGGTTTTGCAAGAACACATAAACTGATGAAGACCAATCTGAAGAACATGACTAAGTTGCAAGAGCCACCTGAACCAGCTATCTGAACCCTGGTTAGGCAAACCTAGCTCCCCAGCATGCAAGTGAGGGACCATGGGCAAGATGCACCCGTGGAGCAGAGCCCTAAAAGGAATAGAGGGACCTGAGGTCCCACTAGAAGTCCTCTCAAGAGGAAGAAGCATGGGACTGAGTGGAGCTTGCCTAATTAGTTTTGCCAAATTTCCCAGTCAAAGTCAGAGAGAGAAACTAAGAAGAAAAAATTAAAGTCCTTCATCATGGACTAGAGAAGATGTATTCCCCTGTAACATAGTGGAAAACATTACTAGAAAACTTTGAAAATGTTGAGCAAGTCATGGAAAAATAAAATAAAATGCAAATAACCCATTCTTCCTTGAGAGGCAGTTAGGCTCAGTAATTGAAAATATTTCTTTCCAGACCTTTTCCTGTGTCAACCTGGTTTTATGGAACATATAGGAGTAGACTTTCTGTCTCTCCTTGAATTCACATAAACTAGTCATTTTAAAAAATGACTCAGGTCCTCTAAGAATGCGACCCTTTAAAATCTGGTGAAAAACATAAAAGCAGAAAGAGAGAGAGTAGAATAATCAACCTTATTCTCTGTTTGAGTTGTGCTTTTTAAAATCCATTATGGCCTCCAATCAGTCCTGCAAATAGTCATGCACATATTCGCCCAGGCACGTTATAATTTATTCCAGCTGGGTAGAAAAGAAAGTTTATTTCGTGTATGTGCTTGTACACCTACTCTCCCACCCCTACCATCAGTAAGAGAAATGGCTGGCTGAAGTGCAGGGCGTCTCTCAGCCCCACCATTAGTCTGATAATTGAACAGCGTATCACCTTTACACTTCTAAGCCTGATATAGTGGAACTCTAGAAATGAGAATAGAAAACACATGGGGAAGCCACCTATTTAGGAAACAAGTACATTTCCAAACTAATTGAACAT
The DNA here is from genome assembly GCF_964341445.2 of Mesoplodon mirus. Classification (NCBI taxonomy): domain Eukaryota; kingdom Metazoa; phylum Chordata; class Mammalia; order Artiodactyla; family Ziphiidae; genus Mesoplodon; species Mesoplodon mirus. The sequence continues at coordinate 66,246,067 of NC_138990.1, read as the reverse complement.
AAGTAAATCCTGCCCAAAGGCAGTTCCTATTATTCCCAGTGACCACACTCTTGCAAGTGGAAATGTCTCTTGGATTTCTCTATATAGGGAGACAACTGTAGGCATGTTAATTGTCCTTCCCAGTTTAATCCACTATAATAAATTGTTTACATTTTCACAGACATACGTATGTGTGAGGTCTTGTGTGCATCCTATATGAGATGCATGCACATATGTTTTCCACGGTTTATTTTTTTTTCTCATTGCCTAACATAATAAGTCCCTTGGCTGTATTTTCATTTTTCTTCTTCTTTTTTTTTAATTTAGATAGAACTCCAATGCTCAAAAAACATTGCATTCAGATTGTACATACTCTTTAGTTACCTGACTTTACCAGTTGTACTTTCTCAAGAGAAAATAATAAGAATGCTAAGATAATGAATACAATAGCCAGTAAGCTTTAGCACAGGCTGAAATTTTAAAATTCTGTGGTGCATGAATCTATGAAAACAGTGATCTTAGTGGAGACAAAATAATGCAGGTCTGCTAAACAATTCTATGTGGGCTGAGAGTTATTGGGAAAACTAGCCAAGAAATCAATCCCATTTAATAGGAGAAAAACACCCAAAGAGTCTATGGAACTGAGAAATTCCAGAACCTCTTAATTCATAGTCACCAAGTTTTGCTTGTGTGTAAAGCAGTGTTTAAATTAAGATGATGATCATGAGTTTTTCAACATTCTTCTCTTTCTGTGTTAAACAATTCAGAATATTCTCCCCTTATTTGCAGAGTTATGATCTCTTGTTTTGAACATTGCAGGGGTTTCTTTTGTTTTGCAATTTTATTCTATTTGTTGATCTAATTGATTGCAATTAGAATGAGATTTTTTTTCGCACCATTTTATACATAAACATTTCTGTTACTATAGAGGAATATGGAACTGAGTCAATGACACCAGTAAAACTCCTAAAGGAGTTTTAAAAGCTAAAAAAGAAATTTCTTCTGCCTTCACCACTCTAAATACAACTGGTTTCCTTTTGAGTCTACCCTTTTTACTGACAATAGCCAGAAAGCAACAGTGAATGAAGGGTTCTCTAGATCAATTTTTTTTTTTTTTTTTTTTTTTAAGTTTGGCTGCATTGGGTCTTCATTGCTGTGCACGGGCTTTCTCTAGTTGCGGCGAGTGGGGGCTACTCTTCATTGCTGTGTGCGGGCTTCTCACTGTGGTGGCTTCTCTTGTTGCGGAGCACGGGCTCTAGGCGTGTGGGCTTCAGTAGTTGTGGCTCACGGGCTCTAGAGCGCAGGCTCTTTAGTTGTGGCACACGGCCTTAGTTGCTCCATGGCATGTGGGATCTTCCCGGACCAGGGCTCAAACCTGTGTCCCCTGCACTGGCAGGCGGATTCCCAACCACTGCGCCACCAGGGAAGTCCCTAGATCAATTCTTAAATCAAAAATAATTGAAAAGCTCAGATTAGGAACATTAGGAGCTTGTGTCTTGGTCAGGAAATGGCCAGTGAACCTCTCTGTAAGCTTTAGTGTCCTCATCTGTACTGTGGATGCAATAACAGGACCTACTGCTCAGGGTCGCTGCTGGTATTTGGTCAGGGTATGCAAGCCACTTGTCAGAGTCCACGGCCCATAGGAAGAATGCAATAAATACTCATTGTCCTTGTCGTTCTCTGCTTACACTTCATCACAGCAACTGGAGAACCTTAGAAGACTGGTCTCTTCACTGTCGTGAAGGTTGATACATCAGCATTACACGTTTCTGTCCTAAAGAATACAAGACAGATGGCAGAGGAGCGGTGTCACTGATTGTCACTCTGATCATTTATCCCCTCTGGCTCATTTTCTCATGTCATTTGAGATGTTGGCTACAAAATACAGCAACCAAAGCTTCCCCATGGTTGCTGTCACAGGGCCACAATAATACAAAAAGTAGAGAGAGCCAGACCAGTCATCAGGGTTTGTGGTAGGGCCCTGGCACAGCATCTCCTGAAGTCCTGTGTCTGCTTCCAGGAGGAGATCAGGACTGGAACTTGCTATTCCTCAAAGAGAATCAAGGTAGTAAGTTCAGTATCTTCCCTTTTCCCCTCCAGAACATGCCTCAAGCTCAAAAGAAGGCACAACACCCAACAACTTTGACCTGAAGTTTTAAGGAGCCTAAAATACACCTTTTCCATGTAAAATTGTTCAGAAACCTGCCCTGGAAAATATGAAGAATAATTAAACATAGGCTCATTGCTGTTTTGCTTGATAGAGTACCTTACGGTTTCTGAATTTTAATACTTGTGGCTCTGGAATGTTTGAGTCCATGGACAGTATGTGGACTGAGAGCTATGTGTCCCTCTCCGGTTGCACGTATCTCCCCCTGCCCTGCCCTGTGATCATGCCTCTCTTGCACACTACATTAGGAAGCACTAGAGGAACACAAGCAGAGTTGTTAACGTTGAACAGAGGTTCTCAGTCATTTTTTAACCACAATCCTCATGCCCCATTCCATTCTAAACAAACACACAAAACTCTTGACAACAATGAAACATCACTATACAGAAAATTCAAACAGGATGGGGTGTGCGTATCATTTGCTTTGTAAACGGGAGTGTAGATGATTCGTATTTGTCTGCTATGTGTAGATATTCTAAAGTCTAGCCTTAAAGCAGTTATGGGTCACCAGTAGTTTTGATTCAAATACGCATCATTACACAGAGTAGGATAAGAATCGTTAATGAGTTAAATTGACAAAAATGAAGTTTAAATAAACAGAAATTCGTAATTTAAAGCAAGAATAATGGTACTTGAAAACCTCCTCCTCTGCTCTCAGTGCCCAAGATGCTTTGATAAAAGAGTATCTCCCTCCATGGGCTTCTCTGGTGGCGCAGTGGTTGAGAGTCCGCCTGCCAATGCAGGTTCGTGCCCCGGTCTGGGAGGATCCCACATGCCGCGGAACGGCTGGGCCCATGAGCCATGGCCGCTGAGCCTGCGCGTCCGGAGCCTGTGCTCTGCAACGAGAGAGGCCACAGCAGTGAGAGGCCCACGTACCGCAAAAAAACAAACAAACAAACAAACAAAAACAGAGTATATCCCTCCTAAAGTTTGGCAGTTCTGGCTATCTGCATGTGTTCACGTCCCAGGTGCTATTTGCATTACTCCCAGGTGTTGTGCAGCAGCCAGATTTCTCATTAGGATATTGAATTAGAATTCTCAGTAAACTCTATTAAGTACTAATTTTAGTTTATGAAGACTAAGTTTTAGTAATTCAGTAGCTATTTAATAGGTTACTAGTAAGGACACCATTGACACAGGTAAATGGCCACCTGCATTCTTAATCCCTAAGGACCTCACATATTTGGATTAATTTAGTCTTTAGGGTCAGCAGGGGTGTCCTTGAGGCTTGCTAGTGGCAAGTGAGCTCTACACTGAAAATTACCAATGTAGACTAGACCTAGCCATCAGAAAGACAAGGGTTCAAGGTCCTCTTTAACAGCTGTCTGATGTAGGACAAGTTACCTAATTACTCTCAGTTTCTTATCTCTAAAATAGGAATTCTTAGATCTCATGGAGCTGTCACAAGGAATTTAAATAATATAATACCTCTACAGCTTTTATCACATTGCCTGGTATAAGTTGTTCTATAAACATTAGCTATTGTGATTCACTTTGTTGTCTTCCAGAGGTTTCAATGGAGTAGGATAGGAGTACCTTGGAAGTGATAGTTGCATATTCAATTGAAGTGAATGAAATCAGACTGTATTTTAAGACTAACATATAAAGACCCTGTTTTGGTTTTTTTTTTTTGTTGTTTGTTTGTTTGTTTGCTGTACGCGGGCCTCTCACTGCTGTGGCCTCTCCCATTGCAGAGCACAGGCTCCGGACGCGCAGGCTCAGCGGCCATAGCTCACGGGCCCAGCCGCCTGGCGGCATGAGGGATCCTCCTGGACCAGGGCACCAACCCGTGTCCCCTGCATCGGCAGGCGGACTCTCAACCACTGCGCCACCAGGGAAGCCCCCCTTGTTTTGTTTTTGTCTAGAGCTGATATATATGTTGGGAGCCACTGCCATATAAGAAGTGGCTAGATGCCTTGTCATACATTTCAGGTTATTGAAAAGGATTTGAATTTCGTCTTAAGTGTGAGGGGAAGCCATTGATCATTTTTTGATCATGGGAATGGCTATTATTTTTCAGTACAGAACTCTGGCTTCAGTGTAGACAATAGATTTTAGAGAAGCATGGGAAAAAGGAAACCTGTTAGGATGCCCTCCTGGATGTCCACACAGGAGATAGTGGTGTAATGTTCGTCTGAACACAAGAAGTGGTCAAATTCCAGATTCATTTTGAAGGCTGAGCAGACAGCACTTGCTGACAGATAAGATGTGGGGAGAGAAAGCAGGAATAAATATATTCTTTAATTTTGACCTGCTAAACTGTGAAAATGGTGGTGTCACTAGAGGAAACCCAGGTTGAGAATGGAAAAATGAAAAAGAGCTTTTTCTTTTGTGGTGGAGGGATGGGGTAGAGAAGAGGTTTTTGTTATTATCGTTGCTGTTGTTTGGTGGTTTTTTTAGGCTTTGGTTTTGAGACATAAAATTAAAAATGTGGTTTTGACATGCGTAGTAGACATCCAAGTAGAGAAGTCAATCAGGAAAGAGTTGGGGCTGGAGACTCAAATTTGTGATCCTCACATCTAGATTGATTAAAGTCACAGGACCAGATGAAATTACTCAGAAAAGGAGTTTAGATGGAGAAGAGGTTTGAAAGCTGAGTCTTCTGATATTTGGAGGTCATAAAGAACAGAATCTAGCAAAGGAGACAGAATAAGTGGCCAGCAAGGTGGGAAAAACAGAACTTTTGTGTGACATCTGGGAAGCCAAGAAAATAAAGTGTTTCGAGGGAGAAAATAATCTACTATGTCAAATACTTTATTTGTGGAGGTAGAGAAACAGTTCTCAAAATACAAATCCTAGGAAATGGCAACACAGACAACAAAATGGCTTCTCTCTTGAGGTGACACCTGTCGATTTGAAAATGTCTTAGGGCTGTTTGCTACCTGTGCTTTGTGTAGCATAATTTTCTTCCTTCTTTTCTTCTTTCCCTGGGAATTGCATGTGTCAGCAGCAAGTGAGCAGTAATTTTGTCAGATTCCCATGTATAAAGTCAGGAAGAAATAGATTAAGCCTATTTTTCAAATCCTCTTATTCCTACTTTTAAAAAAAATGTCTTCATATAACAAACCACAGAGAATAAACTACTAGGAAGAATGAAGTTTCTATGAAAAAATTGAGGAATAATATGTTTTTTTATCCCAGATTTTCACAAAATCCAAAAGGAGAAATGATTTACTTTGGGATAGCTTAATTTTACTCATCATTTTTTTGGTAAATCCCTTCTACACAGTTTTCAAAGCCAAGGTATCTTTACTCCCTTAAATGAACAGGCAAATTTCTGTTTTGCCTGTTTTGAAAATGACACACTATCCTCTAATCCATCTTCCTGGAATATTTCATGGAACTGCTACTTGAAATGCCACAAAGTCCAATTCTAACAAGAAGGTAAATTAAATGACTGAAAGGCTAGGTGTCGTTAGGAATGCAACTTTGACTAAAGAGGTTGCTCAGTTCCAAGACTAAATGGCAGTAAGGAGGAAAGATGGAAGTAATATGTAGTCTTGGAAACTAAAGATGTTAAGGGTTTTAAAGGAGGAAACTATCCAGTACGCAGATACTACCTTGTTAGAGAAACAGCCTACAAATTATAAACCCTGGAAAATGATAACGTCCAGACAACAAAATGGCTTCTCTCTTGAGATGACACCTGTTGAATGGAAACTATCTTGAGTTTATTTGTGCCCTGTGGTTTGTCTATCATAGTTCTCTCCTTATTTCTTCTTTCCCAGGAATGTTGCCATGTCTTTCAGCTTTTAAAGAAATAAGATTTTAAGTAATATTTGCTGATTTTTAAATATTGATCACTTTGCTTTTAATACATTGCTTGGGCCAAACCACTAAATTTGTAGTCCTGATCTAACTACAGGGGCTACCTATTTGAAATCTCTTCTCTACTATTTGTTTGTTTTCACATGCTTATTCATTTACAGAACACATATTTATCAAGCACCAACTAGACCGATGTAAAGAATATGACTCTTACTATTAACTTTTACTTTATCTTCCATTACTTTATCTCAGTTCTCTCTTTTTCTCTTTTTCTCTAATGATCACGTTATTCTGGTCTAAGAATATATCTCAAAAATTAGTACTGACTTATAATATTTACTATTTAGGTGGGTTTTTTTTTAATCTCTTTTTTAACTTTTTGCAATCTAGCTGACCTTCTTATGATTTAGATGAATTGACATTTCCATTTCTCTTCCGTGATCCTATTACCTAGCAATTTTTTAGACGCAGTGTTGGCAAAACACTAGTAGAGTGAAAAGCATCCTGTGGTGGAATTCTGTAAATAATCTAATCTCAGTCCGCCCTCTCTTTATCAGGTAATGATGATGGGGGTGGCTGTGGGGATTGGAAAGAGATCAAAACAATCATATAAAAAGCTTACTTAAGAAGGTATTTGCACATAAATTTCTCCTTTAGGGTACTTTTGTTGGTTCTAGTATTATTAAATAGGTTTGGTTTGATAATTTATCACTAGTTATTGTATAAATAATATGTGTGATCAAGTCATCTTAGAAATGCATGATTGGCTCTGTCAGTGATGAACAGATAATAATTCAAGAAAGAGACACCTCAATAATTAGCACAGATGGCAACTATCTGATAAATTGATAACCAAGTTTCATAACCTGCCTCATTAAGTAGCAGCAAAAATTAATCTGCAGAGATGTTTACAAGTGAAAAGAAGTTAATTGCTCATAAGACTTTTTAAAATTATCAGAAATATATGTTATTAAATGAGACAGTCCTCTTGTATATCCCTCTCTGAATTGTACAGAAGCATGAAACAAAGAAAAGAAAAGGTGCAATCGAGGAAATTACTTTCAATTGTTTCTCATTCCTCCCTAAGCCATTTGTTGCTGCCTGGGCATCTTACTTCTCATTCTTCTGTGTAAATTAGACGTTTAGTACCAGCAGAGAGTTTCAGATCTGGGATTAAGATTCATTGATCCATTTGGTAAAAGCCAGCCTGTGTTATTAGTTCACTGGAACTTAAACTAGAATAGGAACCCTTGCCAGAAAGTTCCATTCTAACGAAGACCAATGTTGCCCCTGTATTTCTAAACCTTTAATGTCATGTACTGGATTTTTTAAAATAAATGATGGAATTGCTAATAAGTATATTTAAAGGAGGTTGTTGTTATTATATTTTAAATGAAATATAAATTTGAAACAGTAAGATTCTCTTCTCAAGTAAAGTGAATTGTTTTTAAAGCAACATAATTAGATTTAGTCATAACTAAACTCACTAAGATGATAGTCCTATCCCAGTAAGATTTCGTTCTGTAAGCTTTATTTTTAAGTCTTCCTTCCCACTACGTATTAATGCTTAGTCAACCCAAGGACCTTCTCCTGCATTCCAGCTTTTACCTGTCTCATAAATTACTTTTATCTTTCTGTAACTCTTCCTACTCTTTTCTTTCTGCACACTTGTGAGCCTCTCTAAATACATTTAAGTCAGTTTTCCTGGTATTGACTCATCCTACCACACACCCAAAGCCTTTTTTTTTTAATTGGAGTATAATTGCTTTACAATGTTGTGTTAGTTTCTGCTCTACAACAAAGTGAATCAGCTATATGTATACATATATTCCCTCCCTCTTGAGACTCCCTCTCACTGCCCCCCCCATCCCACCCCTCTGGGTTATCATAGAGCACCAAGCTGAGCTCCCTCTGCTATATGGCAGCTTCCCACTAGCTCTCTATTTTACACATGGTTGTGTGTATTTGTCAGTGCTACTCTCTCAATTCGTTCCACCCTCCCCTTCCGCCCTTGTGTCCACAAGTCCATTCTCTATGTCTGCGTCTCTTCTCCTGCCCTGCAAATAGGTTTATCAGTACCATTTTTCTAGATTCCAAACATATGCATTAGTAATACGGTATTTGTCTTTGTCTCTTTGACTTACTTCACTTTGTATGACAGTCTCTAGGTCCATCAGCATCTCCACCAATGACCTAATTCTGCTCCTCTAGCTCTCTGAGCTCTACAGGAAGGCCAAAATTCACCAAGTTATTCTGGAAGTTAAAGGTGACATGTTTTCAAAGACTGTGAAAATCAGGCCAGAGTGTGTTAGGGTAAATGACATCAACTCTGTGCTTCATCAGCTTATTCTTAAAACTGCTGGTCCTCTGGGTAGTTAAATACTAATGTGGCTTATCAAGGACACTTGTCACCAACCTTTGAGTTCTAATACGGTAAGCACAGAATTGCATTTTTTATTAAATCAGCATATGAGCTGAACCAACCTGTGTAAACCAGTCACTCTCAAGAGTAAGAAAAAATGTTCCTAAATTCACAAAGAGGTCTTCTCTCAAATTTGCTGAGTAGATTTAAAAAGTTAAAAGAAGAATGAACAAAGAAACCTGACTTTTTTATTGATGAAATTAAACAAAGAGTAGGAAGAAAGTCTGGGAGGACTTAATTATCCTTATGAGGATTCCCCACGTTTCCTGTGTACCCCATTTTCCTCTAGATGAAATCCTTTTAAACAACCAAACCCATGACTTATTAACTTACAAGGGACTTTTATAATAAATACAGGAAAACCCATGCTCCTTATCTCTGCCTTGGTTTGGCCATTTTTAAGGAAAGATGCATACTCACAACATAATTTGATAGTCTAAGAGATGGCTTCAAGATGGCGGAGTAGAAGGACATGCTCTCACTCCCTCTTGTGAGAGCACCGGAATCACAACTAACTGCTGAACAATCATTGACAGGAAGACACTGGAACTCAACAAAAAAGATACCCCACATCCAAAGACAAAGGAGAAGCCACAATGAGATGGTAGGAGGGACACAATCACAATAAAATCAATTCCCATAACTGCTGGGTGGGTGACTCACAAACTGGAGAACAGTTATACCACAGAAGTCCACCCACTGTAGTGAAGGTTCTGAGCCCCATGTCAGGGTTCCCAACCTGGGGGTCCAGAAACGGAAGGAGGATTCCTAGAGAATCAGACTTTGAAGGCTAGTGGGATTTGATTGCAGGTCTTCGACAGGTCTGGGGAAAACAGAGACTCCACTCTTGGAGGGCACACACAAAGTAGGGTGCACATGAAGACCCAGGGGGGGAGGAGCAGTGACCCCATAGGAGACTGAACCAGACCTATCTGCTAGTGTTGGAGGGTCTGCTGTAGAGGTGGGGGGTGGCTGTGTCTCACTGTGAGGACAAGGACACTGGCAGCATAAGTTCTGGGAAGTACTCCTTGGCATGAGCCCTCCCAGAGTCTGCCATTAGCCCCACCAAAGAGTTGGGGGGAAGCTCCAGTGTTGGATAACTGCAGGCCAAACAACCAACAGGGAGGGAACCCAGCCCCACCCATCAGCAGACAAGCGGATTAAAGTTTTACTGAGCTCTTCCCACCAGAGCAACAGCCAGCTCTACTCACCACCAGTCCCTCCCATCAGAAAACTTGTGCAAGCCTCTTAGATAGCCTCATCCACCAGAGGGCAGACAGCAGAAGCAAGAAGAACTACAATCCTGTAGCCTCTGCAACAAAAACCACATTCACAGAAAGATAGACAAGATGAAAAGGCAGAGGGCTATGTACCAGATGAAGGAACAAGATAAAACCCCAGAAAAACAACTAAATGAAGTGGAGATAGGCAACCTTCCACAAAAAGAATTCAGAATAATGACGGAAGATGATCCAGGACCTCGGAAAAAGAATACAGGCAAAGATTGAGAAGATGCAAGAAATGTTTAACAAAGACCTAGAAGAATTAACGAACCAAACAAACAGAGATGAACAATACAATAACTGAAATGAAAACTACAGTAGAAGGAATCAATAGCAGAATAACTGAGGCAGAAGAATGGATAAGTGACCTGAAAGACAGAATGGTGGGATTCACTGCCACGGAACAGAATAAAGAAAAAGAATGAAAAGAAATGAAGACAGCCTAAGAGACCTCTGGGACAACATTAAATGCAACAACATTCACATTACAGGGGTCTCAGAAGGAGAAGAGAGAGAGAGAAAGGACCCAAGAAAATATTTGAAGAGATTATAGTCGAAAACTTCCCAAACATGGGAAAGGAAATAGCCACCCAAGTCCAGGACGTGCAGAGAGTCCCCCATACAGGATAAAACCAAGGAGAAGCATGCCGAGCCACATAGGAATCAAACTGGCAAAAATTAAAGACAAAGAAAAATTATTGAAAGCAACAAGGGAAAACCAACAAATAACATACAAGGGAACTCCCATAAGGTTAACAGCTGCTTTCTCAGCAGAAACTCTACAAGCCAGAAGGTAGTGGCATGATATACTTAAAGTGATGAAGGGGAGGAACCTACAACCAAGATTACTCTACCCAGCAAGGATCTCATTCAGATTCGATGGAGAAATCAAAAGCTTAACAGACAAGCAAAAGCTAAGAGAATTCAGCACCACCAAACCAGCTCTACAACAAACACTAAAGGAACTTCTCTAAGTGGGAAACACAAGAGAAGGAAAGGACCTACAAAAACAAACCCAAAACAATTAAGAAAATGGTCATAGGAACATGCACATCGATAATTACTTTAAACGTGAATGGATTAAATGCTCCAACCAAAAGACACAGGCTTGCTGAATGGATACAAAAACAAAACCTATATATATTGCTCTCTACAAGAGACCCACTTCAGACCTAGGGACATATACAGACTGAAAGTGAGGGGATGGAAAAAGATAGTCCATTCCAATGGAAATCAAAAGAAAGCTGGAGTAGCAATACTCATATCAGATAAAATAGACTTTAACATAAAGACTGTTACAAGAGACAAGGAAGGACACTACATAATGATCAAGGGATCAATCCAAGAAGATATAACAATTCTAAATATATATGCACCCAACATAGGAGCACCTCAATACATAAGGCAACTGCTAACAGCTATAAAAGAGGAAATCGACAGTAACAGAATTATAGTGGGGGACTTTAACACCTCACTTATAGCAATGGACAGATCATCCAAACAGAAAATAAGGAAACACAAGCTTTAAATGACATAATAGACCAGATAGATTTAATTGATATTTATAGGACTTTCCATCCAGAAACAGCAGATTACACTTTCTTCTCAAGTGTGCAGGGAACATTCTCCAGGATAGATCGCATCTTGGGTCACAAATCAAACCTCAGTAAATTTAAGAAAATTGAAATCATATCACACATCTTTTCTGACCACAACACTATGAGATTAGAAATCAATTACAGGGAAAAAAACATAAAAAACACAAACACATAGAGGCTAAACAATACGTTACTAAATAACCAAGAGATCACTGAAGAAATCAAAGAGGAAATCAAAAAATACCTAGAGCCAAATGACAATGAAAACACGATGATCCAAAACTTATGGGATGCAGCAAAAGCAGTTCTAAGAGGGAAGTTTATAGCAATACAAGCCTACCTCAAGAAACAAGAAAAAAAAAAAAGAAACAAGAAAAATCTCAAATAAACAATCTAACCTTACACCTAAAGGTACTAGAGAAAGAAGAAAAAACAAAACTCAAAGTTAGCAGAAGGTAAGAAATCATAAATATCAGAGCAGAAAATGAAATAGAAACAAAGAAAACAATAGCAAAGATCAATAAAACTAAAAGCTGGTTCTTTGAGAAGATAAACAAAATTGATAAACTAGCCAAACTCATCAAGATAAACAGGGAGAGGACTCAAATCAATAAAATTAGAAATGGAAAAGGAGAAGTTACAACAGAGACTGCAGAAATACAAAGCATCCTAAGAGACTACTACAGGCAACTCTATGCCAATAAAATGGACAACCTGGAAGAAATGGACAAATTCTTAGAAAGGTATAACCTCCAAGACTGAACCAGGAAGAAATAGAAAATATGAACAGACCAATCATAAGTAATGAAATTGAAACTGTGATTAAAACTCTTCCAACAAACAAAAGTCCAGGACCAGATGGCTTCGCAGGTGAATTCTATCAAACATTTAGAGAAGAGCTAATACCCATCCTTCTCAAACTCTTCCAAAAAATTGCAGAGGCAGGAACACTCCCAAATTCATTCTATGAGGCCAGCATCAGCCTGATACCACAACCAGACAAAGATACAAAAAAAAAAGAAAATTACAGACCAATATCACTGATGAATATAGATGCAAAAATCCTCAACAAAATACTAGCAAACAACAACACATCCAACAACACATTAAAAGGATCATACCCCATGATCAAGTGGGATTTATCCCACGGATGCAAGGATTCTTCAATATACACAAATCAATCAGTGTGATACACCATATTAACAAATTGAAGAATAAAAACCATATGATCATCTCAATAGATGCAGAAAAAGTTTTTGACAAAATTCAATACCCATTTGTGATAAAAACTCTCTAGAAAGTGGGCATAGAGGGAACCTACCCCAACATAATAAAGGCCATATATGACAAACCCACAACAAACATCATTCTCAATGGTGAAAACCTGAAGGCATTTCCTTTAAGATCAGGAACAAGACAAGGATGTCCATTCTCACCATTATTCAACATAGTTTTGGAAGTCCTAGCCATGGCAATCAGAGAAGAAAAAGAAATAGAAGGAATACAAATTGGAAAAGAAGAAGTAAAACTGTCACTGTTTGCAGATGACATGATACTATACATAGAGAATCCCAAAGATGCCACCAGAAAACTACTAGAGGTAATCAATGTATTTGGTAAAGTTGCAGAATACAAAATTAACGCACAGAAATATCTGGCATTCCTATATACTAACAATGAAAGATCAGAAACAGAAATTAAGGAAACAATCCCATTGACCATTGCAACAACAAAAAAATAAAATACCTAGGAATAAACCTACCTAGGGAGGTAAAAGACCTGTATGCAGAAAATTATAAGACTCTGATGAAAGAAATTAAAGATGATACCAACAGATGGAGAGATATACCATGTTCTTGGATTGGAAGAATCAATATTGTGAAAATGACTATACTACCCAAAGCAGTCTACAGATTCAATAAAATCCCTATCAAATTACCAATGGCAGTTTTTACAGAACTAGAACAAAAAATCTTCAAATTTGTATGGAGACACAAAAGACCCCTAACAGCCAAAGCAGTCTTGAGGGAAAAAAATGGAGCTGGAAGGATCAGACTCCCTGACTTCACACTATACTGCAAAGCTACAGTAATCAAGACAATATGGTAGTGGCACAAAGACAGAAATATAGATCAATGGAACAGGATAGAAAACTCAGAGATAAACCCACACACTTATGGTCAACTAATCTATGACAAAGGAGGCAAGGATATACAATGGAGAAAAGACAGTCTCTTCAATAAGTGGTGCTGGGAAAACTGGATAGCTACATGTAAAAGAATGAATTTAGATCACTCCCTAACACCATACACAAAAATAAACTCAGAATGGATTAGAGACCTAAATGTAAGACCAGACACTATAAAACTCTTAGAGGAAAACATAGGAAGAACACTCTTCAACATAAATCACAGCAAGATCTTTTTTGACCCACTGCCTAGAGTAATTAAAATAAAAACAAAAATAAACAAATGGGACCTAATGAAACTTCAAAGCTTTTGCACAGCAAAGGAAACTATAAACAAGACGAAAAGACAACCCTCAGAATGGGAGAAAATATTTGCAAACAAATCAATGGACAAAGGATTAATCTCCAAAATATATAAATAGCTCATGCAGCTCAATATTAAAAAAACAAACAACCCAATCCAAGATTGGGCAGAAGACCTAAATAGACATTTCTCCAAAGAAGACATACAGATGGCCAAGAAGCACATGAAAAGCTGCTTAACATCACTAATTATTAGAGAAATGCAAATCAGAACTACAATGAGGTATCACCTCACACTAGTTAAAATGGGCATCATCAGAAAATCTACAAACAACAAATGCTGGAGAGGGTGTGGAGAAAATGGAACCCTCTTGCACTGTTGGTGGGAATGTTAATTGATACAGCCACTATGGAGAACAGTATGGAGGTTGCTTAAAAAACTAAAAACAGAGTTACCATATGACCCAGCAGTCCCGCTACTGGGCATATACCCAGAGAAAACCATAATTCAAAAAGACCCATGCACCCCAATGTTCATTGCAGCACTATTTACAATAGCCAGATCATGGAAGCAACCTAAATGCCCATCGACAGATGAATAGATAAAGATGTGGTACATATATACAATGGAATATTACTCAGCGATAAAAAGGAACGAAATGGGGTCATTTGTAGAGACATAGATGAATCTAGAGACTGTCATACAGAGTGAAGTAAGTCAGAAAGAGAAAAACAAATATCGTATATTAACACATATATGTGGAACCTAGAAATATGGTACAGTTAAACCGGTTTGCAGGGCAGAAATTGAGACACAGATGTAGAGAACAAACGTATGGACACCCAGGGTGGAAAGTGGTGGGGGGTGGTGGGGGTGGTGGGATAAATTGGGACATTGGGATTGACATATATACACTAACATGTATAAAATGGGTAACTAATAAGAACCTGCTGTATAAAAAAATAAAATTCAAAAAAAATAATTTGTTAGTCTATACATCAAACTGCCATTTAGGAACAAAAAAGGTTAAAGATTTCAACTAGTTAGTTGTAAGAGGTAGACATTTAATTGACAAACGTGGTATAAATGATTCTAAAGATGAGTTTAACTTAGCAATCTAGAATTTTAACTTGTCAATTTAACCTTTTCAAGAAAAGAAACCAGATACCATAATATCACCAACTATAATCAGAAATTCAGTATTTAAAATTCCATTTGAATATGAGGCCCTGCCTTGGGGTTTGGGTTATTTCAGCAGTTTTTTCAACAATATTCATGGAACATCTGCTAAGTGCCAGTTATTGTCCTAAGCACAGGAATATGTTGGCAAAGAAGGTAGAGAAGTCATCTACTTAGTGAAATTTAAGGAGGGGGATGGATGTTGACAAGAAATTAGCAGTTTATTAGTTTGAAATTGTGAAAGATGCTTTAAAAGAAAGTGAAGGGAATTATAGGGGAGCCCGGCTTAGTAAAGTTAAGCCATGAATCTCTGAGAAGGTTATATTGAACCTGAAATTTGAATAACAATTGGAAATAGCTAAGAGAAGAGGGGGAAGAGAAAGGGTCAGTATTACAAATTTGTACCCTTGGGTGCAATCAAGAGGTTTACTTAATAGATCAGTGATGTGTTCAGATATTACTGATACCAGGAAATCCAACTTTATTGCTTATGTGAATAAATAGTTTGTATGCTGGTGGACCTTGTCTCAGAACTTGTTTCCCAACTCACTCTCTCTAACTGTAACCATCTAAGAATTATCATTGGACTAAATGGTGTTCATATTTTATTCCATATTTTAGGAATACAATTAATGAAGAGCGCTGTCACTAGATGTAAGTCTATTCATGTGTTTGCCTAAATCTGTCTGTGTATCACCAGAATGTTTGGTCACTTCATTCAAAGCTTTGATAGTCTTTATTTTTTGCCTTATGACACGGAATCACTGATTTGAAGCATGTCCTCTTCATTAAGTTGGTTAGATATTGCGCTGCTTTTAGACATACTCTTAAAGTCACCATGATGTGTTTTCTTTGTTTAATGTGGTGACCACATAAGTAACTAGACTATCTATAAACTTCTCAAGATTAGCAACCATTCTTTTCTTGCTGTTGTAACTGGGAAGTCTGTTATAGACTCTTCAGTGAGTGGGAGACATTCCATAGAAGGGTGTCAGATAAATATGTGAATGAAAGAGGGATTGAAAGGCATCTGAAAAATGGTAAGAGAACAATGTCCTGCCATTTCCAGACTATCAGGATTAGTTTCAATGAATATCCTGAATTTCGATGTAATTGAATGGAATTGAAGGAGCATAAAATTATAATTCCAAAGCGATGGCACTCCTCAGAGAATGCCCTTCTGTCAGAAGCCAGATATCAGAGTTGCTGCCAACTCCCTGATGGGGAGCATTTCTGGAAGATGTTTTCCCCATCAGGATACAGAAAAACCAAACCCTGGTTTGTATATAGGGCAATAAAGTACAGCATTTGGATGTGCTCCAAGTGGCTATGACAGAACCAATATACACATACACCAGGTTCTGAGCATTGACAGAGCTGAGGCAGGTCCTCCACAGAATGATGACCTCTAGAAGGTCATCAAAGAGATTGAAGATAAGGCCATGTTTGATGGTGATTGTAAGCAAATCACAAATATAGATACATTATATTTAACATATGGGTAGGTTGATACCAGTCCTGTGCAGCTTAAATGGCAATTCTAGTACATTTTTTATTCATAATCAGTCTATTTTACTTCACTGTGTTATGAATGGTCTAATTGAAAATCATGTCCAAAAAGAAGTAGTCTTCCCATCTGTCACGGCTGGTTCTTCTCCAAAATGGTTTACTCAGCATGAACCTTTAATCCGTAGGGGGTGAAAGCAAAAGGCTGCAAGAAGACAAAACTACAGACTGTTCTTATATTTAGCTCCTTTAAGATCAATTGAAAATTTTAATTGTGGTAAATTATCTAATCACATTAGGTTTCACTTTTTCAGAACTTGTGCTGCATTACCCAGGCCCCTAGTGGATTTGATATTTATTGTCCACAGTGAGTGTTTTGCAAAATGTTATAAAATAAAGATATTCATTTCTTAATTCAGAGCCTCCTGGGAGTTCATAATGGCACTGATTGTTTTAAAAGTAATCGAGTGTTTAAAAATATCTTGAAAATTAACAGGACCTGTTTTTTTTTTTTAATGCCATTAAGAGCAATCACAGATTCCCTGAAGAGAGGCTTCATAGGACCATGCACTTCAGCTGTCAACTATTTCTTCATGCTGTTCCTGTAATTTTAGCCTTTAGCACAAGTAACTGAATTGAGCTGAACTTGGCATTCATTTCTCCTACCTTAGCAGAAGTTTTCTATTTAGGTATGAGTAAATAGAAAATGCAAAGGTTAAAAAAAGTACATATTTTTAAAGGGCAGCATGTTCCTACATTGTTAAGGAGACACAATGAAACTGACTGCTATTAGGTCTATTCACCTTCTTTCTAAATGGCTGGGGCCTGACGACACTGGGAATACTGCCCCTGTGAGAGAAAAAGTTCAATTGATACCAATTAATTAGAAATGAATTTTCTTTTTTCACGTAAAATTGTTTTACTATCTCTTTTAAGGTTACTTTTTTTTCCTCCCTGAAATCCACTCTAAATGTTACAAATAGGATATATTTTAAAATATATGAGGAATTATCAAGCAGATTGCCTTAGCTCCAAATAAAGGAATCTTTCCCCCATTCCTGCACTGTCTCATTTTCCTTCCTTACATAAAGTCTATTGCTTTATTAACAATACTGGAAAAGCTATTCATGGATAAAGGAAGTATTACCTGGTAAATGTGAAGAATCTTTGGATGAATCAGACCCTGTCTGATTGGGTTCGCAACCTGAGGCACCTGTAACTGTCCCCTTTACAAGGGGTCAAGGAATCTTAACTCTAGAAAGGACTTCAGGCATTTTCTCTACCATTTCATTGAGGCTTAGTTTTGTCAACTATAAATTAAAGGTCATGATATCTCTCATGAGAGGAATAGACTAATTGTGCATGTAAAGCATTCAGTTCGTGCCCAGCCCCTGGGAGGCATAACACTAAGTGAAAGCAGATAGAGAAACTAGAGTTCAGAGGTAGACACCGTGCTCAAGGCCACCACTAGATCCCATAGTTCTCCTGCCTTGCCCGGGATTCCTCCCTCTACATGAGCCCACCCCTGCTTGGGGATACATGCCGACTCAGTGGGAAACAGTAATTGTCATCCCATTTCCATTGCAACTTGGAATCATAAATACTTGAAGTTACAAGAGCGTTACTAAAACCCCCTCTAGTAGCCATCCAGTGCAGGGGTAGCTCCCTGACAGTTTGTCACTACCTTCTGCTTGAATGCCTCAGTTTGGGGGCTTTTTAAAAACTGTTTGATATACTAGCTATCTTAATCTTATTCAACTGTAATCTTACCATGACTTTTGCCCTTTCATCCTGGGTTTGCTGAAAAGAGAGAGAATAGCTCACTCCATCTTCTATAAAACTCATTACTTGAAAAAAAATATATATATATGTATGTGTCTAAGGTACTATGATCCATTAGCTTTCTTGGCAGCCAGATTTCATGACTGGCTTGCATTGAGATCACCATTAATTAACATTTCTAAGGTCTTTTGCAACTGTATTACCATTAAGCCAAAGCTTCAATATTTTTCATTTATATAGTTTATGTTTTAAATCTTCAGTGCAGAAATTTCTAAATTTATCTCTGACAAATGATATTTTGTTTACAATGATCAGTCCGGTCGGTATTTTTAATTTTTTTAAGTGAATTTTGATTATGAGGGATTTTTTAGAATAACATTTTCATTAAAGGAGTCATGATTAAATAGAAATTGGAAAGAACTGGAAGATTTTATGTAGAGATGTATCTATCTCTAGGCATTAGTATAATTATAGATATATACATTTATATATCTATAAAGATATATATGTATATTTAGATATAAATTTTAGTGATGAAATATAACCACTATTTGTATTTGATATATTTTACACCACCTTTTCTTAATGCATGTTTTGAGAAAGTTTTGTTTACATAATTTTAATAATAATTTCACTTTTTGCTTGGCAACTGTCTGAAATTTAATTATCTTAAGATTACTTTTCACTTTGGGGGTCACTTTGTACATTTATGAGGCATGCCTTCTGTTAATTTTATCAAAGCCATCGATAAAACTGTTGAACAGGGCTTCCCTGGTGGCGCAGTGGTTTGAGAGTCTGCCTGCCGATGCAGGGGACACGGGTTCGTGCCCCGGTCCCGGAAGATCCCACATGCTGTGGAGCAGCTGGGCCCGTGGGCCATGGCCGCTGAGCCTGCGCGTACGGAGCCTGTGCTCTGCAATGGGAGAGGCCACAACAGTGAGAGGCCCGCATACCACAAAAAGAAAAAAAAAAAAAACTGTTGAACAGTATGGGAGATATATGATAATACTGGTTATGGGTATTCTGAGTGAGGCAGGGGAAAAACGGCAAATCTTATGCAGTGTGAGAAAGAGCTTGGAAAGTTTCCTAGAAAGGGAATAAGCTGTGGTAGAAATCAAAGTCGTAATGTACAGCTCAGAAAAAGAAATACGAAAATGGCATCTTGCCACTGCTGGTTTACCCACTGACAGCGCTGGTTTGAGGTGTAAGCCACACGCCACCAACATTCCCGGGTAGCGTGAATGCCTGAGTTTCATTAGCTTAATGTAGAAATCACTAAGACTTCTGAAATCTGTTGCTTTCAAATGCTTTCTGGCAGTGCTGAATTAAGGAAGTTGTTTGAGTACGTTAACTATGCTGTGGTCTACAGAATATTTGATTTATTAGGCTGTGACATGAGAAGATTTAATACTGCGGAAGAGAAGTAAATTGTTAACTGTGCGTACAAGAACAGTGTGCATGCTCTAAACTGCCCAAAACAATGCAAATGTTGCTTTACTCGTGCATGCAGTGATGTGCACTTTCCTTCTTATCTTCAAAATCTGACAAAGGTCAGTTGTCTAGGCAAGTGCAACATGCAGAAGTAGGCTCAAGTTGAATTGGCTTTTACAGCAAAACTCTCAGAAGGATGGACTAACTGCCATTTCTCAGTCAGTCTTTTTGTGGTACTTTCCCAGTAGTGGAAAACTGTGTCAGAAGATATAATCAGCTAGAATCATAGTGACATGAACTATTTGAGGTGAAAGGATCCGTAAGAGATCATTCTGCCCAAGATTTTTAATTCTACGGTTTAGGAAAGAAGCACTGTAAGAGATTTATCCAATGTGTAAAATAGGTTATTTTCAAGTAGTACCAGAACCCATTTTCTTCCCTCTCTTAACCCAGTTTTCTTTTGTCAGGATAATTTCCTCTGATAGAGGAACATAACATTATTATGGAAGGTGTGGCCAATGTACAATGGAAAGTGATGCTTGAAATCTCATTTGTTTGGGGTCTAAGGGATCTCAGCCCATTTGGATGATAATGGATTCTTTATTCAGTGTTAGCAGCTGTTCTCTTTCTTGTTTCTTCTGCTGTTATAATAATTATTATTATTACTCACCTTGTGCTAGCTGGTGGTGGTGAATTTGGATGGGAAACAGGCAGGTGATCCCTGGGTTCCAAGTGCCTTCCTGAGTATTTTCTAGTACAGTTCAACACTGAATGATCAGAGCATACCACATTCTGTCCTGGTTATTTCTTCCCTACTGAAATTCTTGCAATATTGTACTAAAGAGACTTAACTTGTGATTCAAAGTTTTAGGCAAATCCAAATTCATACTGTTAAATGATAAACTGAGGCATATTAAAATATGTAAGAGTTTCTTTGAGCAAAAATATATTCAAATTTTGCAGTGCCAAACCAGAAGTGGTTAGGAGCCATGGAAATGGTTTGTGTACAGAAAGTGCAGAAGCACAAAAAGGAAATAATTTGATTGGCTATAGCTTAAAGCCTAGTCGACTGTGATTGGCTGTCCTTAGGTTTCAACTTCTTAACCTTGAGACATTTACAGATGTAGGTTTGGGTTTGCTTAAGGAGGCTGCTATAGTGTTAGAGCCACCTGAGTATAATGACCTCCTTGTTTAATTAATTTAAAAATATCTATTCATTCCACAACTTGATTGACCCTGAACAAATCACATGAAAAGGAAAATGAATAGTACCTACCCTCAGGTTGCTTATGACCAAGAACATACAAGACAATGGAAATAATTCTAAGGAAAAGTAAGCAAATGCAAATGAGTAAGTTAAATACTGTGGGGTTAAATCTGGAAAGATCCTGAGTAAGAGAAAAAGTATACTGAGACTAAGGCAACTTCAGACCTCTTCCTAAGGGAAGGTTAACTCTAAGTTAGCCTTTGGGGCATTACCAAGGAAAGCCATGACTTTCCATTAGAATAAAGATCCAGAGTCATCTGACTTCCACAGTAAGTCACCCTCCCACTGCCTAGTCCCTTCCCATTCCAGACTTGAATCAGAGTGTCTGCCTGTGGGGAGTTGCAGATGGATGCCTGTGTAGCTGATCTTTTGCTTCCGTGTTAGACTTTGATGATAAATCGTTACCTTGGGAGAAATGATGCCCGTCCCGGAGGAAAAGCTTCCTGGCCATCGGCTATTTCAGATCTGGCATGCTGCATGCACTTAATAAACATCAAAGAAAAATAAGTGATAAAGCCCAAGAGAAAAGTTTTCTTCTTGTTTCCCTGTCCTTTTGGAGAAGGGCAGTCTAGTTTTGACCTTATCATTTTTCCAGTATATACTGGTGTACATTTCCCCTCACATGTCCCAGGGTAATTCACAGCTAAATGGAATCTATAAAATTCTTGATAGATTTTCAAAAACTGTTGATACTTAACTGCTATTGGCTATTTTTCACTTGATAACCCAATATCGTAAGAAAATGAATCTCCTTTCAAAATTAAAATCATGATTAGTTTTTAAAGGCAAATCAACACAATGGAAGTAACAGAGTAATGAGAAATTAATTTAGCAAGAAGATATTGAGTGCCTACTCTGTACCAGGCTTTGTGTACTAGTGATAAAGGTTCCTGATCTTCATTGAAATATGAGTTATAGGACTTTCTTTTATAACCCCCTTCTTAACTAATTCTCTTAGTTCTGGTCAGAGATTGAACCACTCTCTACTCTGCCTGTACTGAAAGTCAAGCCAATCTTCCTAGACATTAACCTCAAATAAATCCCAACTGTCCTCTTTTTGTAGGTGTTGAGAATCAGCTCCCTATGTCGCCTTCCCAGACTCCAAACTTTACCATATAGAAGTATATGGCTATTCTGGGCCCTGCAGAATCTGCTTTTCAGAATCTACCTCAGATCCAGTGGTCCGAAGACTAAATAACTTCTCTGTCTTGCCTTTAATAGTCCTTGCTGTGATACATAGGATCCTGCACTAGCTCAAAGGCCCATCTAAAGTCATTCCTACAGAACACATCTATGGCTCCAGACCTTGGAATCTCTGCACCTCCTCCTGGCAAAGGTCCCTTTGATCAATTGGCTGACACTGGAACATATTTGCTAGTTGACTGGTAAGGCCATGGAGGTTGGTTCTAACCATTAGGTTAAGCTTGTCTCCTTCACCTTGCATTTAAAATTAGTATCTCGAGCTAGTTTCTCTTGATGGGCATTACTCTCTTAGATGCCATTCTATATTATTCTAGCTCCTTTCCACAGCCAAAAGCAGATTTTCCTCCTGTTTAAAAGCTTGAGTCCCCTTTAGACCTCTCACTAAATTCCAATTTCTACTTTCAGTTTCCTCGCAAAACTAACAAGACTGGCATGCTCTCAGCCCAGTGAATGATCCCATTCTTCCCCCAGGTACTCTTTGGTAATTTATTCTTCAAGAGTTCCCTCCTCCCTCTCTCATCTTGCAACCCATTCCTTCAAACACAGCATAGAAGGTAACCACCCAGAATATTGTCACGATGATAGAACACTACTACCCTAGTAAATTAACCATAGCAGTCCACCAGTGCAAAAAGGACAAATTTCTTCTCATGTAAATAAATGAGACTTTGTCTTATTCTGTAGGTTTTTTTTTTTTTTTTAATTTTCGTATCGTCTCTCCTCAACTTGAACTTTTTGAAGCTAGAGATGTTCCATTAATTCTTTCAACTTTGGATGGACATGTCTGATGTTCCAGGCATTATACTAGATGCTGGTAATACAGAGTAAAAACCTATCCATGAAGAGTTCTCTATCCAATAGCTTAAATAAGATACAAATAAATAATCAAAACATAGAATATTACTACCATAAGAGAGGAAGTACAAGATCTGATAGTGGTCCCCATGAGAGAATGGTTGATTCTGGCTGTATTCTTTAGAGGGCCTAATGTAATACCTTATGCTTATTAGGCTTACAAGAAATAGTTATTGGTGATGATAATATGTCATAAGTAGAAATTCACAGAAGAGAGGAGGTAGTAAATAGTCTATCTTAGAATTGAGATAGATGTCAAGCTTTGTAATGATAAGAATGCTACTCAGTAATGGGTGGCTTTTATTATTAATACTAGCAATCACTTATTATAGTTATAAATTGCTGCCATTTACTGAGTGCACATTATATATTGGGTACCATGCTGTGTATTTTGCACATGACACATTATTTAATCTTGACACAATCCCTAGTGCTTGGGTATTTTTCCCTCCTTATGGATGAGAAAACAGAGGCTTAGTCAGACAGTAAATAGCTGAGCCAGAAATAAAACCCTCTCTGTCTTCCAAATTTCTCCATTTAACCACTCTATATTTTTATCAATATAAAGACTGCAGCCAAATATGTCGAAACGTTTCCAAAACAACTACTTATTTGAAACAATTTTACCGATGCCTTAGGGCTATTTTGACAGTTGGGATAGTCATGATGTGTTATTCAGTATTAGCAAAATTAAAATAGAATCTCTTAGGGGGGAAAATGTATATCTATATATCTATCTATGTAGATAGATATATATCTATATAGATAGATAGATAGATACAGATATATTTAGAATCATTTCCCAGCAATGTGTAATATTGAATACTTGAGTAAATTTGCATCCAATATCCAAACTTCTCCAGGCCTTACAAATTGTATAATGGTAAAGTGACAAACTGTAAAACCAGTGTTTAAACTCAAAACAGTACTTTAGTTCTTCATGAAGAGTTTAAAAAACATTTCTTGGAAGTACTTTCAGGGGCATTTCATCAGTCAAGGTTTACACTTCATTTTAAATAAAGATCTTCTTCCTATTGGATATTATCCTAGTCATTTACATTTCCATTTTTTCATTTATTATTTTTGTAAATCTGTGATCAGGGCTGTTATAATAAAACCTGTAACTACTTATAACTGTTCACTGGGAACATAATCTTACTCTCAAAGAATTAGGCTATAAACAAGGATTAGTGTCACTAAACACAATATGGTAGAATTGAGTGTTTAAAATGAGTTACAGATGTTTTAGAGACTTAAAATAAAGCATGTATTTAATAAAGAATTAAGCAAGTCCGGTATCCTGTTATTATTTAGTTACACTGTTTGTGAAGATTCCTTCCTTTTCTACACTCGCCTAATTTTTTTCCAAATTGCACATTAATATTAGATTGCTTTGGTATGTACTGCCTTAATCAGAAAAGCATATGAACTAAAGCCAGCTGTGGGACTGCAGAGCATCTCAAAGACACTATAAAGGGGACATAAACAAGACATTAAACCTCTCATTCTCTCTCTCTGTTTTTTATTGCCTAGCTCAGTGGTCTGTTTTATAGCCATGGTGCTCTGCCTAGCAGTCAATATTCTACCTGCAAGCTAGTCTGATTCTCGGGGAGGTAGAAAATCTTTGACTGTGGAGTTGTACACAATAGAGGCTGTTTCTTTGTTATTTTCCCCTGTCAGTCTCTCTAATATTCATTTTCCATCCTCTTTTGTCTAGCCCTTCTCTGCAAACATTCCTAAGGAAGTATATATGTGTCAGGGATAGAAAAATATATGTGGGTCAGGGAGAGAAAGTGAGTACATTGACTCCTTAGGGGTTTGCCCTGGGTCCCCCAATGTGTGAAACAAAGGGTCACTTTTGAAAGTCATCCTGACAATCTGACGTCTGTCCATCTCTCTTTTCCCCTTCCTCTAAACTATGCCTTTCTCTCTCTTTCTTCTCAATAGTCATTTTTCTTCTTTTCATTTCTCTCCTCTCTTCAAACACATTACAGTGTGGACATTTCTTCTTTTAACAAACACTTATTGAATGTCTGCTGTGTGCCAGATACTCTGCTGGAACTACACCAATAAATAAGGCAGAGTCATGTCTTGAAAATATGGGAAAATGTACATTAAGCGAATGATCCCACAAATTTTTGTAAAGTCACATGAGAGGAAAGTCCTGGAAGCAATATGTGTGTGAAGTAAGGGAGCCTTATCAGAACATAATAGTCTAACTGGGTCAGGAAAGGTTTTCCTCCTAAAGTTACCTGATCTGATCTTGAATTCCCTTCACAAATTTCAAGTTCACGATCACTTTTCAGAATAAACAGCTTTATTTTGTTCACAAAATTAGGAATCGGCCATCTACTTTTATTGCTATATCTGTCTCCCTCTTTCTGTTCCTATATTATTAATAGCCCTAAATTATTCTATTCAGTGGTTACCAGCATCTACCTACAGCAAATTCTCTTGGAATTACTAGGTGACCACATGTGAAAATCACCCCAAAAGAAGAAAAGCCAGTTCCTAGGCCAGGCCTCTGTTCTTTAGATTCTTTAGGTAGCAGCTGTATTGACAAGTGAATATTTCCATGGCCAATCTAGCTTACCAATACTGAATACCTATATTTCATGCTTCTCCTTTCCTTTGTGCCTACATGGTCTAGCCTGTTTTAGTTGAGTCTTGAGATCAAGATTCCACGACTCTTGGCAGCTGCCTAGAGTCATAGAGCTAAATGATAGTCATTGAACTTGAACAATTGAAAAGAAAAGTCCTGATTCCTGCTGACTCTTTCTTCTCCCTGTACCTTACAGAGCCGCAGTCTTCTTCCTTCCCACTTTCCATCACCTTTGTTTGGAATTAACACAAATGTTCAGATTCAACCACTTTACTCATTCCTCATAAATTGACCCTTCTAAAATGTGTGTGACTTCTCTGGGATATTTTTCACATCATTTCTTCACTTATACATCTCATAAGTGTGTAATGACGGTCAAATATGTGAGCAAGTGTCAGAATGCAAACTGGACTGGTCAGACCAGGCGGTTTGGGGGTGGGGATTGAGATCTCAATTTAATGTCTGCCGTTACGTCATTCTATCTTTTGATAGATTAGGAAACCATCTTATGTTTCACATGATGGTACTTCGGAGATGAACAAGTCCCAACTTCTCATTTTAAGGATGTGAAAACTGAAGCCCAGAGAGGTTGTGTGACTTGTTGAGAGTCACACAGAGAACCAGTTCATCTTTCTCAGACTTACTCACCTTATCGGTAAGTTGAGAAGGTTGAAATTGTTATTGGGTCATCCTCCAGCTCTAAAAATCTATGATTCTAAACTCTACAGCAAACTCTCCAGATCCCAAGGGAACAAAGTACTGCCGAATGGCATGCTCAGTCATCAGCCATGTAGAATTATTTCTATGTCTACTATTCATCTTTTAGTGAATGTTTCCCTTGCAAAGGACTGTATTACTTTTATTAATTGAATTAATTGAATTTTTATGAGCTAAATCTCTTAGCTCATCCCTTCCTGAACAACAAAGAATAGAAAAACTTCCTTGTCTCCAAAATCAAGTTGTTCTAAACACCACAGCATCAAAACTCAGTAAACCTGCACTTCACCAATGTTTGTATAAATCCACCAGCAGAACCTGAGTAGCTTAAGTATTTTGTAAAGTTGAAGGGATCTTTGTTGGGAGGTTTGTTGTAATTTCCCTACATTTTCTTTCCAATCCTACTTCACATTTTGGTGGAGCAAGTCTTAGAACTGCTGCCAGTAGAGCACGAAGGAGACAATTTTGCTCACAATCTAAACCATTAAAGTAACAAGTTTTCATCAAAACTGATTCCCGGGTTTCCCTGGTGGCGCAGTGGTTGAGAGTCCGCCTGCCGTTGCAGGGGACACGGGTTTGTACCCCGGTCCGGGAGGATCCCACATGCTGTGGAGCTGCTGGGCCCTGTGAGCCATGGCCGCTGAGCCTGCGCGTCTGGAGCCTGTGCTCTGCAGGGGAGGGGCCACAGTGGTGAGAGGCCCGCGTACCGCAAAAAAACAAAAACAAAAACAAAAAACTGATTCCCTCTCTTTCAGACTTACATAGTAGGAAATATTCTTTTTTTTTTTTTTTTTTTGCGGTACGCGGGCCTCTCACCACTGTGGCCCCTCCCAGTGCGGAGCACAGGTTCCGGTCGCTCAGGCTCAGCAGCCATGGCTCACGGGCCCAGCCGCTTCGCGGCACGTGGGATCTTCCCGGACCGGGGCACGAACCCGCGTCCCCTGCATCGGCAGGCAGACTCCCAACCACTGCGCCACCAGGGAAGACCGGAAATATTCTTATACTCTCTATATGCCTTTTAGAAGCCTCAAATAGAGTTTGTAAAATGTATTTTCTCCACCTATTAAAAAATAATAAAAATGATCATCTTCTTCACCATTTACTTTATATTCTCCCCCTCAGCAATATAGAGGAGTTATATATATCCAAATATTTAATTAATATTGAGTTGCAGAGTGTAGTTTTTTCCTAATATAACACCATCTCTAAAAATTTAATCTTTTTTTTGCTTTTTGCATCTTATTTTGTTAACCTTAGATAATGTCTAATATTATTGTACTTAGATTGTCTTTTAAGCTAAATTTTTCTTTAGTCATTTGGTTTTTCCCCCAGGCCTTTGAAGGTAAAGGCTTGCTACAGCCAGCATCCTCTGGTCTTTATATAATAGAAGTTCTGAATGAGTCAGACGCTACCTGGAGGAATTTTTGTCCTAGAACTAAGTCTATGTAATTCTACTTTGAGAGCTTGTTGGTTAGTTTGTTTATTATTATCTGTAAAGTGTTTGTATTTATTTTTTACTTCAGAACCTGAAATGGTTTCCTTTTTTTTTTTTAAACATCTTTATTGGAATATAATTGCTTTACAATGGTGTGTTAGTTTCTATTTTATAATAAAGTGAATCAGCTATACATATACATATATCCCCATATCTCCTCCCTCTTGTATCTTCCTCCCACCCCAGCTACATGTAAAAGAATGACGTTAGAACACTCCCTCACACCATACACAAAAATAAACTCAGAATGGATTAAAGACCTATATGTAAGGCCAGACACTATTAAACTCTTAGAGGAAAACATAGGCAGAACACTCCATGACATAAATCACAGCAAGATCCTTTTTGACCCACCTCCTAGAGAAATGGAAATAAAAACAAAAATAAACAAATGGGACCTAATGAAACTTAAAAGCTTTTGCACAGCAAAGGAAGCGATAAACAAGACGAAAAGACAGCCCTCAGAATGGGAGAAAATATTTGCAAATGAAGCAACTGACAAAGGATTAATCTCCAAAATTTACAAGCAGCTCATGCAGCTCAATATCTGAAATCATTTCCTTTAAAAAAACTATTTAAATTTTTTTCATTTGCACTCCTAGATCAACCATCCCTCTTATACCCTGTTTTATTTTTTTCTTACTTTTTATTGTGATGAAAAATTTTATTATATGACATTATAATTTATCTATCTTGGCTCTTCCTTACACTTAAACTCTGTAGTTTTCAGCATCCCTTGTTTATTGCTATAGTTGTTCAATTTACAAAATGTTCAGTAAACAAGCTTACTTTCACATTCAGTGAGATTTAAAAAGATACTCTTGTTTCTTAACATTTTTTCCTATACTTTAGAATCAGTTGATGTGCTATCTAACCTAAAAGGATAGCATATAATTTAGTGATTAAGAGCTTTGGAATTAGACTAGCATTCAAATTCCAACTCATAGACATACTAGCTGTATAACCTTTGGCAAATTACACTTTAAACTCTCTCAAAGAGTCAGTTTTGCATCTATAAAATCGTGGTAATAATAGCTAGTTATTAAAATCAAATTTAATTCAAAGATAAAATAAAATAATATTGGAAAGTATTTAGCTGGTATTTGGCACAGAATAAGAGTTGGGTAATGATTTTGGTTGTTTTTATTATTAACCAATATGCTAAGCCTAGTAGGAATAATTGTCATTAACTATGCCAGTTATTCACGAACTAGCATGCAATTTCCACTTAATAGCAGTGATGTTAAACTGATGTATATTAAAATATGTTCAGAGTGGCATCCGATATATATTGGGTGCAAGTGTATATATGGAAACTTATCTATAGTTACTTCCACTGAAGTATAAACAAGTTTTCGTACCCACAGAATTGCACTTATTTTTAGGACACTGGTGTCAACAGCCACCTCTTCAAAAAAATTATTTCTTTTGATCCATTTAGTAGCTTGATCCCAGCTGCATAAAAATAGACTTGCAGTATTTCATTTTTCTGCAGACTGCTGATGGCTGCATTCCATAACTTAAGAAATCTGTCAAAAGGAGGCCTCTGAAACTCAAAAGCTTTTACAGAAACTTGTTGCATTCACTAGCATTCAAGCTGGAATTATTTGCAATTCACAAAATATAGATTTTAAAAACATTGCCTCAATATATTGAATATGATTCTTGACTCTACATTAGATATTGACTGTTACAATTTTCATATCATAAAGTTTACCATGCAATCAGTAATTACATAGTTTTATGATGATTTTAATATTTTCTCTTTGGTCACATGAGGTCAATCACTCAAATAAAAAGAATATGCCCAGGAATACTATGTGTATGTGGGTGTTGCAGCTGATAATAGCAACCTCAGCAAAAACTGTTAGTTACAATAGTGAATGCCTTGACCGTTTCGCAAAAACTCTCCAACTCTCACACTCATGTCTATGAGTTTATTTATATGAATTGGAAGTTCTGTGTGAGATTTTGGTGCATTATTATTACTATTTAACTTTAATCACAACATATCAATCACAATAAAGAGAACAGGTAGGTAAAGAGAATCCAAATGAATCTATCACCCAGTTCTAACATTTATCTAACAGATTAATACTGTTTTATCTGTAACTTCAACCCCTTCCATTTCTATCCTCTGACTGGATTGTTTTGAAGCAAATCCAGGACATTGCCTCATTCATCTGCAGATACTTTAATATGAATTTTTAAAACATATGGAAAAAAACAAGCAGAAAAACTATGGCCACAGTAACTTTGGTGCTATTTTGATAAGGACATTATAGCCATGACCTAGAAATGTCTTGAGTACTATTCTTCTGGGACTCCCTACTCTCCCAGGATTCTCAGAGAACAACACAAAATGTGTGCCTAAATTCCTTCCATGCAGAACTCTCTAGAAAATGTAATTAAAGCACCCAACATGGACTTGAAGCCAAAGTGAAATCTCCCTCACAAATCTGAATCTTTATCACTATCATTCTTAGATCTTTCTGCAAGTGAGAATATGGGGGCTGGGGAAGGAATGAGTTTACTTAGCCATCTACTGCTAGGAGTAAAAGAGGAATATCAACAATTTCCAGCCTGATCTTAGAGCCTTCATCTACCTAAATCTGAGGCCAAAAAAAAAAAAAAACCAAAAAAAACCCTGTGGCCTAACCTAACTCCTCCATAGGGTATGCTGTGACTCACCAGGACCCAGGCACAGGAGTGTCTATCATAAAGGAGAATGTATACTCACAAGTCACACTACCCAAGAGTATACACTCATACTTGTTAAGGTATTAAAACATAAAGTAGAGAATTGATAGAAATTTGGTCAATTGGATCAGTGTGATACAGTCATTCCCCAAATGTGTTTTGGGCAACATTGGTGTTGTGGGATGCTAATAGGTGTCTTTAAAAGGGGTGGGTCTTGGAGCCTGAAATGTGTAATTTGCAGTGGGGATCACGAAGAAGCAGACGTGGTAGGGGATGTTTTTGAAATGTATTTAGCTGTCGGTCTTTTATCTTCACTGAGCATCTGTTAGGATTAGTGTTCCTCTTAACAGTCTTTGGGGAATGTTGATGTAGAAAATCAATATCGGAATGGGGAAAGAGACTGAATTTTTCATTTTGTCCATTTACTAGGTTTAAATTATTTGTGTGATTGTTGCTACATTGTTGAAGTTTGGGCTGTGAGTATACATTGCAAGGAAGTGGTTTTGGAACTTTTAAATCAAATAAATCTGACAATAATTTTTCTGACACTCGAAATGGAAAACCTTTATATTCTAAGTCATCCTTCCTCTACTCATTTTATAAATCTGAGGTAGTCCATTCTTTGTTTCTGACTTAACCTGTGGAAAAAATGCCAGATTTTTCATATAAAATATGAATGTATAATGTTTCTCTTTTGGAAATTTCAGGTGCTTTATTTATGTGAACCCCATTACTATTAAATTTGGAAATGTAACTATCTAGAGTTGGGTGTGAATGACCAGGTTCATGCCCTTTGCTCTGTTGCATTTCAGATGGGAAACTTCTGGAAAAGTCATTAAACCCCTGATCTTCCCAGTTAGACAGTAAAATACTATGATCCTCCCAGCAAAAAAAAAAAAAAAGAAAGAAAGAAAAGAAAAGAAAAAAAAGGCAAAATGCCCGCCAGAGATAGTCTAGTCATAGATTAATCAGGTCACAAGTGGGGCATTGTTTTCAGTTTTTGGTTACATATTTATTAAAGAATATTGACAAACTGAAATGTGTTTCTTCCAGCTCTAAATGTCTGTGAGTCTAGAATAGCAACTTTGAGGCTGTTCTGATCAGAGAAGCATAGATTCTAGGGAATATAACTGTTATTTTCAAATATTTGAAAGGCATTCTGAGTAAGCAAAAAATGGCTTTTTTTTTTTTTTGTGGCTGTGAAAGGCAGTACTCGGACCTTTGTGAGAAAATATAGAAAGGAAAGTGTACAGAGATATGAATCCCTTTCTAATAATTAGAGCTTTGAACACTGCTAACATGAGAGGTGGTAAGTTGTTAGCTATCTGAAGATCCCAGGTAGAGGTTGCATGCTTTCCACCAGAAATATTACCTAAGAATAGTATTGACTGGAAGTTTGGGTTTCATGACCTTCAACTCTATTCTTCTTTAGTTTCTACAAATATTTTATAAATTACAGTTCTAGCAGTAACTATCCCAACTACGTTGAGGAACATTTTGAGAGTCTGATAAAATTATGGATCCTGTCTCCACAAAAATGCACAGATGCACACAAAAAATTTGCACATAATTTTGAAGATTCTTGGTCCCCTTGAAACTTATTCATATATCCCAGGAAAAGTATCTGATCTGTAATTTAATTAACTTTGCAATTCTGAGTAATCACTTAACCCATCTAGGCCACAGAATCCTCATAATTAATGTGTAATGATGAGAAATCTTTAACATAGATAGATCTTTCCATTCTTATACGCACACGCACACACACACACATATGTATATTTGATGTTCTGTTAGAAAGCAGTTCTTGAGTATAAGACCCATCCTCAGTAGGACAAAATGGAAATGGAAAGCAGGGGTCTTCTCACAATCTGAAAAATTGAATCCTAGCAAATAGAGGCAATAAAGCCTCATTTCCCTATTGGTTTAGACATAAACATGTTCTCAAGTCTTGATTTCCAATTTTAATTTTTGTCTATTCGTAATAATAAAACAAGAGCACAGAAGGTCTGTGTGGGAGTTAGACCTGAGTGAAAGATGAGGAATGCCTTTTGCAGTACAAGACAATTGGAAGGCATGAGTGACTGGGTGAGTCCATCTTACAGCTCATTAGCACTGCCCTTAATTAGCAGACATCATTGCTGAGTTTATCCATATGAAGTAATTATACATACATACATATGCAAACATACATGTGCATATAGAAATGGAAATGATTTCCTTTAAATCGATTTTAGGAGGAGAAATAGAGACCAACATTTCCTTACTATTATAATACAGGTTTGTTTTATGCTACCCTTCAAAATGTGGTCTATCTTTAATTCACACAAGACTGTCTTTTTTTTAAATTTATTTTTTATTGAACTATAGTTGAATTACAGTGTTGTGTTAATTCCTGCTGTACAACAAAGTGATTCAGTTATACATATATATACATTCTTTTTCATATTCTTTTCCATTATAGTTTATCACAGGAAGACTGTCTTTAGTAATCTCAAAAATACCATAGAGGATAATTCTCAGTGTTAGTAAGTGTAGAGCAAAGGAATTAAGTAGAAAAAATTAAGTAGAAACTTCATTAGCTCTTTTGAATTCCAGTCCATCAAAGTAAAGAAGTTTTTGGAATAACCTCCTGTTCTGTCCCTCCCAACCATAAACTCGTCTTCCCACTCCCCCCAGCCCCCCACCCCCATCCCTCCTCCTTCACCTTTCTCTTTTTCCTTCTTATCATATCTTATTTATGGTGCATTGTAGGAAGTGCCTAGTGCTATAGAAAAAAATTTAAAAGGAGATACAAAGAACCATCTGGGCAAGACATCAACCCTCAGGGCATTTACTATCTAGTGGCTGACAGAGGACACACTGAGCAAATCAGCATTTCTTTGTTTCTCATAAACACATATGGACATGCCAGAAAGCATTATCTTAACAGCAGTACCAGACATTTACAAGCACCTACTCTGTGCAAGGCCTTAGGCTAGCAAATATTTGTGACACTAGTGTTGTCCAGTCTTTTCTTACAAATGCAGATTCCTGAGCACATCCTCAGAAATTCAGTAAGTCCAGGGTGAAGTACAACTTTAAATCGTGGTTTCCCATGAAAGTGCTGTGAGTAATTGGCAGACTGCATTTTGAAAGGAACACCTGCTAATGAAATGCAGAACCAGAAAATCATGAGACATTGGCCCTACCCTCATGCAGCTGCAGTCTAGCTGTAGAGATAGTCTGTACACACAGAGAGGAAAAACTATATGGTTGCTATACTCATGATAAAATCATGGCTGAAATCGTGGAAGAGGTAGAAATTGAGGAGAGTCTTCAATAACTAGAATAAATAAATACCTTTTATCAAGAGATATGTTTATCTTTGCCTGTTAACCATGGCTATTATTCATTTTGTACCTTTTTTTGGTATTTTATCTGCATTCTCTAATTTGCTCAGTTCGTATGACCTCCTCTGTGTTGTGATTTTATGATCCTCCCCTACCTCTCCTCCTCTCTGACAGTGGGAGATTAAGACCATGATTGGTCTGTGTACTTTTAGGAAACATCAGAGCTCACAGAGATGAATAGGAAGGAATGCTGGTCACCACTTCTAATAGCAACCCGCGGGAGTTGTGGTTCAATGGTTGTTTCAGTATCACCTCCTATAGAAATGCCAGTTTGCTTCAGATATGTGAGTGTTTGAGACCATAGGGAATGTTGTGGAGGGGAATTATAGTCAGAAATCATAAAGAACTTCAAAAACTGGCTACTTTTTCAGATGAAGAGTACCTAGGATAGCTGTGCATCAGTTCTACCAGAATACAGAAGACAGGTAACATCATGCTATTTAAATTTATTTGAGCCTATGTATTTGGAATTGTAGAATTTGTTTAACCTCCTGTAACATCTGCCCAGGTGATTTTTTTTTTTTTTTTTTTTTGCGGTACACGGGCCTCTCACTGTTGTGGCCTCTCCCGTAGCGGAGCACAGGCTCCGGATGCGCAGGCCCAGCGGCCATGGCTCACGGGCCCAGCCGCTCCGTGGCATGTGGGATCTTCCCGGACCGGGGCACGAACCCGCATCCCCTGCATCGGCAGGCGGACTCTCAACCGCTGTGCCATCAGGGAAGCCCTGCCCAGGTGATTTCTAATTGAGCACGGATAAAACTCTTTATGCTTATTATCAAATAGAGCACACATAATAAACTTAGCCAGAAGTGGATAATTTGGTTAGTACAGTCTAATTGCAACAGAGTCCAATGGAAAATACATAGAATATACATAATATACAGTAAGTTAATGTATGCATTTGTTTGGTTTATTTCACATCTGCCCTTTTACTCTGTGTCTGCCGTTGCTATGATTACTTCACCACCCACCTTTTTCTCAGATCATTTTGACCTTGCCCTTCTGTATTCTCCAAAGAGGTCCCCTCTCTTCCCTTGTTTTAGACTATTTACTTTTAGGCTTCCAAACTGGTAGCCATACATTCTCAGTTTCTTAGTGTTAGAATTATTTTATTTGTCTTACATGTGTTATGGTACTTCCCTCCTGCACCCCTTCCTGAAGAACATGGAATACATTTCCCTGGAGCTAAGGACATATGATTGAAGATATATAAAATAATAAATATGTCTACTTTCCTGTGGATAGTTGCTTAGCTCCTCAAGAAGGTACTTGGGGATGAGTTACTTTCCCAGCCAGGGTAACAGCCATATACATCATAGGGTAGCTTTTGTGCTTCTCCTTGACAGCTCTTGCATAGGAACCTACTTTCAGTTTCCTTGGCTGACAGTTAGACCTAAAGCTCTCTTTATTATTTCTCACAAGCTCCATTATTTTTTTATCTGAGGACATGTCCACAGGCGAGATCCCAGGACAGGAGAATAAATCAGAAATTACTTTGTGGAAATGCACATTAGTTCCAAATCCCCTTCTAGTTTCTAGAAGTTTCTTTCTGGAACCTTCAGTTCACATACATTAGTGCTCAAATCCGCTTCTTTATTAATATGTTTCCACCTATCGGCTCTTCCTCTAGCTGCAAAGCCAATAAAGCATACCTGTGGCTTTTCTGAGCATCTGGTCATTCTTCTTTTTGTCAATGTATCTTTTAAAACAGGGAACCCAGCATGTCAAACAATACTCTGTATGTGTCTTATGTAAAGTGCAGAAAAATGAACTGCATATTACAATTCAGTTCAGGCAATTTTTCTAATAGTTGCATCAAATTGTTGTCTATGATTACATTTTTGTTCAGTGAAAATCTCGTGGTACTTTTTTACACTAAAAACTACAGAATCCGGTCTCCCTCATCCTGTGCTTATGCTATTGATTTTTTCAAACCTACGTGCAAGACTTTACATTTATGCATGTTAATTTTTCCTACTTTGAAGCATATGGTAGTCTGATGAAGAGGATGCCCTGCTAGTTGAAAATGTGTTTTATGAGCTCT
Source organism: Mesoplodon mirus (assembly GCF_964341445.2). Taxonomy (NCBI): domain Eukaryota; kingdom Metazoa; phylum Chordata; class Mammalia; order Artiodactyla; family Ziphiidae; genus Mesoplodon; species Mesoplodon mirus. The sequence goes on along the minus strand of NC_138990.1, from coordinate 66,210,185 downwards.
ACAATAATTTAAACAACCTTCACTCCTCTGTGGACCTTCTGGATTTATCCTAGATAAATTTTATTTGCATTTGCATAAATAACATGTACACAGAAGTAAGAACAAAATCCAGCTTTAAATTCTTATCTGGGACTTTGAGGACTGCAAGAAGCAACGACAAAGGCATTGTTTGGTAGGCGATATAACTATCAATCTTATGCCACAGTGGTTTTCTGGCTGCCCAAGTCAAAAACTTGTTGCTTCTATGCATTTAATCATGGTGTGGTGACCAAGAGTTAGGGCAATTGAAACTCTTTAGTCAGGTAATTGCATGTGTACATCAAAGTTAATAGTGGCTTTCCAGAATGATAGAATATTAAATGCAAGGGATTGTTTGGATCAATATTTGTTTCTTAAAAACTTTATAAACAGCATCTGCCAAATAGGTGGTAAGCACCTGGTCGATAAGCATGTCTGAATTGTGCACAGTGCTTCTTTGAAACCCTTTGAGTATGAAACTATATTAACTGACGTAAGAATACTTATTCAGCTCCAATTCAATCCCATTGACAGGGCAGTTTCTGTAAGTCACAAGGGACATATCATTCTTTCATGGACTTCAGGAGAGGATTGGGATCAGCCCAGTTCAAGATAAGGAGGCAATAACCTCAAAGACTCCTTTCCTCAACTAGAACCAAGTCCCCAAATGTTTCTTTCCTGATGAGCTCAGGGCCTGGTACACATCCTGCTGTAGAGTAGGTACTCAATGAATATTTGTTAGATAAATAAATTATTTGATACTTTAATGAATAAATGGACAAATAAATGTATATCAGCTGTACCTACTCACACTTAGGTATATACCCCGGGAAGATGAGTTTATTATAATAAGCCCACTTCAGAGACCCACCTGATTGAGAGTGTGTCTTTGGCAGGTTCTAATTCCTTATCGCTAGAAAATGGAATGTTCTCTTCCTTTTCACTGGCATGCTTAGGGAGGACAAAGAGAGAACACTCCCTTCAGTGCCATAACATTCTTTACTCAAAGGCATTTTCTTCTTGTTTAAGGGCCTTGGATAGCTTTATTTCCCAATTATTATCTTTAATAGGTGCCTGTATTAAAGCAACTGCCTTAACTTTCTAAAATGCATGTGGTTCTGGAGGAACCCAAAGCATATCCTGACTCATTAAAATCACAGTTCTGGACAATATGTTACTGACTTTCCTTAAGGATAAATGTCTCCCCCAGAGCCCAAGATTGCTAACTTGCCCACCTAAGTAATCATCCTTCCCAGAAATTAGTTATATATTAGGTATGTATTTAGCTTCCCCAAACTGATAACCTGACTTACATTGGATTAAACAGAAGATCGTTTACGTTTCAAATTTAATAAGAAGCTCAGAGGTAGGTGATGCAAGGCTAGTGTAACTCCAGTAGGAAGATGTCAAGTATTTAGACTCCTTGTATCCTCTTCTCCATCCTTAGAGTATGATTTTGACCTCATGGTTTCAGAGTGGGCATCTTCCATACACAGTGATTCTGTATTTTGGACAAGAGGAATAAGGTTTTGTGGCAGAAAGCCTGAAGGGCTTTGTAGAAAACCTTTTCCAAGGACTTCCATTTACATTTCCTCAAAATTAACTGGGTCACAAGGGTACTCTGACTGTAGGGGAGTTTGGGAAGGCAAGTATTTTTAGTGGGGCATATTGCCCTTCTATGTACTTCATCCCTCCCTACCCCAAAAAACAATTTGTTCAATGTGCCAGGAGGAAGGGAAAGTAGATATTGAGTACAAATTAGAAGTATCTGCTACAACTGCCTTTCTAGGTTGATAGCTTGATCCATTATCTAAGGACTGGGCCGCCCCTAAAAAACTACAGTGACTAAAGTCACTGATTTTTAACATGAATATTGGTATTCCTATATAGTTACTACCCAGTAAGTCATGGAAACTATTGGATTCTTTAGAACCAGATCTGTGTCTCATTACAAATCATATAATTTTTATGCTATTTTTTTAAAATCTGGGAAATTGTAACCTGTTTTCCATTCTTGACCTGTTAGTAATCCAAGTCTTGATTTTTTATCTTTAATGCAGTCCTGGAAACCCAGTGGATTCAAACTTCATTTGCCCAACTAACCTGTTTTTAATTGTTCTATTACTAGATTGAGGAATTTAAACTGGATGAAAATAATCTCATTCATTGCTCTAAATTACACTTATCTCAGCCATATTGAACAATTTCACACTTCTTCCAAAACTGTTTGATTGTAACAGTCAAATTTTATTCTACTGGGTTATAGATCTGTACTCTTCTAATTTGGTTTCTGTGTATAGTTCCTTATTCCCTTTAATTTTCACAATACAATAGATTATTCCACCAAAATTAGAAAATACTACTCCTGTTATATATAAAACAAGAAATATGTATATTTGCTCTTAATGTCTCTGTAGGCTATTGAGTTCAAAAATGCCTTAGCATCACTATTTTGACAAAGTGGGAAAAAAAAAGGCAATTAAAATAAAAGCTAGAGCTAACCACTAACCAACCACCATACCTCAGGTGCCTGTTAACAGTATGAAGTATAGGATTCTAGGCAAACCAGATAACTGAGGAATAAGTTGAAATAAATTATAAGGTTTTGTCACAATGCTTCTATTTAGCTAGGGGGCTTTTTGTTCTTAATTATCTGACATAACAGTCTTCTGCATAGAAAATGTGCAACTTCCTTAAACGTGACTCGTATCAGCAATAACCCTTTAAAAAAAATGGGCTGTGAAAACAGGCTCATGATTTTCCTTCCCCCCATTTTATACATGTAACTATTGTTTGCCTTTATTATTTAAGAGTATGCTTTACTCCTCCTTGAATGTAAATACATTTTAAATTGATTAAGATTTTCACATGATTTTCCAGAGCACAGTTTTATGCTACAGATTTTCTCAAATCTGAATGTAATACTGCCTGATGGCAGTGGTTAATATTGTTGTGAACCTAAAAAGGAAAGCAAACTTTTCAGCAAAGCTGAAATTTACATAGTTTTCAATTTTCTAATACTAGCAAATGTGAGCTGCTTCAAAATAAAAATCACCTATATTTTTCCTAAAGAAGGAAAAGAAAAAAGCCTCACATTTCAGTTCGAAGTCATCCTTGTTAAGCTAATTATCTTTAGCTTGTGTAGCCGTTTAGTTTATTTATTTATTATTATTATTTTTTAATGCTGTGTGAAGGTTGCTCAAGGCTGTAAACATAAATGAGGGCTTTTCTATATCTCTTCTATTGATTGGTTGAGAGGGTTTGTGTTTGGGGGTTCTCTTGCAGTTCCTCTAGAGGCTGTATTTATGTAAATTGAAAAAAAATCACTATTACTTGAAAAAATAACCAAAACTGTGATTTAACAGTACAAAAGAGGGTACTGTCTAATCCCTCGAGTAGGAAATTGCTTTTCTTCATGATCCATTGCTTTCATACTGTTTCTGGCTCCTACTGCTGAAGGAGAAAAGACCCACCTTTACTCTTCTTTTACTATGTCTGTTTTCTGGCCTCTGAAGTAAGTAATATGCTTATGTGGCAGTAAGTAATCATTGAAATGAGTAAATTTCAATAATAATAGTAAAATGCATGACTGATGAGATCTTCAAGTCTCAGTTGGACAACCGTGATTATACCAAAGCAGGAGATAATTTATATGGGAACGTGAAATGAGAAATTAAGAATGTGGCATAGTGTCGCAATGAGGATGTGACTTCTTTGTGGCTCGTCTACATGCTACCGTAAATGTTAGTTGGAACGAGATATCACATGATCCCAAACTGATGATTTTCTGAAGTAGGTAGGTGTTTCTGCATGATGCTTTGAATTTTTTCTTTGACAAATGACAAATCAGAATGTTGCCAATAAGAAAGTATTACTGATTGTGTTTGTAGCTGCTCTTCCATTGGCCAGTAAAGTATCCAGTTCTCATCAGAATTTAAGTTGTTGTTTGCTATGCTAGGAGGTAGCATTATTTTAAAGCAAACCACTGTGAATCGGACTAACACACTTCCATTCTCAATATTTGGCTAAATTTCATTAATGAGTGACATTTTACATAGCACAGAAAATTGCACACTATTATATTTCTCCATTCTTAAAAATGAGAACAGCAAATCCGGTTTTAATTATTTAAGGATAATGGTAGATGAGACATTTCTTCTGTCCATTTGGATATAAAACATTCCCTTAAGTCTAGAAATATTTCTTGTATCTCTTTGATTAGGTGCTTAAAGCAATCTGAGGGTAAACTATTTCATTTGAAAATAATATAAAGGCAATTATCAGGTATGCATTTAAAAATCATCAGATATGCTTTGTTTTAATACCTATCACGTGTTAAATATTGAAGACCACACCATTTTCATTATGCCTAATGAAAACTTCATTAGGAAGACATTAGTAGATTAATTCCACTTGCTGGGTGGTTTATTTTATTTAGAATGCAATAAGGTAAGTTCATTAGTTTGCAGACATAATGTTTTCTCCTGTACCTCAACGCAACTAGGAACAATTCCACAGAGGTCTACAGATCTACTAACACCTGTCAAGATAAACATACAGGTCTCTGGGGGAATCATCACAGCAACAGAACAGAAAACCTGAGGAAAGTAATTCTTTCATGAGAGAAAAAGACAGTTGAAAAAAAACTGATTGATAATTTTTGGAAATGCCTCTCAGAGGTCATATCTTTTTATACAAGTATCAAAAAATATATTCTGTCTTTTAAATAAATGTTTTGGAGCATATACTACACATTTTGAAATAAAGATAAATATTCTAAGAGATTTGAACTATATGGAATGATCATTCAATTTGAATTGAGCCACTGGAAGTTTTTCCAAAACCTATAGCTAAGTCTCTCATCCATCCCAGAACAGGTATATTAGATTATAAGTTCTGCTATAGTGATGTTATTTGAATGGTTATAGTTAAAATGGTGCCAGTATTTCCATTATAAAACCCTGTTTTCAAGGATTTATAAGTTGGCTATAAATGTTTGCTCTGCAATTCAACTTGGCAGCAAGCATCTTTGCTTGGTGGTGTTTTATTTTCCTTTTACATAGTATGGGAAAGAAAGACATCTGTTTATAACATGAGTAGGAAAATATGACAATGAATTCCCTTATTCTTCATAACCAATTTGTTTAGCATTCGAATCAAAGTTCAGCTTAAATTTGTTATATATTTTAGGCAATGAAAGAGCTAACCAAAAGCCTGCAATGATAAATTGAAGAGAGGAAGGTGGATTTCTTTTGTTTGTTGGTTTGGGTTATTTTAAACTACTAAACATGGATATAGATTTAACCATTTATCTTGACACTTCATTCATACAGCACAAAAATAATATAAATATACTATTACATACCCTGGGCTTTTTTTTTTTTTAAGGTATTTGTGATAGTCTATACTTGAGAAACTGGAGGAGTTCAGAAAATTTTCCAACAATTTGGTAGAGGAATGAATGGGATAGTAGGAGACCTAGGTAGGAGAAAAGATTATTTTTACAGAGGGAATCACATGGGCAGTGGCAAAAGAAGTGAAAAAATGCAGTGTATTTAGGGAAGAGAAGTTCATATTGCTGGAGCCTAGGATGTTTGTGGGGGTAAGTGGCAGAAGTTGAGGTAAAGATAAGACAGGAGAGGCAGGATGGAGACAGATTTTGAATGGCTTAATATGCCATGGTAAAGAAATGGTTAATATGCCTTTTACTTACCTGGAAAAGGGATCTTTGTAGCGGGATGGTCACACTAACTTTACTACAGTACTAACTTCAAAATATCACTCTGACAAAATATGTAATCTAATATATTTGTCCTGAATTGGATGGGGATTAAATTATAGATCCCAGATAAACCTATTTAGAGATTCAGTTCAAATTGCATGGTTAAATTCCTTTCAGTGAATTCAAATGGCAACATATGCTCCAGAACATATATCCATAAAGATAGATTGAATTGGTTTATATGCTGTAAGTGCTCCGGCATTCAGGAAATTGAACTTATGGTATGAGCGTGACGTCTGGTTCTGGATTTGAATATCTGTATTTACTAGGGAATTTGCAAATTATATCTCAGTTTTTATATCACTCTAACTTGCCTTATAGTTGTCCTTCCAACTCTAGTTCCATTCTCAATGATCCCATTTTGCTTTCTTCTTCAGTGGCGTATATATATGATAGACTATGCTGGTGAATGCAGGTGACAAATCCCAGGTTGTCAGTTTTTGTCACTGATCATTCCTGTGGCTGATGCTGGTCAGACTGAAGACCTGATATGCCAGGACCTGAAAGGGACTTTTTTTTTTTCTTTTTTTTAAATGGTGCCTGGCTATTTGGATGGCCAGTATTAGGTTTTATATGGAAACAAGCGTCCTCACTTGCATAAGGCCACGTGGCTGATAAGTTAGTAAAGTCAGATTTGAGCCCTAATGCAGTACCTTCAGTCCTGTAGGAACTCAGTCCTGCCTCTAGCCACTGGCCAGGCTAACTGAAGAAGAGCACAAATTCAAAAGATGAGAAGGAAAAGAAAATAGCTTTTTCTAAGTAGAATAAAAGGAATTTATAGTTTCATGTTGTGAAATGAGAACATACAGGTTTATATGCTGGACATCTTGAAGTCTTTAAAGAATGCTTTAAAGAAGAGATGTGGGAACAGCACTGCTGTCTATGTTTAGAATATACAGCCAAAGAGGCGAGGTTATTGGTAAGGAGTTTAATTAGAAAGCCCTCCCTGTGTTGGTTAATAAAGCCCGTGTTAGGGCTTCCCTGGTGGCGCAGTGGTTGAGAGTCTGCCTGCCGACGCAGGGGACGCGGGTTCGTGCCCCGGTCCGGGAGGATCCCACATGCCCTGGAGCGGCTGGGCCTGTGAGCCATGACCACTGAGCCTGCGCCTCTGGAGCCTGTGCTCCGCACCGGGAGAGGCCACAACAGTGAGAGGCCCGCGTACCACAAAAAAAAAAAGAAAAAAAAACCGTGTTAAAGACGTTGACATTCAGACAGAGCAGTGGTTCTGAAAATCTAGTTCCTCTGGGCCAGCAGTATGAGCATTACCTGGGAACTTGTTAAAAAAAGCAAATTATCAGGCCCCTCTACAAATCATGGGAATCAAAAGCAAAGCAGTCTATGATTTAAGAAGCTGTTCTAGTGATTCTCGGGCACACTGAAGTTTGAGGATTTAGAGTAACAGAGAATTGGGGAGGTGGCTGAACTTGACTGAGTGAGAAGGGTCTGAAATAGGGCTAAATTAAAAATCACATTACAGCTCGTTATCAGTATTTCTTTAGCAGCTATCTAAAATATGTACCTGTGAGTAAATGATAATAACATATTTAGTGCTTAATATATTTTACACAGTGTTATACTCATTTTACAGATGAGAAAATGGGGGCAAGGGTCCATGAAACACAGTGTCACATGAATAATAACTGTGGACTCAGATTCAAACTCACAGTCTGGCACTCAAGCTGCATGTTTTCCCTCTACACTATGAACTCATTCACCTCAAATGGCATGAACCTAGGGAAGAGTTTGTCAGCAACACAAGTATGTTTAAATAACTATACAAACAGTATAAGATGCTAGTGACCAAAAGATAGCATATGATTGGGTGGTACCAAAGCAATGCCCACAACACTTCAAGATGCATTTAATAATGAAATTTCTATGACCCAGCCTTGGTGCTAGGCAACAAATTTTATGTAGGATGTCATAAATGAACTTTTCATTAAAAGGGGAAAGAGAAGAGATAGCATAAAACAGGGGTTCCCTGTTAGGAACCGGGCCGCATACCAGGAGGTGAGTGGCAGGCCAGCGAGTGAAGCTTCACCTGTATTTTTCTTTTTTTTTTTTTTTTGCGGTACGTGGGCCTCTCACTGTTGTGGCCTCTCCCTTTGCAGAGCACAGGCTCCGGACGCGCAGGCCCAGCGGCCATGGCTCATGGGCCTAGCCGCTCCGCGGCATGTGGGATCTTCCCGGACCGGGGCACGAACCCATGTCCCCTGCATCGGCAGGCAGACTCTCAACCACTGTGCCACCAGGGAAGCCCTTCACCTGTATTTACAGCCGCCCCCATCGCTCACATTACCGCCTGAGCCCCGCCTCCTGTCAGATCAGCGGTGGCATTAGATTCTCATAGGAGCGCGAACCCTACTGTGAACTGCGCATGTGAGGGGTCTAGGTTGTGTGCTCCTTATGAGAATCTAATGCCTGATGATCTGAGGTGGAGCTGAGGCAATGATGCTAGCGCTGGGGAGCGGCTGCAAATACAGATAATCATTAGCAGAGAGCTTTGACTGCACAGAGACCGTAATAAATCAATTGCTTGCAGACTCATATATCAAAACCCTATCAGTGAGTGGCAACTGACAATTGAGCTGCATCTTACAGAATAGACTGGACATATGCAACACACTTTGGGTGTCACTGTCTCCCGTCACCCCCCGATGGGACTATCGAGTTGCAGGAAAACAACCTCAGGGCTTCCACTGATTCTGCATTATGGTGAGTTGTATAATTATTTCATTATATGTTACAATATAATAATAATAGAAATAAAGTGCACAATAAATGTAATGCACTTGAATCATCCCCAAACCATCCCCCCACCCCACCGTCCGTGGAGAAGTTGTCTTCCACAAAACCTGCCCCTGGTGCCAAAAAGGTTGGGGACCACTGGCATAAAATACTTCAGTCCTAAATACAACTAACTGTGACTGAATAAATCTATTCATATTTCAGAAATCAAACTGCAAGCTTTAATTTCTTTTGAGTGAATTGGGCATCATGTTGGCTCATGTTGGGTTCCCGCTACTCTCCCTCAGTGTGGAGGTTCTAGGTAATAGGTGCATTGACTGAATTTCCCAATCTACATCTATGACTGGACTATGGGTGGTGGGAGATAAAAGTTCACTTCCAGTTAAGTAAACACTTCATAAATAAATCTGACTTTTTGGTAACATTATTACTTCTGTGGGCCTCAAGTTTATCACCTGAAGAGATTGTACTACAAAATCTCCAGGGATGCTTTTAGCCCTGGCATCCTTTCTTTCTTTTCCTCCCTCCCTTCCTCCCCACCTCCTCCATTTCTTCCTCCCCACTGCTTTCCTCCCTCCTTCTTTCCTTCTTTCTTTCCTTCTTTCTTTCTTTCCTTCCTTCTTTCTTTCTTTCCTTCTTTCTTTCTTTCTTTCCTTCTTTCCTTCTTTCTTTCCTTCTCTCTTTCTTTCCTTCTTTCTTTCTTCCTTTCTTTCTCCTTCCTTTCTTCCTCCCCTCCCTTCCTCCCTCCCTTCCTTCCTTCCTTCCTTTCTCTCAGTGTCCTTACTCTTCTGATCTATTCTGATGTTTTCTTACAATACCTTTAGGGACGTGCAATAACCCAGAAAGGTAACGGGATCAGAGGTTTGTCTTTGCAACTTCACAGACAGCATCCTCTCCTGAGCCTCTCTCTCTTTACTCTCTCTCAATCCCAACTCAGAAATGCAGGTAGATGGATATGTGGGGTCTCTTTGCCTTTTCTTTTGCTGACATCACTAGAAATGCAAAATGCACTCTGCTCGTTTTTAATTTTTCAAAGATTGGTGCTGCCTGTAGGTTTTAATATACTTCCTCTCTGCCATTTTATTGTCTACTTTTCTGTTTTAAAAGCTTAATACTGAGCTGTAACAATTTCCAATTAAGTTTTAAGAAAAACACAAAAAGGTTGAAAGCATCTGCCTGACAACCATTTTGTTTCTTGAGACAGAAGGGTGATTTTAGGAATATGAAAAAATAGTTCGAAATAACCTGTGCCTTTCCATTTCTGTGTACACTCCCCCTTCTACACACTCTTTTTCTCTTTCTCCTTCCATTTCCTTTCTTTTGTCCCCTCAGCTTTCAAGCCCATCTCCCATTTCTTGCATGGTTGTCTGACGTAGGCTACCTGCCTTCTCGTTCATTATTAATCATCAGCTATGAATGCATCTAGAATAACTCCCTATGTGCAGCTATTAGATTCTCTTGGTGGAGCTCGGTACCCACAGTGGTCAGAGGCAGGGGAGGGTCAACCACTCTTCCAAGCGTTTCCACAGGTCCTAGTGGATTTAAGATGCAGACCAACTTCTGCTACAGAAACAGACACTTATTAATAAGTAGGTACAAAATCTTACAGCATGTTCTGGAAGCTTGATGAAGTTCCAGCTCTTGGTTCTTTTAGGCACCCCAAAATGTCTTGCAAATAGGATTTCTTAAAGCAAATATGGCAATATTTCAGTGGCAGCATCCAGATCATCATCTGTCAGAATTAGGTGATTAAGGTTTGTTAGGGATCAATGATAGCAGCCACTTCATATGGTTTTGTGATGATTAAATGAGCTCATACATTTACACCTCTCCGAGTTGTGCCAGTTATGAATGTATTAGTTCTTATTATTGCTAATATTATGACACCATTCCTTATAGTAAAGGGTGAAAGGCCTTGTAGATTCATATACTCTATTCAAATAGAAGCAAAGCATGTTTACAAAAAGTTTGGCTAGTCCACATATCTTGAATGTTAATGATTTCACCAAAGAGAACCCACCCCTAACCTCCATTAACCAACTGACAAGCCATTTATGTCACTGATGATAATCTGTTTCCAACATACATTATAATTAATGAACAAAGCCACATCATGATTGGAGATGATGATAACTCAAGACTTCCAGAAGTCACCTCTGACTTCTGTAATTCTGGCTGAGATGTTGGAGCATACATTCCTGATGAAAGCAACCAACCTCCTGAGACACAGAACCGCACTAACACACATTTATATCACATTGTCCATGCTGCAGTATTTAAGAGTAAATTACAAGCAGCCGAGCACCATGTCTCCTCCAACCAATTTTTTACTCACCTGAGAACAATTTGTCAGTGCTGCCTCAGTTTCCTTTATTTTATTTTTAATAAATTTATTTATTTATTTATTTTTGGCTGCATTGGGTCTTCGTTGCTACGCCTGGCCCTTTCTCAAGTTGCAGCTAGTGGGGGCTACTCTTTGTTGCGGTGCGGGGTCTCATTGCAATGGCTTCTCTTGTTGCGGAGCACGGGCTCTCGGTGCACGGGCTTCAGGAGTTGTGGCTCGCGGGCTCTAGAGCACAGGCTCAGTAGTTGTGGCGCACAGGCTTAGTTGCTCCGCGACATGTGGGATCTTCCAGGACTAGGGATTGAACCTGTGTCCCCTGCATTGGCAGGCGGATTCTTAACCACTGTGCCACCAGGGAAGTCCCCTCAGTTTTCCTTTAGATAGTACACTTTCAGCCAAAGAACTGACCAGCTGAAGAGACATGAAGAGTAAGCGCAAGCTTTATTTGTTTCATCCAGATTAGGCATGAGTCTGCTCACAGGACTTTTCTCCACTCTCTAGACAGAGAATTTGCTCCTTGTTCCACCATAACAGCCATTTATGACAAATATTGCAGCATCAGTATCACAGAATCCACCCAAGAACCTCCTAGGTACTACAAAGGTGCCTTAGACATCTGCCTGAAAACACAACAGCTACAATTTCTTCTTTCAAGGCAGCCGTAAATATTTCCTCTTTAGCCCTTGAGACTCCAGTAAGACTGAGATTTCTGGCCTATGCCTTGCCTAACCCTACCTTTATCTCCCAAGGCCTAAGATAATATAAGACAGTCAGAGGAGTCTTTTCCTCATTTTCTTCCAAGAGAATGCTCTTGGAAAGGTTCATCAGAATCTTCTACATTTACTCTATTCCTATGGCTTTAATTTATACAAATCATTCCCCAAATTCTCCCAGCCCCATCCTTCCCTCTACATTCAAGAAAGTAACAAGTACAGTCAATCGCTGTTATTTATGGGTATGACCTCACCTCCTCACTAAAATTTGTAACCCCCAAATCAATACCCATGGCACTGAGGTGGTTATTAACAGACATGCACAGAGTGTCAAAAAGAGTCCTCAACACCCACGTTCCCAGTTGAGGTCAAACAAGGCAACGCTCTGCCTTCTTGTTTCAGCTCGTACTGTAAACAAACATCCTTTGTGTGGTCTATTTAGTACCATATTTTTCACATTTTTGTTCTTTTCGTTGGTGATTTTGCTGTTTAAAATGGTCCCTAAACATAATGCTGAAGTGCCGTTTAATGTTCCTGAGCAAAGAAAGCCATGGTATGTCTTACAGAGAAAATAAGTATGTTAGTTGAGCTTCATTCAGGCTTAAGTTATAGTGATGCTGGCTATGAGTTCAATGTTAACAAATCAACAATATATATTCAATAAGATGTCTTTGAACAGAAAACACATAAAATAAGGTTATATATCAATCTGTTGATGAAAATGTTGTGACCAGAGGCTTGTAGGAACCTAAGCCGTAGGAGCAATGGATTGGTATTCCTAGTTCAGTGTTCACAGTGATTTAAGAGACTACCTTATGTTTCACAAATGCTGGGCACTAGAGGGAGTACAAATGAAGATTTGTCTCCTCTCCCCTTCAGGAATCTACCATCTAGTTAGGGAGGGAAGGACAGATCATCACCATAGATGAGAGTATCAGAGAGCAACGCAGTGCTCTACCTTTCTATAGCTGGAAGGGAACCAAATGAATGAAATAGACCAATCAGCTGGAATATGTTAGACCTATATGGAAGGAGAGACAAACTGCCTGCACTGTGGGGAGCGTTTGATATATTTTATTTTATTTTTATTTTTATTTTTTTTGAGGTACGCGGGCCTCTCACTGTTGTGGCCTCTCCCGTTGGGGAGCACAGGCTCTGGACGCGCAGGCTCAACGGCCATGGCTCACGGGCCCAGCCGCTCCGCGGCATGTGGGATCTTCCCGTACCGGGGCACGAACCCGCGTCCCCTGCATCGGCAGGCGGACTCTCAACCACTGCGCCACCAGGGAAGCCCCGTTTGATATATTTTAAAGCACTCTCTTATTAAATATTACATTATATCCTTCCTGCCCTGTGGGATTGTTAGCAAAGACAGGGACATGACTATTTTATAAAGGAAGCCATGGAGCCTTGGGGAGAGGCTAAAGAACAAATGCGACATAACCAGTAAACGGCAGCGCCAAGAAGGCAGCCCAGCTTTCTCGACTCCTAATCCAGTGCTCCTCTTTTATCCCTTTGAAGCTTACTGGATATTTTTTAAATGAATATTCACAACGCTTGACTAATGAATTAAAATCCACATGCTAAAAAATAAGAAAATGAGGAGGAAATGGCCTGGGGATAAGGACAGGAATAGACCACAGTGGAAAGTGCAGGATTTGCGTTCTGTTGGTCTTTGAGCAGTTGTGGGAGGGAGACAAGGTGTAGTTAAGTAGATAAAAGCACCTTCTCTAGCATGCCTAAGCTGTCTCAATTAGGGAACTACTGAAGTATTAAATTTTTAGTAGAATAACATAAACTTTTGCCAAGGATGTGAGGTGTTGGATTGCTACAAATTTGGTTTGGTGGCCCTTGGACACTGGTAACATAGTGACCATCAGAGTCCCAGGGTTGACTCTTTGAATGAACTAGGAAGCAATATGTAAATCTAAATGACCACTTTGGTGAGTGGCTGATTTGTATCAAATCCTTCTAGAACTACTTTTTCAGGACATGGCTTTGTATTTGTTGATATAAAGGATATATAGACAGGAGCCTGTGAGAAGTAGTACCTAGTCAGAGTTGTTTTCCTTTGTCTTTAAGTAGGAATAAAAACAAAAAATGTCCAGCCACTAGTCATGTCATAGTTTTTATCATCTTTTAGAAACCAGGGAACTGTTTTAATCACAGTTCCAAATCCCGTGTGCTAGCCTCCAGTGACTGTGGTCCTCCTCGCTAAGTCCACTTGCCGTGCTAGACTTTTACTCTTAGTTGTGTGTTGGCTTTGCTGGTCTTTTTCCAGGACACATGGCTTTCAGTTAAATATTCTTCATTTCACCAGTAGAATATAATGTCCCCTCTTCTTTGGGGGCACTAGATTTAAATTTCCTGATGTTATTTTCCTTATGAAACATGGTAAGAGAAAGGCAGAACTCCACCCTTATAAGAGATCATCATAGCTGGGCTTCTATAGAGATCTTGGGGGTTCTTAAAGATTCCTAAAATGTTTGACCAAAACACAAGCAATCTCATTCATCCTGTTTCTCTCTTCTGCTGTCCTCTTTCTCACCTGTCTCCTTTTTTTCCTTTTTACTCTCTTTCTGTCTCTTCCTCAGCTGCCAAATTCACTCATTCTTTTTCTTCCTTGTGTATTTTGATTCCCTGCACTTCTGCTGCCTTATGTGAGATATGATATTGTAGTGGGAACGAGGGCTCTTTGTTATGAGTAATCTGTGTAATTAACAGATCATCAAAACTGATGCTTGAGTAGATGGTGTCAAGCCATATTTAGCAGATTGGGTTTGAACACCTGGCAGAACAAGTTTGGTCCAATAAAAAGAGCGGAATTCTTTCCCTTTTAAGAGCTCTCAAGACACTGGTTACATCTAAACCATAGGGGTAGGGGAAGGGTGCCGTTTGCCGTTGTAATTCAGACGGAGGGATCACCTGGCAGGGGAGGGAGCGTTGCTTTTTTAGGTGTTCCCCGCATCGCCGTACACGTGTCCCTTTGATGTGTGGAGAATGCTTGAGAGAGGCAAAGCAGGGCGATTTCTGTGGGAAGCTAGACCAGCCTCCCTCGTTACATAGGCTCGTCCTCTGCATTGCATCCGAGCTTCAGTGATTTGCTGTTTGGAGACTGCAGATTTGCATAGAGCCCCTCGCTTCGCCAGCGTGTGTGGTTCTTCTTTTCTTTTCTTTTCTTTTTTTCTTTTTCCTTTTCTCCCCCCCCCCCACTGCTTTGTGTGCTTCTGCTTTTTCCCCAGCTCTCTTTCCCCCGTTCGATCCCCGCTTCCTTCATAAGGGTGCACTCTTGCCTCTGAACCCCTCGCCGGGCGTAAGTGTCAGGAGGCGGCAGACGCGGAGATTGCCTCGGGAGCAGGCGATGCGCGCCGCTGCTCCGCGCGCTGCCCGGGGGAGGCTGGCGCGAGCGGGCGAGCCGGCCCGGGCTGAATGGAGGGACGGGGCGCCTCGAGTCCATGGGGTCTGCTTCTCCGTTGAAAGGAGGTTGGGCCGGCGAAGTGGCCTCCCCAGTCCCCCCACACAATGCTAAATGGATTTACCTAGTGGATTCGCGGTGGATGGCTGTCATGTAGAAGTGAGGACCCTCCGGGAGGAGCTTTAAACCATTTCCCCGCTCCCCACCCCCCCGGCACGCACTCTCGCCCGAAACTCTTTGGGAGTATCTCTCGAGAACCTGGAGCCCCGGAAAGCTGGGAGCAGCCGCCCGCTCCGTGCTTGCTCTTCCCCGGAGCTGCCTTTTCGGACAAGCCCCCATCAGCTGCATTCACCTCGGCTATGTTTCGGATTCTTTGGGGTGCGAGGCACGGCGGACTCCAGGACCCCGAGAAGACTGTCCGAAGGAGGGAGAGGATGGGTGCCCTGACGCGGTGAGGCGGCCAGCCCCGCAGCCCACCCTGAGCCGCCCGCTGCTCCCCGGCGCCCTCTCCCCTCACCGCGCCCCAAACTTTGCCTCCCGCGGCGGCTGCCCCTCGGCGGGCGCCCAGCCATGTACCAGAGGATGCTCCGGTGCGGCGCCGAGCTGGGCTCGCCCGGGGGCGGCGGCGGCGGCAGTGGCGGTGGCGGCGCAGGGGGGCGCCTCGCCCTGTTCTGGATAGTCCCGCTCACCCTCAGCGGCCTCCTAGGAGTGGCATGGGGGGCGTCCAGTTTGGGAGCGCACCACATCCACCATTTCCATGGCAGCAGCAAGCATCATTCAGTGCCTATTGCAATCTACAGGTCACCGGCATCCTTGCGAGGTGGACACGGTGGGTCTGCGATGCCAAGTTGTCGCGGGTTTTACTCCCTCGCGCCCCCCTTTCGACCCTGCGCTCGCTTCTCGGCCCCTAGGGCTCGGAGAAATGGGAGCGCGAGAATGGGATGTGCATTTGGGTGTGTTGGGTGGGAGCCACTTATCTCTTTGAAGACAATAGAAAGGGGCTGGAGGAAGGCGTCGCGGGTGTTTGCGGTGAGGGGTGGGAGGGGCGTTCCTTGTCAGGGTGCCGGGAGAGAGACGTGGGCACCTATTAAAAGACCATCCTGGGCCCCGCGGGAAGGGGGCGTTTCTAGCGAGAAGGTCACTCGGCGTGGCCGAATGGGGAGCCGGGCTCAGCCCAGGGACCTTAGCTCCTGAGAGAGGAGGGCTCTGCCGAACCTTTTGTCTGTGCTCTGTGTGCTGCCCCACCTCCTGCCCATTTTCCCTGGTCTGGGGGAGGGAGAGGTTCCAGCCCGCACGTTCCTCCAAGGAGTGCTCAGACTGCAGTAACGGTGAAGTGGCAGGTCCTGGGACTCACTAAACTGGAGGCTAATTCCATTTTCCCCCACCTCTTCCCTTAATTGGAGAAAGTAGGAGGGTGATGGAGGCACCCTCTCTAGTGCCTGCCAACTCCTACCCAGTTTAGAGGGGACCTCTGAACACCATCCCCTTTCCCTCATCCCACACACTTCTTTTTGGATTATGTCTGAAGGCTGCTGGGATAAGGGAAGTCCTGCTTCCTCCTTCCTCAGAGTATAGTGCTTCCCAAGGAGGGCAGGTGGGGCAGTGCTGGCTGGTCTAAGCCAGGAGGTCTGCCTGAAGGAGGAGAACTTAGAGCAGAGAGAAGCTGTTCTCCTCACCGGGAATTCCTTTGTAAAGGGCAGAGTGTGGAGACAAGCCTTGGTTGGCAGTTTCTTCTCCAGAATAACCAGCAGTGTAAGGCCAGGTTCCTGGCATCTTCAGATAAATGCCTATTTCAGATTCCCTGAATTGCCAATAAATAAAACATCAACTGTTTTTTGTGAGTCTTCCCCCACTCCCAATTCTTCTTCTTCCCCAGTGTAAAGTCTGCTGCTTTAAAAAGCAGGGTGAAAGTTATGGACACTCTTTTTTTTACATCTCTTTCCCCCTCTTTTGCTTGTAGGGCCCCTTTCCCTTTCAGACTTGGTTCCTCTCTGGATCCTTTGCCCCTCTCCCTAGGTAATTCCTCTCCCCCAGCAGCTGCTAGTTATACTGGGATGGCCCCCTTCCCCAGGGACTGGCTTCCTACCTGGGGACAGTTCTGGTTAAATGTGAGAGGTTAGAGCCTAACCCAACTGAAGAGAACAAATCCCCTGGGCACCTCTTTTGGGAGTGGCCCAGGCACACCTCACAGTGGGCCCGGGAATCCCTTCCCTTCCTTCTCCCAGTTCCCTCTCAAGGACTCTCTCCAGTTAAGCGTGCCTAGGCTGGAGACATGAGTGACGCCTCCAAAGGGGGCTTTCATGGAAAAAGTGACAGAAAGGACAGATCCCTCAGAAACAGCAAGGAGTTGCTGTTGCTCTCCCCACTTGCTCACAGTATTCTGGGAGCTTATTGCTCCCTTTCCCGGGTGCAGTTCTCACCCCACTGCATGGCCTTTGTGCAAAATTATGTGAGTCCTGGAGGAGGGAGGCGAGCCTGGGCACAGGGGCAGACAGAGCGTGGGTGCGGTGAGCCAGATGGGGGTATGCAAGGGGGTTGGGCGCTTAATTGTACCAGTGGGAAGCACTTGGCTAATAATCTCATATGCATATTAACTTCTCCTTTTCTGTGGCTCTGCCTCTCTCCCGAGGGATGTGGCTTAAAAGGGAGAGCGCCTGGGGGACGTGGGGAGAGGAGAAGACCAAGGGAACCCTGCCGCAGAGAGGACACCTGTCCTCTCACCTCTGTAGCTTCTACCCCAGTCAGGCCCCCGTCTGCTGGTCTCTACAAACATTTCCTTCCCTCCAGAGCATAGTGATTGTCTCTGGACATGAGTGAAGAACCAGGCATATCTGTCACTGGGAAAGAGAAAGGATAGATGGATAGTGGAGGAAAGGGTATGTGAGCAGCGGTTGTGATTATTCTTTTGGGTCAGAAAACTTTCTCTTTCCTTTGAAGGTTCCATAGTATGGTCGTGTTTGTTACTTTTTGAAACTCTCCCCACCCTGCTCACACACACTTTTGGAGGAAGCTTTCTGATTCTTTCTTTCCCCCCGCTTTTTTTTTTTTTTTTTTTTAATCAGAGTAGCAAACTTACCTGTCAGTAGCCACCCTCCGCCGAATAAAAGCTGGTGTGAATTTTTCACACTTCATCTCTTGCCTCCCTTGAAAAGAGGGAAAAAACTCTGGCTAGAGAACAACCCAAGAACATTAAAGATGAAATAAGCCTCTGAGGGTGGGGGATGGAGAGATGGGAGTGAGGTGGGGCTGCAGAGGGGCTGAGAGCGGGGCAGGCAGGGTGATGGCTTAAAAGAAACCTAGTAAGAAAGGTGATGGTGATTTTGTTGGGTCAATACACTCCTTGAATATTCAGCTAATTAGACAAAGGGCCCACAAGGAAATAATCTTCGAGCCTAATAGATGAGGGTGAAGGGAAAACACAAAGGTGAATGACAACATGATAAATTCCTGGCTGAAAATCAAGGCAGGTGTAAATGAGGTTTGGTTAAAAATGTGAGACTGGCAAATATACATATGTAGATGAACACACGAGCTACCCTGTTTGCTTATAGTAGAATTTCTTGGAATCATAAGACATTTTTCTCATAATAGGGAAAGAATATATGTGCTTGAATGTGTAAAAGAAAAATCATATGTGGTGTATTTTATGGAACAAAATTTAGCCTATCCTCTATGTTTTGAAAACTGCTGGGTTGACTCTCCAGGTCCATTCTTCTTCATTTTCTCATCATGCCATGCTTCATTTGCACTATTATGAGGTGTCACTTACAAGGATTGCAGGGTGCTGAAAGCACTCATGGCTACCCTGAGCATCTTTGTGCAAGCTGACCCAGTTGCAGAGATTATGATGAGGATTTTTTTTAAAAATGCATATGAGAAGCAGGTTTTGAGATCACTGCAGGATCCCATTTTATTTTGCATGTACTTAAAAATATAAAGTTTGAAAATACCTCTATAGAAAAATTGAATTTTCCTAGTCAAATAAATGGAGAACTGTGTGACTGTAAATGATAAAAAGCAAGCCTGCTTGTAATTAAGACTGCTACTTAAAGCCAGCAAGAGTTCAGAATAAAGCAGTGTGTTCAGTTGGTATTGCTTTAGAGATGTGCCATATGTGCCAAACATAGAATGATGTCAGTGCAATGCTCAGGTTTCCATCTCTGCTCCTGGCTTTCCTAAGGTACCTCTGCATACTTTCAAGAATTAGCTTAGAGCCTCTCAATAATTTCAGGACATAAAGGAAGGAGAAAACCATCATAGGAATGAGCACACCAGTGCCAGCCCTTCTCCTCCCACAAATATGAGCTCCAGAAATTATACTGCCTTGATTAACTTTTACTATTAAAGGGCAAAGGGGCTTTCCCAGAAGGAAATGTTAACAGATTTTAAAAGTGTGGTTTATAATTGAGGTAGCCCAATGCCGTTCTATGAGGAAAATAATTGTATCTTAAATTTATAATGTTTCTCTTTCTGAGGCACTTTCACACACATACTAAACGTCTAAAAGGAGTGGGGGCTTTTGGAGGGAATTTGAATATCCTTTTTCTTGTAGGGTGAGGCACACCTCAGAGGCACCAAAAAATGGAACCAAATCTCTGGACGGAGTCAAAGAGAAATTACTGATAGAATCAACTCTGCATGGCACTTGGCCCAGAGCAATTCCATGAGCTCAGAGGTTTTGAAACTTGAACTGAGAGGGTCCTCCATGTGCTTTAATTGTTGATCTCTTGGAGTAGAAATCATTACAAGGACCAGGGCCTCACATTTTGCTTCCAGCGTGTATTAACAATAGTGAATCCTGTGAGAGAGGCTGATGGCATCTGCCTGGTGTCCCATGGATCACTTCATTGATTCTGAGGAGGTTTTTGTTTTTCTTTTGTTTTTCTCACAAGCAGGAGGTTGCTGTTTGATAGAGTGATCCCTTTGTTCTTTTGTCTAGCATCCAAGAGAGTTAGCAACACCTTTCAAAATATACTTGACTTTACTGTGTTGAAGAAAAATTTAGCTTTTCTGGTAATTAATTCATATGTGTTACCCAGAACATTTTTGGCTATGAATATTCTGCTGAAGTAGATATTCCTACCACACACCTCTTCCTTACTTTGGCTTATTGGACAAAAATGTGCATCACTGCAATGATTTTGTTTAAAATTAATTTATTTGTTTTTATTTTTGTCTGTGTTGGGTCTTCGTTGCTGCACACGGGCTTTCTCTAGTTGCGGCGAGCGGGGGCTACTCTTCCTTGTGGTGTGCGGGCTTCTCATTGTTGTGGCTTCTCTTGTTGCGGAGCAGGGGCTCTAGGCACGCAGGCTCAGTAGTTGTGGCTCGCAGGCTCTAGAGCGCAGGCTCAGCAGTTGTGGCGCACGGGCTTAGTTGCTCCGCGGCATGTGACATCTTCCAGGGCCAGGGATCAAACCCATGTCCCCTGCATTGGCAGGCGGATTCTTAACCACTGCGCCACCAGGGAAGCCCTGCAATGATATTTTAGACAAGATGGTCAGCTAATATTCCTGGTTCAAATAATCCAAGACTCTAAGGTCTTGGTTGCCCTCAACTTTAATTTATTGATTTCTTAGATTGTGCATTCATTCATTTGGTAAATATATGATATTATAATATGTGCATGTTTTTGTGTTTGTGCACCAGGTACCATGAAAGGTCAGGTAATAAGGGGGATAATGGGAGCAGAGGTGAGAGAGGAGGAACTAATATACCCAAGCATGACCATCAAAAAGGTTTTCAATTTAGTTCCCAAAATACAAGCTATTGTTAGAAAGAGGTAACCTTTTTTTTAAAATAAATTTATTTATTTATGTATTTGTTTTTGGCTGCATTGGGTCTTCGTTGCTGCTCATGGGCTTTCTCTTGTTGCGGTGAGCAGGGGCTACTCTTTGTTGTGGTGCGTAGGCTTCTCATTGCAGTGGCTTCTCTTGTTGCAGGGCACGGGCACTAGGTGCTTGGGCTTCAGTAGTTGTGGCACACGGGCTTAGTTGCTCCGCGGCCCAGGGCTTGAACCCGTGCCCCCTTCATTGGCAGGTGGATTCTTAACCACTGCGCCACCAGGGAAGTCCCAGAAAGAGTTAATCTTTAAACAAACAAACAAACAAAACCTGCCCTTTGAAAACAAGTGGCCTCTGAGCATAAATACAAAAACCATAAAGTTTATATATGTGTAGCAGTCATCTGGGACTCAACATGAAATGATCTGATAAAAACATCAACATAGTGAATTTCAGCTACATCACTTTGTATTATCCTTTAATATTAATATTCTAGAAAGAGCTCCTTGCACAATTGCTTTCCACCAAGTTGCTGCATATATTTCCTCTAACAAAATATAGAGGACTTCCCTGGTAACACAGTGGTTAAGAATCCGCCTGCCAGTGCAGGGGACACGGGTTTGAGCCCTGGTCCGAGAAGATCCCACATGCCGCGGAGCAGCTAAGCCCGTGAGCCACAACTACCGAAGCCCATGCACCTAGAGCCCGTGCTCTGCAACAAGAGAAGCCACCGCAATGAGAAGCCCGCACACCTCAACGAAGAGTAGCCCCTGCTCGCCGCAACTAGAGAAAGCCCGTGCTCAGCAACTAAGACCCAACGCAGCCAAAAAAAAAAAAAAAGAAAAAAAAATAGAGTCTTTTATTTTTCAAATAGATAAGGCTTGTTTTACAAAGGTATTTAAGACAGGGAATTCATTGATTTAAATTCTCACTAATGTGTAAGTAATCGAGGCAGCTTGGTCTGGTGAAGATAATTCTCAAAAACATATCTGTGTGAAAATTTGGCCACTGCCACTTACTAGCATTGCATAAATTTACTAAGCTCTGTATCCTCACTAAGATTGTTTTTTCAGTCTATAAAATGAAAATACAATGAGTTACACCTCAGTGCAGAATAAATGAGACCATGAATTTGATAAGTGCCCAGATGACAATAGGCCCCCAATAAATGTTTGTTTAAAAAAAGACATTTAGGTTGTTTCCACATCTTCACTATTATGAAGGGTGCTACAATAAACATGGGAATGCTAACATATCTTCAAAATCCTGATTTCAATTCTTTTGGATAAATACATAGAAATGGGGTTGCTGGATAAAATGGCAGTTCTATTTATAATTTTTTGAGGAACTTCCATACTCTTTTCCACAGTGGCTGCACCATTTTGCATTCCTTATACTCATAGTGTATGAGGGTTCCAGTTTCAGTTCTTTGTCAAAACTTGTCTTTTGATAATAGCCATACTAATAGGTGTGAGGTGATATCTTGTCGTGATTTTGATTGAATATGTAAATAAAATGTGGCCTATACATACAAGGGAATATTATTCAACCTTAAAAAAGAAGGACATTCTGTAGTATGTGATAACATGGATGAACTCTGAGGACTTCATGCTGAGTGAAATAAGCCACTCACAGAAAGACAAATACTGCATGATTCCACTTATATGAGGTATCTAAAATAGTCAAATTCATAGAATTAGAGGGTGGAATGGTAGTCGCCAGGGGCTGGAGAAAAGAAGAAATGGGGAGTTGCTAATCAACAGGAATAAAGTGTCAGTTATACCAGATGAGTAAGTTCTCCAGATCTGCTGTACAACGTTGTGACTAAAATTAACAATACTGTATTGTACACTTAAAATTTTGCTAGGAGGGTAGATCTCATGTTAGGTGTTCTGACCATGATAAAATACAATTTTAAAAAATTAGAAGAGATTTCAGAGAGAAGACACATCTAGTGGGGAAAAAACAGACCTTGAAATCAGGAGACCTGAGTTCTAGTTCTGATTCAACCAGCAATTAACTGTGTGACTTCTGGAATTCAGTTACAGCTTTGAACATCAGTTCTCTCCTAGCTCTAAAGTGTGAGGAGCACATTCCTCTCATGTTAGAGATGTGAAAGCAGAGTGCTAAGTCATGTGAGTGAACTGGACTTAGAGAGTCACAGCAAATTAGTAGCAGAGTTGGAAGTAGAGCTCATATCTTCTAACTCATCTTCCTCCTTGTTTAGAATACTCTTCCTGGAAGCCTGTGCTCCAGCAGTGAGGAGGGGCTACACTAGTTTATCCACAGTTTTTCCTGAACTCTGTATAACCTAAGGCTGTTCTTTTTAGGTGATTAACTAGGATTAGAACCTTGGTCTTTGCGAAGAGAATATAGCAACTGAACTAAGTTCCTGTAGAGAAAACCATCTTTGCACAGTCAGGCAGTGCCTCATTTACACTCCATTGTGTGCCTCTTTTTAATAAAAGACACAATTATTTTTTGAGGTGTTAAGGATCTGAATAATAATGTTGAACATGACTTTTTATATTGTTTTGTCATTCATATGCTTGTTTTTCTTTTTTTTTTTTTAATTGGATAAGATCCTTTCCAACTTTGAGTTCTAAGATTCCTTTAGCAATAAGGATCTCTTAAAATCCTTATACTCTTGTCTTTTCCCAGAGCTTTATTGATTCTAAACATACTGTAATTGGAGATATCTTTGCAAAGATTGTATATAGTTCCCTTAAGCCATCAATTTGTCCTCATGGTTAGGTAGAGGTGGCTTTCTTAGGTGCGCAGGAACCATGGTATGGGGGTCAGGCTCAGGGTACTTGCCTGGTATTTGCTTTTCAGCTGAGGTCCTAAGGAATGTCTCTTTGAAAAGCACCTGCTTCCTGTAACTTGTTCTTTTTGCCTAGTCCTTTTTGGGCTGTGTAGGGTGAAGAGTATTTCTCCACACAGAAATTGGTAATACCTTTAAAAATATTCCATTCTCTCACAAAATGCAAGAGTGTTTTCAGTGTTGATCATATAACAATGAATTCCCTCAAGCTTTTGACAGAACTTAGCAAAAAGAGCTATATTTTAAGAATATATTTCCACAGAGCCCTCGTGTAAAGTGTCTCATTTAATCATCATCATAACTCTGGCCAGGCTTATGATCACCATTTTGCTGACAAGGAAACAGATTTAGAGAGGCGATGATTCTGCCAGGGTCACTTAATTAATAAGTAGCCGCAGTACTTTTGCTTTCTCACTCCAATACGTTAAGAGGCAGGGTTTTGAAAGGAATATTCCATTCGAATTTAGAAAACCTAAGTTCTCTCCCACTGTCATCACTTTCCAATTCACTGCTCCAAAAAAAACCAACAAAATTGTTTGTTCATTAAGAATAAAATTAGCCAAAAAAAGGTAGCTAACCCATATATTTATTAAGAATTTCAGGGGAATATGGATATGAAATTTATGTCTCCATTCTAGTGGAAAAATTTTAGTTAATATTGCATTTTGATATTTAACTGAAAAGTAGCAGTAAGGTGGGGATGGATTAAAAAATGAGGGCCATTTTCAAATTCAACTTAAAGCATCAAACTCAGACAGTGGTAAATAATGTAATTAGTCAAAAAATAATTATAATAAAATACTTTATGACTAAAAAATGATGATTCCTGGACAGACTTCCTCTTAATCACCAAGTGTACAAGCCGCTAAGAAGAACCTGCTGTGTCTATTGTATGAACTTAATAACTGTGGGGTTTGTGAATTGGAACTGAGGTAGAAAGGTGTTTCTCCAGTTTGCAGTCAGAATACTTGGTTATGTACAGATTAGGTTTTACATGAAGCTTCTATGAATCTCGTAGACATTTTCATTGTGAAATTCAAAATATTAGACTTTTTTGGCTATAGGATCTCCAGTTTAAATGTATTATGTAATGTGACCCACAGTTTTTAAAGCAAGGTTACGCTCTTTAGTCTGTGTTCATGTACATATTTGGTGATTTTTTTCCCCATGTAACTAAATTGATGAAAAAACATTATGATATATCTATGAAAATGATCAGTGAGAAACAGAACTTTTAAGTAAATGGTAAGGGAGTGATTTTTAATGTGTGGTGGAATACAAGGCAGAGACATTTATTGACTTGGACATCACTTCTGCACGGTTGTTTTGATTATCTGAGTTGCCATTGGACTAACATTGGTACATGTAATTATTTATGTGGTTCAGCCTGTCCTGGCTATTAGTTACCATCTGGTCATCATGACAACAGGACTCAAAGCTGCTAAAGAAAGAGAAGTGGTATTTTTGATGCTTCTTAAAGCTGAGATGATTTCGGATTCTGAAATCTCTAATTTTACATTAAGATTGAATTATCTAGGGCTTCCCTGGTGGCGCAGTGGTTGAGAGTCCGCCTGCCGATGCAGGGGACACGGATTCGTGCCCCGGTCCGGGAAGATCCCACGTGCCGCGGAGCGGCTGGGCCCGTGAGCCATGGCCGCTGAGCCTGCGCGTTTGGAGCCTGTGCTCCGCAACGGGAGAGGCCACAACAGTGAGAGGCCCGCGTACCGCCAAAAAAAAAAAAAAAGATTGAATTATCTAAAGCACACTGCTATGAGTGACTGTGATGCTGTTCTTTAAAAAAATACATTTAGGGCAAATATGGAAGCTCACTGTTGTGGTACTCATATACTATCCAATTAACACTTAATTTGGGCAAAGCAGCAGGACGTTTTAAAGAGGTGGTTTTCCTGATGAACTTCTCTTTCAAATTTTTCAAGATAAATGCTCTAGTTCATATCTATGTCATTTTATATGTAGTTATACTTTTCAATTATCAGTTATATAACAAGCTAGTATAGAGAAATAATACTGAAGCATGATTAGTTTAAATACCTCTGGGAATTTTTGCCTGGAAGGTATATTATAGAAATTAAACTTTATTTTGCAGAATATTATTTAGTAGTCTACTTATTTTATACTTCATATTGATTTCTGAAAATCTTGCCGTTTTAGACTATTTGATCCTATATTCTCATTGTAAATTGATTATTCTCTACATTAAATCTTTCCAAAGTTGAAATAACAAAACATTTCTCAGAACTCTAAGCTACACTTCCTTGAAGACCTCACTTAACATTTCCAAAATTGCAGTGTGCTGTATCAGTCACTTCTCATGTCTACTGTCAAAGTATTAACATATGCTGGAATAAGATTAATAATAAAGGAATCTCTGTCAGCAGAGTGGTTAATTGGACATGCTGTTGTGTATGCAAATAATGTATTTGGTTTCCCCACTCATTCTTTTCCTTGGGACTTGTCCTAAATGAGATAATAGAGTTGTTGATGCTTCTATTGACAATTTTTCATACAGTTATCAAAAGCAGAACACTGCTGATGAGTTTCTGATAAATATCTTTACACAAAAGCCTTGTGCTTTGGTAGATACACAAGGTATTGATTATCTGGGTGCCTTTTTATGACTAAAATATGTAACAACAGTCTATTTGTACTTGCCAGTAATAAAACGTTTGCCTCAGTAATCTTATTTTTAAACATAACACTTTTTGTCTTTTTCTTTTTAATACAATAAATAAAAGTTTTAATTATCGTTACCCAAGAAATGAGTTTAACTCTTGGCTTATAGCAAGGAAGTGACTTAAATATTGCAGGGGTACTTCACTATCTCAATTCTCCCCAGTAAAAACGCTGTGCAGAGAAAGAACTAGGGCTATGTAAAGTGGTAGCAAATGGCCAATTACATCACTTATTTATTCAAAAATCACTCAGTGCTTATTATACATCAGGTGCTATTCTAAACCCTTAACAAATATCAGCTCATTTAATTCTCACAACTCTGTGAGATAGATAATATTAATTTCCCTTCTACACTTAAGGAGAGTAGGGCACAGCAAGGTTAAGAGACGACAGAGTTACAAAACTAAAGTTGTGGGGCCTGGATTTAGACTGGAGCAGGCTCGCTCTGCAGTCCATGCTCTTAACGCCTACAGTGTGCTGCCAACAGACATAATTTATCCTGGCTGAGCATTGTGTTTTCTCCTCCAGCTTTTATCACCAGTGGTACATAAGGGACCAACCGTGGATGACTGTCTAGATTTACTTTGTTTAATTTACAAGTCATTTCGCTGAAGGTTTAGTGCTTCATCCTCATCTTCCAGTTTGTTTTTAAGCATCCTGCTTCTTTTTTTTTTTTTAATATTTATTTAATTTGTCTGCGCAGGGTCTTAGTTGGCTCACGCAGGATCTTTGTTGTAGGGTGAGGGACCTTTGTTGCGGCATGCAGGATCTAGTTCCCTGACCAGGGATCAAACCCTGGCCCCCTGCATTGGGAGCGCAGAGTCTTAACCACTGGACCACCGGGGAAGTCCCGACAGGAGGATGTATTCTATTTTCTTTATTTATTTTTGGCTGCATTGGGTCTTCGTTGCTGTGCGCGGGCTTCCTCTAGTTGCAGTGAGCGGGGGCTACTCTTCTTTGTGGTGCGTGGGCTTCTCATTGCGGTGGCTTCTCTTTGTTGCAGAGCACAGGCTCTAGGTGCGCGGGCTTCAGTAGTTGTGGCTCACAGGTCCTAGAGTGCAGGCTCAGTAGCTGTGGGCCATGGGCTTAGTTGCTCCGCGGCATGTGGGATCTTCCTGGACCAGGGCTCAAACCCGTGTCCCCTGCATTGGCAGGCGTATTCTTAACCACGGCGCAACCAGGGAAGTCCCTAAGCATCCTGCTTCTCAACTACACAGGGCATCAAGTGGCCTCTCTGTGCCTCCCTTCCTTGTTACTTTATTTGGTTTGACTGATTTATTAATCTTGATATCCACCACCACATCAAGAGTAAAGGAATGATTGATTTAAGATCCTTATTAATGTTTATTAACTTTTTTCACTCTAGTTGGCATTCGCCACCAAATTGATAGATCTGCTGTGATAATAGACTAATTTGCAAGTGCAGCCATGATTTACAATTAAAAGGAAACAATTGCAGTGTATCTGATTATGTGATTATATTCTCATGACATAAAGGAGTCCCTCTGTAAATAGTTAAATAAAATTGTATAGTTCTGGAGGCAGGGTATAGAGAAAAGACTTACAGTAAACTACTTTAAGTATGTCTCCTCATTTTAATTATGGTTTCTTAATATGAAACCTTTAAAATTTAAAAAATCAAACTGTGTTGGTTGCATGGAATTATATGACTACATAAAGAATTTAAGCATTTTTTCCACTCATTTCTATTCAGACTATAAGGTAAAGCATCATTCAAAAAGGATGGTAAATGCTTTGGAGTTTGAATCTCTTAGCTACATTTTTCTTAAAGATTCTTTTGTTTCTCTAATTTAATATCAGAATTTTCATTCCAGTTTATTTACTGGCATTACATTCATTCCACTTATAGTAGCACCACGTGGATTCTAGGAATTCCCTAGTGAGAAAAAGGATTACTCTTGTAGATGTCTTTGTACACACCAACTAACTAACTTCGGGCAAGCTTCTAAACTTCTCTGATCCTCAGTTTCTTCAAGAGTAAAATAGGACCTGTGATATCTACTCTGTAGGGTTGTTGAAAGCTCCAGATACTTTATGTAATCATCTGGCACAGGACCTGATAAATGGCTGCTACTCTTCAAGTAATGGATTAACCTCCCTCCAACAGTGTGTCCTCTCTGCTCTGGACTCAATTAAGGAAAAAATCCAGGAAGGACTGAGGTTAGTTATGAAAGCAACTATCCTCAGAATCTTTAAAACAGATTGTCCTCTGGTGGATTCTTTAAGTGAAGGCAAGGGGTTGAAGTTGAGATCCTTTCCTGGTGTTTGGTTAATCCAAAAAAGGATGACACAGATATTAACAAGAGGATATAATGCAGAAAACCAATAATTTTTATGCCCTTTGTCCATGTGGGAGTTAAACCAGGAAACCAGCATCAGGGCTTTACTGCCAAGGCTATTGATGCAGCTTAGTGTTGGACTTTGTTTCGTACTGTTATCATTAGGAAAATTCTTTTAAAGTTTAGATTAGGGCTCATTAAGATGGGGTAGGGAGGAGAGGGCTTTGATGAGTAAGAGAGACTTAGGAAAAAATGATTCCAGCTTTTTTTTGGCCCAATCAGCCTCTGAAAATGTCAGCAAACACAAAGCCATCTTTACCTGGCTGTACAGCAAAAAGAGGTTTAGGTAAGAGAAACAGTATTTCCTGGCCCAGAATCAGTATGTCACTTCTTTTACTGTGGCCACTCTGATGCTTATGCCATAGCCAAATGCTAAGAGTCTAGCATTTAAACAGAACATAAGCATCTCAGAATACTAAATCAAATAAACTTGGTCAGCAACTGTGATTTAATCACCTGCTTTTAAAATATAGCTAGCTTATTTGTTTTTTTTTTTTAGCCCATTTCTTAAAATAAATGTTTAACAGGAACTTACTATCCATGCTTGATTTCCGCCCCCCCTTTCTAAAAATTAGGAAGACATTCTTAACAAGAGCAAAAAACACCACCTTCACTCCACTTGTGCTATTTTTTTTAAACAATGAAATGACTGAAAATTTAGTTTTTCTTAGTCATCCCAGACAATTGGGTCTGACCACCAAATGAATGACTCTGTGTGTGTGTGTGTGTGTGTGTGTGTTCTTAGACATGCACCTATCAAACAATATAAATATTATATTTTTTTTCCAGCCTTGGAGAAAAACAGTATAGAAGAGACCTGATTCTTAGTTTAGCTGTAAAACACAATGCTGTGCTCGCTAGACACCGGTTTGGAGCTGCCAGAGAGGAGCACGTTCTTGAGTAATGGACAGACACACATAGAGACCAAAAGCCCCCCAAGAGCAGGGCAGTGCTCCATCCTTTGTTTGCCTTTAAGATGCCCTGATATCCTCGCTGTTAAAAGTCTTGCTTCTGCCAAGAGAAAATGATAAAGGAGATGTAGGGAGCTGGCTTTCTGTTTTTACATAATTTCTTTCATTCAGCCTCTTCATTCACCATATGCAGATATTTAGGTTATTACCAAAATGTGGGTGTTTACACACTCTCTGCTGGCAAGTCACTCTTCCAATGAGTGCCAGGATTGCAGACACCAGTCAATCAACAAGTGCTTATCGAGTGCCTGCTACTTGGGGGAGGACATTATCTTACTGTCTGCAAAGGGCACAGGGTCTGAAAGAGGCGTCAAAGCTATTCTGCTGCCTCAGGGTTTAAAACTCAACCTGCCTGCCTGTGTTCTGACAACACTTCAGGGAGGTCTTCCAAGTGTCTTAGAGTAGCCAGCAGGAGAGGTGAGAGCCATTTCTTTTCATTCTACCACTGCTTTACAAACATACCAGAGGCTCCATCGACCCATCAGATGGACTAGACCAGTGCAGATCTTCCTTTATTGCAAATTTCTATAGGAAACCGACCAGTGACCTGTTGGTATTTGGGGAGAAGTTTGATTGCATTTCCACTTCCACATTTGTAGAGCTCTTAATGTTAAAAAATTGTTTCTCGTGTTTTAATCTCACATGATATCCACAATATGCCTGTAAATTAGGCATGGCAGGTTTTGCCCCATTTTGCAGGTGGGGAAACAGAGTGGCTTGGTCACTTCAAGTTACCTGACTTAGTCACATGTTTATAAATGGCAGAACTGGGACTTAAATACAGCACATTGGTTCTCAGAGTCCGGTGCTGTTTCTGCCACGCAAATAGGTGAGCACAAGTAAGGAGATGAGTAGTCTAAGGATTCTGCAGGGATTCTGGGAAAGAACCACTAAAAGGACTCAGTCTCTGTAGACCTATTGGAATCATACTAAAAGATAAAAGAGACCAAGGTTCTAGAAGATAGAATAAAATAAAAGCAGAGGTTGTTTGGTGAGATGGTCATGATTAGATATCGACTATTAAATACATTTTGTTAGTGTGATGGTTTAATTTTCTTGTTGCTTATTAGGGTTTGTCTTTAGAAAAGAAATGAGGATTCCAGGTTGGAGGACAAACTCATTGGCTTTGATCATTGCTGAAATAACTCAAAACATATCCTGCGAAAACACTCAGACTTAATACATCTTTTTTTTAACTAACGCTGTAATGTTTTTTAGATGAACAGTGACAAGAGGCTGTATATAATTAAAATACACAATTACTTGTAGGAAATTATTTAAGGGCACTTGGAAAGTTGAGATATTCTGTCAAGAACTTAATAATTACATCATTTGATTCTTCACACGGATGACAAAGAAACTTACAAAGAGTCTCACTTTGGAAATATAATTTGCTTATAATAGTATGAAAAATGATGCCCAGCTGGCAAGATGGTCAGTATTCCCCCTGAAGCAGGGACCCCTCCAACAAGGTGAAAGGGAATGCTTCCAGGTGTTATCAATTAATTTAGAGATTATGCTGAGATATATTTGAAGTATGTGTTTGTAGTGCACGACTGTAAATACTCACAGATACAGAAATGTTTCTAGAATGATGCATAGAAGGCCTCCTTTACGCAGAAGCAATGATATGTTCACACTGTGAGTTGGAACTGACTTTATAGCTAGCTACAGTTGGCAGGGCATGATTTTTGAGCTATATAAATAGCCCTAAATATCTAAATGTTTCTCCTATTGCCTGTGATTTCCACCATAAGAGATTCATTCTGCAGTGTCTTGATAACTTTTATTAACATTTGTTGTATGTTGAAAGAGCATGAGATTTAGAGTCATGGTCCACCAGTTGCTGGCTGAGTGATCCCTCTAAAATGGGATAAAAATGACAATCCCTGTCCTTATTGAAACCATATTATGTGAGGAATAAATGGCATAATGCTTGTGAAGTGCTATATAAATTATATTTAGGAAGAATAAAACCATTTTAATAATAAATGTGGGCTTCCCTGGTGGCGCAGTGGTTGAGAGTCTGCCTGCCGATGCAAGGGACACGGGTTCGTGCCCCGGTCCGGGAAGATCCCACATGCAGCGGAGCGGCTGGGCCCGTGAGCCATGGCCGCTGAGCCTGCGCGTCTGGAGCCTGTGCTCTGCAACGGGAGAGGCCACAACAGTGAGAGGCCCGCGTACAGCAAAAAAAAAATAAATAATAATAATAATAATAAATGTAACCCAGTTACTTAGGAAATAGTCATATACACAAAGCTGATGTAAGCTGATGTAAGCTGATGGTTCTTAAAATTCAAACTGATCACTGGACTTCCCTTGTGGCCCAGTGGTTAAGAATCCGCCTGCCAATGCAGGGGACACGGGTTCGAGCCCTGGTCCGGGAAGATCCCACATGCCGTGGAGCAGCTAAGCCCATGCGCCACAGCTACTGAGCCTGCGCTCTAGAGCCTGCAAGCCACAACTACTGAGCCCACGGGCCACAACTACTGAAGCCTGCGTGCCTAGAGCCCATGCTCTGCAACAAGAGAAGCCACTGCAATGAGAAGCCTGCACACCGCAACGAAGAGTAGCCCCAGCTCGCCATAACTAGAGAAAGCCCGCGCGCAGCAGCGAAGACCCAACGCAGCAGCCCCCCTGAAAAAAATGTAATGATGAAGTAAAGACTGTATGGAATAAGTTTAAAAATATTTTTAAAAATAAAAGATTTAAACTGATCAGAATCACCTAGGGAGCTTATTGAAACTGCAGATGCCTGGGTTGTACTCCTAGAGATTCTGTTATGTAAATTTGGGGTAAGACTCAAGATTTGCATTTCTAAATACTAACTTTAAGAGACTGTAATGTAAATGGTTCTTGGCCACCTCTTTAGGGAATAAAACTTTGTACCATTATCAAGCAATATCTTCAATTGCTGGCTTTTACCTACCTCTTTCTAAGCCCCCAACACATATTGTCTGATAAACAAGTAGAAAATGATGGCTTTATATCCAGAGGATGCAGGAAATCACTAGAATGCAGGGAGAAAGATGTGGAAAGGTATCTCAAACCTGGCATCATCATGTTAGTGATCAATTGCTCTGATAAAATAATAGCAACCACACAAAGTTTTATAGTCTATTGTCTTTCTCCTAGGAAAGACTGTTACACATATAAATATTCATATAGGAAGAAGACTGCAAGCAGACTCCCATTAAAGGCTCACAGCTATTGTTTCAATGGAATGGGGTGTACCTACATTCAGATATCTCTGTTTTTGCAGCGGAGTTATACTTTTGAGGGTTATCTGCATGTCTATATAAGTAGAGACGTGCACACACACACAATTTAAAAATCAGTCTGCAACCTCCTTTTGTCCTTCCATTTACACATTCTTTCATCCTCTATTCCCAGTATCCTTAGAAGGGATTATTTTAGTCTATAATGCAAACTAAGGTGTCATTTCTTTTCTTTTCCCCTCTAGTAAAAAGAAGTCTTTTAATGGTTAACATTTCTTTTCCTTTGACCAAGAAAGCTTTGATGCAGGTGTTATTTCAGCACACATTTCATCATATCCTATGATAATGTTTTAGATTTTGTAATGTGTTTTCCAAGTTTCATGTCCTTTAAGGGTTGTGACGTTTTAATGTTAAATCTTATATGAACTTCCTCTTTCTTGGTCTTCTTCCTAAATCATCTATATCTTTCTGAAAAATGACATTATTATTGGGTTATAGTTCTTCATTCTTTTTGACTTCATGTGGATGACAAGTATATTTCTAGAACCAGACACTTGGAGTAGGAAGAGGGATTTTAGGATTAACTAATTCCTATCCCTGATTTTACAAATGTAGACTCTGAGATTAAATACTCAGCTGTACCTTTCTTCCCCTGTTCTGGACTACTTTTCTCTCAGCTTTATTCATAAGTTATCCAAACTCAGAGTAATCTAACCATATCCAGGCCATTCTTTGTGAAGAATTTTAAATCGAGCGACTTCCATGGCAGAAAACAAGCTCTGAGAAACTGAACAAGTTTTCCATTTATTGTTTGAGAATGCCTTTTATTTTTGAGCCACTTTATTTATTAAAATTTACTTGAACTGAGAGCAACCATAACTTCTGTGTGCACCATTAAACTGACAGTTTAAAATTCTTTCTCGCTTAATTTATATTACTATGGAGATTTTTTTAATGGAGAGAAAATACATTGGGGGTTGGGTGAGGTAGGAAAAAGGAAGTATTGGGAGGAAGGACTTTCTACTGTGAATATCCTTGGGGATGCAAGGTTAAAGCAAGAGGACATGGCCTTGTTTTAATATTCCATCATTGTTAATGAAAGAAGGAAAAGAAGAGGCTACCTGTGACTTTAAATTATTTCTATCAAAGTCTTAAGACATTTAGAGATAATTCATATTTTATTTTATTTTATTTATTTATTTTTTGCAGTACTTGGGCCTCTCACTGTTGTGGCCTCTCCCGTTGTGGAGCACAGGCTCCGGACGTGCAGGCTCAGGGGCCATGGCTCACGGGCCTAGCCTCTCTGCGGCATGTGGGATCTTCCCGGACCGGGGCACAAAGCCGTGTCCCCTGCATCAGCAGGTGGGCTCTCAACCACTGTGCCACCAGGGAAGCCCAAGATAATTCATATTTTAAATAACATGTTTTATTACTGATTATCAATATTACTGTACAAGAGTTGGAAAACACAGAGAATAAAATTACAGCATTCATAATCATAATATCTAGAGATAAGCATTATTAAAACTTCATGGTTGGGGGCTTCCCTGGTGGCACAGTGGTTGAGAGTCCGCCTGCCGATGTACAGGACACGGGTTCGTGCCCCGGTCCGGGAAGATCCCACATGCCGTGGAGCAGCTGGGCCCGTGAGCCATGGCCGCTGAGCCTGCGCGTCCGGAGCCTGTGCTCCGCAACGGGAGAGGCCACAACTCACTTGTGGAGAGGCCTCCACAGGTGAGAGGCCTGCGTACCGCAAAAAAAAAAAAAAAAAAAAAAAAGTCATGGTTTTTTTTAGTAGTTATCTTTATATATTTAAACATTAAAAAAGGAAGCCTACTGCACATACTGTTTTGCAGCCCCTTTTAAAATATAAAAATATATGGAGAACATCTTTTCTTGAAATGAATTTTCTTCTAAATACAACTTTTTAGTCACTGCATTGTGTTCTAACTGGACCATACTTATTTCACCAGTCCTTTTTGTTGTTGGACATTTAAGATTATTTCCATTTAAAATTTTTATAAACACTGGTTTTATAAATGATACTTAAATATAAATATTTGTGTACAAAGTGTGGAAATTCTAAGTTGGAAGGTATAGTTATTTTGGGGGTTTTGGTGTTCATTGCCAAAATGAATTCTACCCCCAGTCTCCCATTGTATCCCTTTACATTACCTCCTGTGCTGTCCCCACTTCCTGGCACACTGGCCAGCCCAAGCTATAATTACCACTTTAAGTTTTGGTCATTTTATAGGCAAAAATATTTACTTCATTGTTTTAACTGTTTTATACTTTTTGATTTCTACTGTGTCTGAACATCTTCACATGTGAATTTGCCAATTATACTTCACCAAATTGCCTATTCATTACGTATTCTAGTCTGTCTAGTGAGGTGTTCCTTTTCTTCACGTTGATTTATCAGATTCCTTTATAAATGTTGTTAATCCTCTACTGTATTTATTGTACATGTGGCTAACTTTTTTCTCAAGTTAATTACTTGCCTTTTAATTTTGTTTATGGTGCTGTTAATGTATAGGGTCCTATTATTTTCCTGTAGTCAAATCTATTGGCATTTTTTTCTATCGTTAATTCCATTTTTAGTCTTCTTTTAATACTCCACTCCCGTGGAGATGATTCTGCATGTTGGGACATTTTTTATATTTCCACAGGCAGGAGATATTGAGCCAGCATCTATTCAGATAACTGTGAAAGAAATGACAAGAGACAAGGTGTGTTAGAAGGTTGACCAAGAAAGCAGTTTGGGGTCAAGAGTGAAGTGTAGGAAGCTATTAACAGCATAGTGAGGTCTTGGAGTTTAAGAGTGGGATGGGGGTACCAGAATTAGTAGAAACAGATTAGAGTGTTTCTAATTCTTAAAAACACTGCAGCCGAGAGAGAGAACTAAATATTATAGTCTTTCATCTCCTCTGTTGCTAGCCATGGTGCTGAACTCTTTATATGTATTTGCTTCACAATGGCCTCTCCTTCAAGATGTTCTCTGTTGTATGAATTTTGTTGACTGCTTCATTTTTATAAGCAAGAACCCTAAGAGGAAAATCAGAACACACATGTACTAACTCTGCTTTGTAAGATTAAGAAGCATGCTGAAGTTCTTTTTTGTTGTTGTTATAGATTTTTTCCTTTAAAATTTTTTTTAGGTATAACTTAAATACAATAAAATGTATGCATTTTCAGTGCACAACTCGATGGAGGAATTTTTTTTACCTATTTATATTCCTCATCCAGGTCAAGAGACAGAACATTTCTATCAGCGTAGGATGTGGTTCTCAGTGGAGAACTTACCCACCCCACCCCACCCAAAACCACTATTCTGACTCCTGTCATAGAGGATTTTGTTTGTCCTGAACTTTATATAAATGGAATCATAAAGAAGGTTCTCTTTTGTGTCTGGTTTCTTTGTGTCAGCACAGTATTTTTGAAATTTAACCATGTTGTTATATGTGTCACTAGTTGGTTCTCTTTTATTTCTGTTGAGTATTCCATTGTATGGATATACTGCAGTTTGTTTATTGTTTCTCACATAGATGAACATTATGGTTTGCTTCCAGTTTGGGACTACTTTGACTATGATTATTCTTACATCAGTGTGGACACAGGCATTTATTTCTGTTTGTGTGTATACTGAAACTGGGAAGGCTGGGATATACAGTAGGCATATTTTTGTTAGACACTGTACCAGTTTTCCAAGGTGGTCATATGATTTTACCATCCCACTAACAATATATGAAAGTTCCAGGGCTTCCCTGGTGGCGCAGTGGTTGGGAGTCCACCTGCCGATGCAGGGGACGCAGGTTCGTGCCCTGGTTCAGGAGGGTCCTGCATGCCGCGGAGCGGCTGGGCCCGTGAGCCATGGCCGCTGGGCCTGCGCGTCCGGAGCCTGTGCTCCACAACGGGAGAGGCCACAACAGTGAGAGGCCCGCGTACCGCAGAAAAAAAAAAAAGAAAGTTCCAGTTCTTTCCACATCCTTATATATGCTTAGTATTGTTAACCTTTTTAATTTTATACATACTGTTTGGTGTGGTCAAAATTTTATTATGGATATTGTGGCTGGTCCCAACAAAATGAAAAGAAGTATAAATGGTTACAAGCTGACAAGTTCCTTAACAAAGAGAAGCCTAAGAATTATAGGCTATATGCTTTTAAAGCATTTTTAAAGATAGTATCAATTTTATATAATTAAAGAAGGTAAACTAAAGAGTTAATGGACACAAAACAACAAGTTAAATAATTCTAAGTAGTATTGGAAGATAAAATTCCATGTGAAAACTTCAGTTTTAGTAATGTCTCAGGTCCTCTCTCATAACCTCCTGGCCTCCTTTGGTTATTCTCTTTCTCTTCCATTTTGTGCCTGAG
Source organism: Mesoplodon mirus (assembly GCF_964341445.2). Classification (NCBI taxonomy): domain Eukaryota; kingdom Metazoa; phylum Chordata; class Mammalia; order Artiodactyla; family Ziphiidae; genus Mesoplodon; species Mesoplodon mirus. The sequence goes on along the minus strand of NC_138990.1, from coordinate 66,172,943 downwards.
TCTGCAGCTGCCAGCCTGCAGTTTCATTTAAGAGTGAAGTGTTATTTTAAGAAGTTAAAATACTTATAAAAAATTGCTGTCTAATTTTATATGTGCTAAGTCTCTTGCTGTCTTTAGATACAGCAAGTACCATATAATAATCTCAATAAACATCTGAGGAGGAAAATTATTTTTAAAGTTGAGGAAAACTCTACCCTTTAAGGTAATTACTGCTAAAATTGTTTCATAGTTTTAGTTTAAATTGCTTGTTAATAATTGCTGGAATTTATTCTATACATCTTTTAGCACAGTATACACAATACATTAATTAATGTGTTAAACATTAAAATTGAACTGTGAACATAAAAAAATATTTCTAAAATATGAAAAATCAGTCCACCAAATGAAAAAAAATTTAAATGTGAGTCAGTGTTGATGAAAACTGATAAACATTATACAAATGTAGTGAGAAGAGTAGAATACTCACTGTGCATTTCTTTTTGAAAATACATTCAAACAATAGAACATAGTTAGAAACTTTCTCTGGTAAATATATCTCTTCTACATTTTTTAAAATTTTATTTTGAAATTATTTTATGTATTGGAATCTATAGATTAGAAAACTGTAAAGAAGGAAAAGTAATATATTGAAATCATAGTCTTTTAACATGTTCACAAGTCATCAGATTAATTTTAAAATAAACACATAAAATATTACTGTAGCAATGGTGTGCATTTTATAATGTTAATTTGTATGTGACTTTTATCTCTGCATTGAAGAGGAATCTCAAAAATATTCTTAAACTCAAAACCAAGCTTCTTCTGATTCTAAATTCCAGATAATTATTTGAATAATACTGTTAATAGTGCAAACAGATCGATACACTGCTACTAAGATGTGCTTGTAAGCTTAAGGCAGTGGACTTGGAGTTAGGCAAACCCAGAATTGGAATCCCAGCTCTGCTTGGTGGTGTGACTTTGGATGTTTCCTCATCCATAGAATGGGAGTCATATTAACTCATCTTCTTAAGATATTTGAATGATCCTGTAAAGTTCTTATCACTAGAGCATCAGCAAATTTTAGTTCCACTCCTCTTTAGAGAGGTTAGGAAAACTGCTTTTCTTTATTCTTCAGTGGGACCTGGCGAAGGACATTGCAAACTTCTTCCCTGTCTCTATTCTCATTCTTCTTTCCAGTGATCACCAATCCATAAGACCTCTCCTCTAAAAACCGCAGGTTTGGTGGCTTCATATCAGCACCATCTTCTGTCTTTTCAGCACAGGGTACAGTCTACATCCTTACTTTGTTATGATTCATTCTTCCCTTGGCATCCGTTTCACTCAACCACGCTATTTTCTTTTCATGCTGATTGTTCCATCCTCTCCTTCTCTCTCAATTTCTTCCTCTCTCTGCTACCAAGGTACAGAAATTCTATTTTAAGTCCTCTCCCCTCTGTCTACCTTCTCTTTTTTGGTGATCTCATCAACCATTCTCCTTTGTTTCCCCAGGCCCAACTGTTCTGTTGGATTTTTAAACCCAGGCTGGACTTTTTCCACCTGAATTTCTGGGCAGCACATCAAAGTCCAAAAATAAAAGTGAACACACCACCACTAGAAACTTTTCCTGCAGAGTCAAATGGAGGTTTTTCAGGGTCTAAAGCTAATATAATCCAAGGAGTGCCCGTTAAGGAGAAGAATGCCAACTGTTAAATAAAAACGACCACAGCCCCTCCATTGCCACCTGGTGTAAGGGGGAGCATGACCAAGGAAAAGCTGGAGCAGAAAGATATGGAAGCTTAAGCAATCAAGATAGAAATGACTTTTGCAAATTTTACAAAAAGTTATGGCTGTGTGAACACACTACTAGGGTTCTGAAAGAAGTCCTACAGATAAGTGACCCAGAAGCTTAAGATTCATTAGTTTGAAGTAAATTGATTCCATCTCCTGGCCTTTCTAAATCTTAAACGGCACCCCCAGTTTTTTCGGTCACTAAGGTGCAAAACCTTTAAATTAAATTAATTTCTCCTTCTCTTTGGCTCTGCATGTTATCAGTTGCCTAATTGCCGATTTTGCTTTCTTAGTATTCCACTCTGACTGCCACCAGTAGGTTAGGGCCCAAAACCTTTTGTGGGGACCATTTCAATAGCTTTCTCACTTGTCTTCCTACTTCTAGTCTTGTCAAGCATACACCCTGCTTGAAGTTTAATCTCACTAAAGTATTGCTTTCACCCCACCCTTACCAAAGTAAGTTCAAATACTTCAGAGTCCCAAGTCTTCCATTCAAAACCTCTCCTTCCTTGGCCCCAGCCTCCTATTTTTCCATAGTTTTTCAACTCTTTCCATAACTATCCATCTGATATGTACCTTGTAAGCTACACTGAATTACTTTGAGTTTCTAGAACATCTCATTATTTCTGGCAGTATGTACTCACCATACTTGGAGTTGGATGATACTACTTGTTAGATCCCCTTTTATTATGAGGAAGGAGTGTTCTCTACAACTTGTTATTTTCTTTTTTTTTTTTTTTTTTTTTTTTTTTTTGCGGTACGCGGGCCTCTCACTGTTGTGGCCTCTCCCGTTGCGGAGCACAGGCTCCGGATGCGCAGGCTCAGCGGCCATGGCTCACGGGCCCAGCCGCTCCGCGGCATATGGGATCCTCCCAGACTGGGGCACGAACCCGTATCCCCTGCATCGGCAGGCGGACTCTCAACCACTGCGCCACCAGGGAGGCCCTACAACTTGTTATCTTCTAATTGACTTGCTTGTAGTATATGTTTACTAAATGTTTGCTTAATGAACAAGTACTGACAGGCATATTTTAGAAAAGGATTTAGAGGGAGCTGGATCAAATATTGATTTTAAAAGCTGAATTTTTTTAAAACCATGATGCTTTTTATTGAACCATTAATAAGGTCAGAATATTGACTATTGACAGTGGTGTAAATAAAATATGAGACATGAAGCTGTGAAGAAAGTTTTTCATAGATGGTACATCTATTCATTTCCTGAAACCTACATTATTCAGTCCTCCCATCTTCCATTTGGTTCTCCCTCAAACATTACAGGGACCTGTTTGCATTCTTTTATTCAGAAATATGTATTGTGTGCCTGGTAGGTGACAGGCACCATCTCTGTTCTTTAGTGGCTCTAGTTTCATAGGGAGAGGTAGACTTTGAAATTGAAACACTATAAAAGCAGTTCTCAAAGTGTGGTCCTCAGACCAGCAGCATCAGCATCACCTGGGGACTTGTTAGATGCAGATTATTGTGTCCCACCCAGACCTAATAAATCAGGAACTCTTGAGGTTGGAGCCCAGCAACCTCTAGTTAACAAGCCCTCCAGGAGATTCTGCTGTATGATAAAGTTTGGGAGCTACTGTTACAATGTATTTCTTGAGCAACAGCAGGTATTGGACAACTGTAGAGGGTACAGTGACCCTACAGAGATTTGTTAACTGGGTGGAAGATTTCTAATGAAGTTTTATGGAGGATAAGACCTATGAGCTGGGGCTTCCCTGGTGGTGCAGTAGTTGAGAGTCCGCCTGCCGATGCAGGGGAGACGGGTTCATGCCCCGGTCCGGAAAGATCCCACATGCCACGGAGCGGCTGGGACCGTGAGCCATGGCCGCTGGGCCTGCGCGTCCGGAGCCTGTGCTCCACAACGGGAGAGGCCACAACAGTGAGAGGCCCACGTACCGCAAAAAAAAAAAAAAAAAAAAAAGACCTATGAGCTGAATCTTGGAAGAATATTGTTTAATAGTTTTTTTTATGCTTGCATTTTACTAAATTCTAATAGAGCCTATCATATTACTAAATCATTTTGACTTTCCGAAATCACAGTTAATAATGAAAAATAAAACCAAAGTTAGTTTATAGTTGGGAGAGAAATCATCATTTTAGAATATGCTTTAAAATGTTAGTGGGCTGATTAATATAGAATGGCTTACAGATAAAATACTGGTGTCAAGGAATGGACTGTCTTCAGGGTTAATATTATCCTTTGACTCCATGACGTTAGTTTTTAAATTGTAGCTTTAGAATTTCATTTTTCAAGAATTACTATTTTTTATAATTTGGGATGAATGACTTTAAGTAAAAATAAAAGTGAGAGAAATAAAATAACATTGACTTACAAGTAAATCTTTGGCAAAGGTAAGGAATGAATCTATATCTAAATTCATATCCTGCCTCTACTCATCCTTATTAGTTGTCAAATCTAGTGATAGATTAGAGAGCTTTGCATACTTACAGGGTAGCATAATTCTAAAAGAATTATCACCTGAAAAACTCCTTGTCTAAGAAATCGCTGTTGTCAATTCCTTATTTAGGATGTGTGTGCATACTGAAAAGGGTATCTCCTAGTGATCAAATACATTAAAACCACATTACCATAAAAACTTAATGCATAAATGAACAGAATTGTTCTTGATGCACCAAGTTATTAAATCCAACTCCCTTGTTTATACCCTGTCCCAGAATACCACCAATTAAGGAGTATTTGGAGTGTTTTTGTTTTTCTTTTTAAATAATTGTTTTGAGACTCTTCTCCTGCTGAGTTGAGGTGATAAAGGGGCAGTGACCCTGAGTGTTCCTTGGGTAAGCTTCTTCTTAGCCCTTGTCTCCAGGTACCCCTTCTTGATGTAATGCCTGGGCAAGAAGTCAGTGCTCAGCCTCTAGAACGAACCCAATTCTGCCTTGAAGAGCATGTCAATCAATCAACAAGTATGAAGAGGAATAAAATAACTTATAATTTAATACATAACTTAGACCTGGCTCTTTTTGACTTTACCATTGTTTTAGCTCTGTGGCCATGAGTGGGTCACTTTACCAAGCTAAGCATCTGTTGTAATTTGGCTAATTTTCATATGTAAAATGGAGATGATAATACTTACATATTACAGTTGATGTAAAATTTAAACGAGGTAATGCTTTAAAATAATTTAATGTAATATCTGGCATGTGTTTTCATAGATACTATCTACTTTTAGTTAATTATTATTTATTACTATTTAATTGTGGAATAGAATAATATATTATTCTTATTGTGGAATGGAAGGCAGTATTAGAGTTACTGAACAGTTTTCAGTAAAAAAGGTTTTTAAAAAAAATTATTTATTATTTATTTATTTATTTTTGGCTGCCTTTGGTCTACGTTGCTGCGCGGGCTTTCTCTAGGTGCGGTGAGTGGGGGCTACTCTTCCTTGCAGTGCTCAGGCTTCTCATTGCAGTGGCTTCTCCTGTTGTGGAGCACAGGCTCTAGGCGCACGGGCTTCAGTAGTTGCAGCACGTGGGCTCAGTAGTTGTGGCTCATGGGCTCTAGAGTGCAGGCTCAGTAGTTGTGGTGCACGGGCTTAGTTGCTCCGCAGCATGGGGGATCTTCCCAGACCAGGGCTCAAACCTGTGTCCCCTGCATTGGCAGGTGGATTCTTAACCACTGTGCCACCAGGGAAGCCCTGAAAAGTAAGGTTAATTACTGCTAATCTCTATGATTTTCCCAAATTTAAAGCAAAATCAAACAAGAAGCCCCACGCCTCTCCCATTTGCTACCTTTTAAAAGATAGCCAGTGTTCAATCCCTCCCATTTCTTGAAAAGTAATAGTACTTGAAAAACAAAATAGTTTTGATTTTGTAACTTTATGTCCCCCTTTTTCTCACCCTCAGTTTTTATAAATCTATGCACTGTTTAAACTATTTAAATTTCAAAGGTATAAACTGTGTCACTGGTCCGTAGGATGGAAAAGGTGAATCTTCTATATTTTAGAATATGAACTTCAGTTTATTTCTCTCAGTGAACGAATCTCAGTTCACTTCTTTTCTTAATGGGAAGTACTGAATTCAGTAACGTAATCCCTGTTAGTTTTGTGGTTTCTTCGATTTAAGAATACTGACAGGAAATCACTAAGTGTTGAACTAGTGACAGTGTGATCTTAGGTGTCACTGGATACTTTGAGTGTCTCTTTGATGTAGAGACATGACTTTCAGCTACATATTTTCTTTCGTGTTCTGGTTTGCCTACCTACTACACACTGTCTCTGAACTGTATGTGGCTGGAGGCCAAAGAATGCTCTTGTTCCAGTGATACTGCCTAATGTTAATATTTACATGGTTACTGGCTTTTGGACTTTGGCTTTAGAGGGTGATGATTTTCTCCTTGCTTCCCCGGCTTTCCAGTTGTTAATAATCAATCCTGAATGCCTGAATTCTTTCAGAATGGCAAGGACTTAAATTTGCCACCACAGGTTTTCCTATACAACTTCAGGGCTGCAGTAATTTGGCATGACAGAAGGTGTGGACTGCCAGCAAATTATCAGAGGATAGAAGAATACAAGCCGTTGCTATTTGAATCAGGTGGCATGCAATGCACATTCCATTAGTTCAATGAATAAAACAGACAGACTTCTGGGTGTTTATAGTTCTTCATTTCATATCATCATCTGAGCAGTTACTGGGATCAGCCATTAAACTCCCCGTCATGTCGTACAGCCATAGCCCCTGTTTATCTTCACTTGCTCGAGCCTAATTCCATATTCTGTGTCTACAGCCAGGAATACCCTCCTTCCTCCTCTCTGACTTTTTTTTTTTTTTTTGCGGTACGCGGGCCTCTCACTGTTGTGGCCTCTCCCCTTGCAGAGCACAGGCTCAGCAGCCATGGCTCACGGGCCCAGCCGCTCCGCGGCATGTGCGATTTTCCCGGACTGGGGCACGAACCTGTGTCCCCTGCATCGGGAGGCAGACTCTCAACCACTTCGCCACCAGGGAAGCCCATCCTCTCTGACTTGTTATCTCTTGTCCATTCATCCATTCCCTTAATCCTAGCTCTTTCCTTACTTCCTCTTAGAAGCCTTCCCTTGATACTCCTGATCATGCTTATTTGTTTCTCATTTGAACTTCTGTTACTTAATGTCATTGCCAAGTCATTTGGCACTTTATTTTACTGTTTTCCATATTTTGTCTAATTCTCTCCAAATGCAGATCTTCTAAAGTATAACATCCTTTTTGTAATGTGCCATGTTTCTTTTCTATTCCTTTACCAAGCAAATCCATCCCTACCTCCAGGCTAACCTAATGCTAATCACATACTAGACGTTATTCTCAGGTATAAGACTCAATGAATACTTTTTAAAATTGTTGATTTTTTCATATGACTAAATAAGAGTAAATTATTTTAAATGTCATCATGCAAGACCTTCCCGTTAGAACCGTTAGTCACTTGAAGACTTTAGAATGCTGCGGAAGTTTTTTGCTTGTAAATCTTTAAGTCATCCATCGATTTGGGATGGTCGTGATTACAGGAGAAGCTTACGAGGGGTGAGGGTGGGGATGTGGTGGAGGAGGTTGGAAAGCTCAGTCTTCCCAGGAAAGTGTTAGATTTTGATTATGCTGTCTGTTATCTGAATACCTCCTGTTTCTGTAGTGCTTTGCCCTCTGCATAGGAGAGGGCTGGGTCTTGCCAAAGTGACTGTGTTGTATTTCTAACAGGAAAGATTGCAATTTGTGTTAAAACTGGAAGAGGCAAGGATAGAGAGGTTACTGGGTAGTGAATTTAGTGCTTGGGGGACAGAGGGCGTAAGTATGAGGGGAGGTTAGTGGTTGACCCAGGAGACATCAATAGATATGTCTAGAAGCAGCTTCTCTGACTGCATCTAAGGTTCTAGGCCTGGGCTGGGGATGGAGGTGTTCTTGCATTTCTAAGGTGTTATTCTGTTCTCCCACTCGGCCCTGATACTGGTTCCTTCATGCAGGTGCTTCCATACACGCTACTGAATGCCTGGAAATGGGGTGAACGATATTGATACACTTTATTTTGTAAATAAGTATTATTGTTCGTGTTACCTTCTCATAAAATAGTTCAGTAAGCTTGATAAAAGTAGTTGGGGTGGAGACAAGGGTAAGTAACAGAGAGGAGGGCCTTCCTTTTGCATCGGAACAAATGATTTTGCTGCTGGTTGAGTCTTTCAAGGGAGTCCTCTCTTTACGGTAACAGAATTCAGACATTTTAGAGATAAAGGAGTTTGAGATCCGTGTATCTCAGTGCAGTCACTGAACAATATCGGACACTCAAAAACGAATGTCGTCTGAGCCACTGTAACTTTCTGCTGCATTTTATGAAGCACAGTATTTCTGATTTTGTTTTCATTTTGCATAATGCAACTGCAATATATAATTAATGATGAAGAAATGCTATAAAACTGAACCGCAAACTAAAGTAATTAAACAAACAGACATTTTCAACTCTCAGTTGGTGTTAACTAGAGTCGTTATTATTCCCCTGACACTGTGAAAGTGTGTGACTCAGAGAACATCCCCACTTGAACCGACAGTTTTGCCATGTTTCTTTAAAATGTGATTTTTGAGGAAAAAAAAGGGACAAATTTGAAGCATTTTCTAATGTATACGAATGCACGTGTTAACTTTCCCAGTGAATGCTTACTGTTCACACTCCCCACATTGGGGTCTAGAGACCCCCATTGCTACATGTACTTATCAAAACTTATTAATTTTTGCCAATCTGGTGAATGAGCAATGTTTCCCATTGTGATTTAATTTGAATTTCCCTCCTTAGTAATGAAGTTGTTCATGTTTTCATGTTTCTTGGCTATTTGTGATTCTTCTGTGAAGTATCTGTTCAAATTTTTGGTCCATTTTCTTTCTGTTAGATTGTTTGTCATATCCTCATTGATTCTTAGGAATTCATTATACTTTCTAGGTATATTCTCCTAGTCTGTGGTTTGAATTTTCACTCATTTTCTTTCTTTCTTTCTTTTTTTTTTTTTTTTTGGCAGGGGGAAGGGATTGTTTATATTAATGTAGTCAAAATAATCACTATTTCCCTTTATAGTTTGCAGCTTGATGTCTTGTTTAAGAAATACTTTTCTACCCTGAAGTCATTAAATGTAAAACATGCATATTTAAGGTTACGATATCTAGAATTAATGAATATCCTCCTTCCAAACAACAAAAACTTGTAGATGCTTTAATTTCCATCATGATCTCCTTGATCATGGTGTCTTTGATTTTTGTTTTATTAGCTCTATAAATTAGATACTGTTTATATTTTTATAGAGTATTTCTTTAGATTTGCCCAGATGTTTACCATTTTCTTTCCTTTTCCATTTCCATTTTAGACCTTTCTTCTGGGATCATTTTCCTTTTTTTCTGATGTACATTCTTTAGAAGTTTCTTTAGTGAGGATCTTTTGGAAATTACTTCTCATTTTTATTTCTTTGAAAATGTCTCATTTTCACCTCATTCTGAAAGTTTATTTCACTGGGCATAACAATTGTGATAGAACAGCTGTTGTCTCATACTTTGAAGATGTTGTCCCATTGGATAACTCCATGGCTCTGGCTTCCATTGTAAGTTTTGAGAAATCAATTGTAAATCTATCATTTATTTCTAGCTACTCTTTCATTTCTCCTGACTGTTTTAAAGATCTTCTCTTTTCTTGTGTGTTCTGTTCTTTCACAACCGTGTGTCTCTCTAGGTAAGGGTGATTTTTTTGTTTATTTTATTTTATTTTTTTTGCGGTACGTGGGCCTCTCACTGTTGTGGCCTCTCCCTAGTGGAGCACAGGCTCCGGACGCGCAGGCTCAGCGGCCATGGCTCAGGGGCCTAGCCGCTCCACGGCATGTGGGATCTTCCCAGACCGGGGCCCGAACCCGTGTCCCCTGCATCGACAGGCGGATTCTCAACCATTGCGCCACCAGGGAAGCCCTGTTTTTGTTTGTTTTTAACTTTGAATTCACTATGCTTCCTGATATAAGAATTTGTATCATTCATCAGTTATGTAGAATTATCAGCCTCTTCCCCAATCTCTCTCCCCTCTCCTTCTGGAACAATGATTACACGTATGTATGTTAGATCTTTCTCATTATCTCCTCCATGTCTCTTAGCCTGTCTTTAATAGTTTATCCATCTTTTTTTTTTTTTTTTTTTTTTTTTGCGGTACGCGGGCCTCTCACTGTTGTGGCCTCTCCCGTTGTGTAGCACAGGCTCTGGACGCGCAGGCTCAGTGGCCATGGCTCACGGGCCCAGCCGCTCCGCGGCATGTGGGATCTTCCCAGACCAGGGCACAAGCCTGTGTCCTCTGCATTGGCAGGCGGACTCTCAACCACTGCGCCACCCGGGAAGCCCATATCCATCATTTTTAAATGTATACCTGGAAGGGTTTCTATGAAAATTGAGTTCACTGTATGGGTAGGAAATGGAATTCCAATATACTATTTTAAAATGTTATTTTATCTCCTGAAAACAGTTATTTTTCTTTTTTATGTTTTTTTCTAATCACATTTTCGGGGGAAATGGATTAATTGAGGTTTGATGATATACAAGAATAAAACTTACCTGGAATAACTCCTATAGTAAATGTAGGACTCCACAGAACTCCCTTCAATTCACCTAAGCCTTTCTAATTGATATTTTAGCATTTGTTGCTCTATTTTATTGTCTATAATGGAATATGTATCTGTTACATATTAATCTTATTTACTACATCATTTATCTCCAGCATATTTGTTCTTACCTGTACCTGTGGAATGATAACTTTTAGGAGTGGGTTTCATATTTTATCATGTGACATCAATTGTAAAATTTGCTGTTTTTATTCCTCAGATTATGGAAAATGTTATCCTAAGGAGATCCTCACAGATTGCTTAATCCAACTTAATTTGTTGTTTTTTGGCGTACCAATTACATTTGGCAAGATCTTCCTCGCCTGTTTTCCACCCTCCTGTTCATTCTCATTGTTGTTTGGTGTTTGAGCTACCCTATTAAGCCCTTGAGATTCTCATTTTCAATCCCCCTGCATTTTCTTGGCTTCCTACCTATTCCCAAAGCTCAAGTCAGTGGGTAGGATTTTTAGTGGGTCAGCAGGTGATAGATACAAGATTTCTGTTGGAGTAGAAATGTCCTACGACTTCACCAGATCCCCACTGCATTTTCTCTCTTCATTTAACCTCACTGAATCCTCTTCCTCAAACATTTCTAGTGAGTATAGAAAATAACCTCATTCCTGACTGTATAACCCTAAAGCCTCTAAATAAAATAAGAGCTCAAGACCATGATGTTCAGAAGGAAACCCTAGAAAAAGGCCCTGTTCTTCCGTTCTAATCAGTATCTCTTCCCTTATGCTTTCCAAATTATTACCAATTCCTCCACCTCATATCATTTCCTGCTTTCACATTTGCAATGTCAGTGTTTTTCCTGGATCTCTGGCCTGTCATCCTCCTGATCGAATGCCTGAAATTCTTTAAACTTTGTCCTTTTACTCTACTGTTTGTCTTCCTGTACTTCCAAGATTGAACTCTGAATACAAGTTCCAAAGAAGCATTCCTTTGGTGGTTAGTCTCCATAGAACGCTTGACATTATCTTTTAAAAATGCCTCTTTTAGTAAACTGGACTTTGTGGGCTAGCCTAGGAACCTAAACACCATTTTTAACATAATTTTATGGGAGATGTAATACAGAGCTTGGCACAACTGGCTTATAAATGGACTCTTGACATATAGCCCATTGGTAAGCTGGGCACTGGCTGTACAGGAGAGAATTTTGATCACCGTGTGGGCTGGGAGGGAAATGCCTTCTGTTAACCAGCAGCGCCCAGATTTGAACATTGCACATTTGTTTTGTGTAATCTTCCATCTAACTGTGAGCAAAGAGCATGATTGAAGTGCTTCTGATTATGTCTAATGTTTATAGATTCCATTTTAGTAGAGCAGACTGCTGTGTTCCATCGTTCTATCTTAATTCTAAATATGATTTCCATTGTCTCCTCTCTTTAGTCACCCAGCAGCAGAGCAGTGAAGTAATTTTACCTTGCAGTTCAGTAACTTTTAATTGCCCGTTCAGTTTCACTTGATTCTGAGAAAAATGGAGTTGCTGCCTGTGCAGTTTTAGTTGCCAGAACCTCAGTTGTTCAGCACTAAAATGCTAAAACGGGAAAGGAGCTCATGTATTCTTTAGAGAGAGAAAGCACAAAGGAGACACCACTGTGTTTTATTGTGGTTGTTATGGCTTTGTGGTTGTGTGTGTTTAAAGGAATCAGAGCATTATCTATAAAACTATATACCATATATATATTATTATATAATGTTTTTATATTCTTTTTTTCAAGTATATTCCAAGCATAGAAGTTACTGTATAATCTGTATAATAATTTTTGAAGTGTTTCCAAATGGGGATAAACTTCTGGCATTTTAGGTTGGGAAAGGACTTTGAGATCACCTAGTCCAACACCCTTATTTTAAATATGAGAAAAATAAGGCTCAGAGGGATTCCGGAATTGCTTCAAGCCTCCCAGGACTCTGGCTAGGACCCATGCGAGCATTCTTGTCAATATTGGTTTGTTTTCTCTAATTCTTGACATTAGTCTTCATGACGCTTGTGGAGAAAATACAGTCCTCAGAACCTTTTATTCTAACTCTCTTATGGTTACAGAGAAACTATCCTATGTTTTCACTGGCACTTCAACACTCCTAAACCACTCTTTTTCTCTGAAAAACAATGGCATGCTGAAACAATAGATTCAGAACATCATTGATTTCAATGCACATATAACTATATGGAATGAATTTTTTTCTCTGACTGAGGAACTAGAACTCTTCTGACCTTATGAGGGATGAAAAATGAGAAGGCGGCACCTGCTCACTGTAGTTGTGGTGAGTTGCTTTTGATTGAACTGAGGAGGAAAGGGAAAGGAGGGGTGAAGTATTTTCTAGAAGCTTTTCAGAGAGTTATTTTTTGTTTTGTTTTCATTTTTAAAGTGACAGGACCCTCTCCTTTTATTTATTTATTTTCTTGCTAACAAAACTGTGCTGAGCCCATACAGGAAATAGATGAAAGTGAAGTTTATCTTTTTGAAACAGGAAAAATGTCTGCAGAAACTAGCATTTCTTAGCATTCTTTAGTATTCAGGTGAAGACTGGTTTCTACCGTCAAAGACTGAAGTCTCTGGATAAGAACTCTTCTATATCCAGAATGTACCTATTCTGAAACTTTCATCTTGAGCATGAAAATGCACATTTTTTTTTTCTCTTCAGGGCTTCCAGATACGCAAGTTATGCATGTAAACAACTGTGTAGGAATTATTTTTGTCAATAATTATATTGATTAAACTACCTTATATACCATTAGATTGACAAGGTCCCTATGTTCTGTGCTTATATGCTCGTGTATAAAACATTTAGAATAGAGCTCCACATGACAGCTGCCAGGCAAAGTCTCTTTGCTCTGCTTTCACCTGCCAAGTGGAAGGTGAAAATCACTGAAGTGTGAGACATATCTCTTCAGTATCCTCAGTTACCTTTTCTTCATCCTTTCTCTTCCCTGAAGACATTACATATCCCTGCAGACATGATGTCTTCCACAGAAGGAAGGATCTGATACCAATCACTTACACTTTTGTTTAATTGGCCTGGCTACTCTTATACTGAGATGCTGTTCATGACCTCAACTAAGTAGTGGCATACATCTGTGAGAGCTTTGTATCTGCTTAAGTATATAATTCCTGCTGTGCATTTTGATGCCTGCTTAGATTTCCTCTGCTCATACCTAACCCATCACCACATGAAGGGACTAAAGCTTGCTGGCACCCACAGAGCAGATTATCAAGCAAATGCCCTCAGGACCCACAGCTTCCAAGGTAAGAGGACTGTTTGAAGGGGTATTTGGCCTGGCCTTCCTCCTATTTTTGTGGTTCCTGATTGCCAAAAAAGTCATGAGCATCCTAATGGTATAAATAAATACTCATCCCAGGAGTATCAGTGGCCTTGAGGAACCAAGTTATAATAGTATAGTTGTTAGAGCTTAGGGTGGGAACTTGGGAAGTGGGAGTGAGCAGAATAGAAGGCAAAAAGAGCAAAATATGGTTATTCACCATCCTGGCCTTGATTAAAGACACTGATGCAATAATTCTTGATATGTTGGAATTTATACTACATTTTCATAGCTCAGCTCAAGCTCACTTTGTCAGAAAAAAATATCATTCAGTAGAAATCTCAGTTTCTTCTGAACTTATTTTTTTTTTTTTTTTTTTTTTTTTTTGTGGTACGTGGGCCTCTCACCGCCGCGGCCTCTCCCGTTGCGGAGCACAGGCTCCGGACGCGCAGGCTCAGCGGCCATGGCTCACGGGCCCAGCCGCTCCACGGCATTTGGGATCTTCCCAGACCCGGGCACGAACCCGCGTTCTCTGCATTGGCAGGCGGACTCTCAACCACTGCGCCACCAGGGAAGCCCCCGAACTTATTTTTTGTAACATTTATAACTTTATATAATGTTATCTTATACTTTTATTTATCTCTTAATATATATGACCAGTGTCCTCAGCTATCAATGTTTAAATCTTTTCTGCCTAAGGCATTGTCTTAGTCAGTTAGGGCTGCTGTAATACAAATTCTGTAGACCTGGTGGCTTAAATCACAAACATTTCTTTCTCACAGTTCTGGAGGCTGGAAAGTCCACAATCAAGGTGCCAGCAAATTTGATGTCTGGTGAGAACCCTCTTACGGGTTGCAGGGTGCTGACCTCTCATGTGCTCTCACATGGTAGAAAGAGGGAAGGGGAGCTCTCTGATATCCCTTTCATGAGGGACTAATCTCATTCACGAGGGCTCCACCCTCACGACCTAATTATCTCCTAAAGGCCCCACCTCCTAATACCATCACTTTGGGGGTTGGAATTTCAACTTATGAATTTAGGGCGAACACAAACATTCAATCCATTGCAGGCAGTGACTCTCAGGGGAGCCCGGAGAACTCCATCAGACTTCTCTGGCATGCTTTCACAAATTGCCTCTGTAGTACTGATGCATAATAAAGTTTGAGAATCACTGTCAAAATCTAAAAATGCTTTAGCCAAGTGGTAGAGGGTGGTTTATTTTTTCATCATTTTGTTTGTTTCTTTGTTTTTAGTTCATGATGAACAAGGTAGCTGAAACTATAATAGATTTATTTGTCTCACCTTATGGGTGAATATGATAGTCATCTTCTAGTGACTGTATGAGAGGAAGTGAAAGGAGGTCAGTGTTGTAAATTCTCTTCTGAGAAAATTCAGAAGAGGTCTCCTATGCCATACCTCAGTTTCATCTTGTGTGCAGGGCGGGAGCCAGTTATGGGAATTTTGGGTGTATACACATAAGAATACACACATGTATGTGTACATATACACGTAAGAATAACCTGCACTGTCAGAGGGGAAAATATCAAATGCATTGAAAATTTAAATGCACTGTCAAAATCACTGTCAAAAATAGCTAGATTAAGAATTTAGATCATGCTTCTGTGACCATGCATAAAAACTGCAAAATTTTCCAAGATTAAAAAAACAAAAACAGGGGCTTCCCTGGTGGCGCAGTGGTTGAGAGTCTGCCTGCCGATGCAGGGGACACGGGTTCGTTCCCAGGTCCAGGAAGATCCCACATGCCGCGGAGTGGCTAGGCCCATGAGCCATGGCCGCTGAGCCTGTGCGTCCGGAGCCTGTGCTCCGCAGCGGGAGAGGCCACAACAGTGAGAGGCCCGCGTACCACAAAAAAACAAAAACAAAACAGAGAACAAACAGCCGTCTCATTGACATACCACTATTTTGCCCATGTCATCTGTGCCTGCACCATCCTCTTTTCCTTTTTTTCCCCCTATATACTATGACTGCCCTCCAACCCTGCATATCTTTGTTCAACTTCTAATAGCACACCCCCTTGCTCGAGGTAAAATCTGAGATCATGCCTCTGAATATCCGTGCTCCTCCTGTGAACTAGGAATAAAGGAGAAATCTCAGACTTTGGTTGGACTGGCACAGGGTAAACTTATTAAGAGCCTTGTCCAGGGAAAAATTGCCAAGCAAATGAAATTGCATCAATGGATGAATTGGGTCAAACTCAGATAAAAGTGAATTTATGTAGTGATTAATACTACTAATAAAGAATTAATGCATCAGCATCTATTAATCAAGGCCATGATGACACTTAACTATATTCTGTTCTTTTTGCCTTCCCTCCTGCTCACTCCCATTCCCTAACTACCCCCAGCCTCTCACAGTTAAACCAATGTGACTTGATTCCTCAATAGTTTTCCTTCTCCAAGTGCCTAGGTATTTATTTTTATTTATATTTGTGTTTATTTATATATTTAGGATGCTCCTGAGTTTTTTGGCAATAAGCAGCCATAGATGTAGGTGGAAGGCCAATTCAAATACACCAAGCAGTTTCCCTGCCCTGGAATTCAAATAATAGTGAAAGAAATCTTGATTTTTTAAAAGAATGCAGCTGTCCTCCACTTTTTATATAATGTAATTGTTTATTACTTGTTGTAATTCAAGATACAAAGAACAGTGGTTGCACATCATTTAAAGACCATAATGACATAGCAGTAAAGATAACTCTAGGGTCCTCTTGAGTTGGTGGATTCCACAGGACGATGTGGGTTGTTACGTGCAAATAATGGATAACAGTCCCATGTGAGTCATCTTTGTCACCAGAAGGTGTTTAGGTATCAGTCTATATAGACAATGATTTTGGTTACTATAACATTTTAGATATTCTGCTTTCTATTTGGCTTCTTTACTATGTGAAATATAACCAAACATACATAAAAATGAACTGAACATAAATGCATGAAGTAAATCATTACAAAATAAACACCTGTGCGAACATCACATGTGTGGATCAAGTCAGACCCCAGAACCTGTCCTCGTGCCCCAGATCAGTCATTTCCCAGCTCCTCATCCTGAAGTTAACTACTCTTTTCACTTCTCTCCCTAAAGTTTAGTTTTACAGATAATTAAAATTTACATAAATGGATCATACAGTATATATTCTTTCTGCCTCTCTTTTATGCTATTTTGCATTTGCGAGATTCATACATATTCTTGTATATAACTAGAGTTCATTTTTAAAAATTACTGCATAGTATTTTCTTTTCTAAATATGAGAAAATGTATTTATCTAATTTCTTATGGATGGACATTTGTGTTTTCTCTGGTTTGGTCTCTGAAGATCCATGCTCATTTCTCTTGGTGCACATTTGCACACATTTCTATTTAGTATAAGGCAGGAGTGGAATGTGGAATATTGAACCACAGGGTGTGTATTTCTGCAACTTTAGTAGATGATGTCAAACTATCTCCCACAGTGGCTCTACAGATTTACATTCCCACAATATTTTGCCTACACTCAGCATTGTCAGTCTTTTCAATGTTGAGTTCGTTTGGTGGTTGTTTATAGATTTTCTGCATTTCCATTTGACTTTTGTAGTATGACTCTCCTTTTCCAAAAGAGTTTCCATTTGTATCTTGGGGCACAGATATAAACACACTTATTCACTACTTCTGGGTCTGGGAATAAATAACATTGGAGATATACGTTTTTATATTTCAAGACATAGAGGCAAATGTTCCTCTGGCAACTACTCTTTATTTCTATAGATTTGAAGACACGACACTGTAATCCATATCATGTAAGCATTTGGATGTTTTTGCATTCCAAATGTTTTCGCATTCCAAATTATAATTTGTTTGGCACTTCTTTCTATAATGAAAAATATTTTCGAAAATTCAAAAGTAAATTTTGTGCACTGAGAAGAAATTTCCTCTTATTTTATTTTCTTCACCATCGCTATCTTTTTCTCTCAAATTTTTAATTCTTCATAAGCGACACTGTGAATGACGTCATAAACTCTGGCTACCTCCAGTGTGGTGATGAGGGGAGGGCACACCTGGTCAGCTGGTATGATCCATCCAGGCTCAGATTGTCAGTGGAGGACTTCTTCATTCTTGGTTTCATGGGGGTTGAAGAGCCCTCCGGGAACTAAAACTTACACTCCATAAATAGATTCCTGTCTGCTACAGTGCCTACATCTAAATATTCAAATCAACATTCTTAGCTTGTAAATAGAGACTCTCCAAAATTACCTTTTGGTAAGTCATTATGTGGGAGCGTTTGATCTTCCATAATGCATGTGGGTTTTTTTTTTTTAGATAATTTGTTAAATTGAGCATGATGGAACTACACTGTGATTTGATTAAGCAATCTTTGAAAATAGTTTTGTTTTAAAGAATAGATGAGATAACCCTGACACTTTTGTAAGCATGTGTTATATAATGTCCTGTTTAATAGAGGGGTAAACAGCATTACTCTCCTTAGCTTATTTTTCCCATGAAAGGCACCATGACATCTGAATGTAGTTTATAGATTAAATTTGGATATGTTTTCTAATAATTCGAAAAGTGTCACATTGATTAATCTTTGTTGCAGGTTTAATTTTTGAAGTAATATTCAAATTGATGGATCATTCTGTAGGGAGAGTCATTTGAGGACAGAGTATGCTGTATTCTTGTACATTTGCCTGAGGAGGACTCTATTTTAGTGGCCTGGAATCCAAATAGAAACAGAATATCATTTCGGGGAATACAGGATGCAGCACTCAAATTGGGCAGCCTTGGACACAAAGGATCATTGCTTCTTTCAGAGCCTCATTCTGAGTGCAATATATTGAGTGGCAGTTGGTTATTTTTCCTCCTTTTCCAGCGTTGCAATTTTAGTTTGCTCTGAATATGTGCTGGGAGTTAAATAGCCTAGAAATTCGTTCTCCCCACTGCAGGGCCAACCGTTCCAAGTGGGCATTTAGGTTATCCAAGAAGTGAAGGCAGGGGGCAGTAACAGTCTTGGTCAGGATCATCCGTGGGCAGGCTGGTGAGCTGGACTGTTGCCTCGGCGCAGCCCAGCACCAACAGGAAGGGCCCTGTCTCCTTTCTCCAGCACTGCATCTCCTCCCTGCCCCTGAGACCCTAGCGTGGAGCCAGAGGCATTGAAACTATATTTTAGCTACAGTTAGCATGGAATAAATACTTGTGGGCTGACCTTGAAATCTAATATATCATTTCGATTAAATAATAAATATTTATTAAAACATTATTCTGCTTAAGGCTGAGAGCACTAGGCAGTTTTCTGTGCACTAGGAGTTTTCATGGTACTTAGGAGATATGACAGATTTGAAAATAACTGTAATAGATGGCAAGAAAAATGCCATGAAAGAAGCTTGATGAGCCATGACTCAGATGGCCTGGAAGGTGGACAGCACCTTATCAATCATTCATCACCACGGTCAAAATTTCACAACCAGTTGAAGGAATTCTTAATTCCTTGTTTGATTTAGCTAGACCATGGGTGAGGAGGCGGGGGAAAATAACCCTCACCATTGAGACTGGCTGATTTTTAGGCCCTCAGACATCAAAGCACATGGAGACATCAGCACATCGGGACGTCTTGTTAAAATGCAGAATCTCTCTGTCGGTCTGGAGTAGGGCCTGAGATTCTGCATTCCTCCAAGATCCCAGGCGATGCTGATGCTGCTACCAGTCCTGGAACCACACTTTGAATAGCAAGGAACTAGATCATATGAGAAGCAAAGCAACAACAACCAAAAACAAAGCAAACACTGTTCCCAAACCACTAAATAACTAGCAACCAAAAACTCTTAGCCTTCCTGACAAAAGGTGACAAAAGAGGTTGAGTCCTGATCCTGTTGGTAGTAAATCAATCTGCTGTCTTTTGACTTGACTGATATCTTATTCCAGGCTTTTAATACTTGAAGGCAACTGAGGAAGGCTTAGTTTCATGCTTTGCTAAAACAGTATCGAAAGAGAAGGTAAAATTCCTTTCCAGAGCTATATCTAAGACTGGAGGTTAAGGGTAAATCCTAAGCTATTTTTGGAACAGTCAGGAGTAATAATCTAAAGATAAACCAGGATTTCTTCTCAGGTTTGAAAAACAGGAGGCTTCAATGAGAGTAAAAAATTTATTTCTCCATCACATTTAATAGCATGATGGCTAGATATGGAATTTCCATTTATATCCTAAATACATCAGAGGACATGTTATGCAGAGTTTTCGGGCCTGAGAAAAATGTACCATTATCATTATAGTTAAATTTGATAAATATTTATAAATAAAACTAAGGGAGAGATTATTTTTCTCTCTTTTACCTTCCGTGTTTCTACCTCCATTAATTCTTATGGCCTAAAACCCAAGGCTATGGACATGGAAACTACAGTATATAAAAGCAGTGTATTTAGTAAATCTCTCATTATCTCAGACTGCACTAAATGAGAGATGATTCCCACTGCTCTGTAAATAGAATTCTTTAAAATATGATCTGAGAACATATCAACAGGAGCTGCAGCCAGAGAGGTTATGGTAAGTGGGAGCTGACATTTGTAGAGCAATGTTATTTCTGTGAGGGTGAAGGTCTGTGCTTCACACTGACTTTCAAAAAAATAGAAGAATCCATTTTAATATAAAGCCTTCTTCTACATAATAATAACAATAATAATTGTAATAACTGCAAAATTTCATTGAATACTTTCTACCTTCTTGCTCCGATGCTCAATATTTTACATGTTACTTAATTTAAGCCTCATGATAACTCTGTGAATTTACATGTATTTCACTTAAGCCACACAATAACTCTATGAGTGAGGTACCTACATTTTCTCCACTTTATAGATGAGGAAACTGGGGCCTAGAGAGGTTAAATAACTTGTTCTAGTAGATAGCTGATCAGATTTACACGTATTGATTCTTAATCCTGCTCCGCCAAGGAATGAAATCTACTCACAGAGCTCAGGCCTGAATTTATCCACAGCTGTAGCCAGTATATCTCGAAAATTAGGAGCTTTGCATTAAAGGGCCAAAGAGAGCTCTTAAGTGTACACACAGGCTTCAGGGTTCTAATCTATTTTTTTCTTGGAGAAGCAGTAGACAGGGTTATATCCTGCAGGGCAGACCCACCCATATGTTAATGACAGATGGATTAAACTTAAAAAAACAGGGACTGTAGTTGGGATAGATGCTAGCTTAAGTAAAAACCCTTTTAAGAAGGTGAATCTTTTGCCAAATTATTATTCAGCAAGCACAAGTATTTATTAAGTTCTTGCTATATGCCTAGTATTGTGCTAGAACTCACAAAATGCTATCTTGCAAAGGCAAATGGTTTGGGGATTTTTTCCTCTATTAGTGCATATATGTCATCCAGCACTGACAACATGACAAACTTTATTTTATTTAGATGGAGCCCTCAGGCTCTTAGCCCTGAAAAGAGGCTCATTCCAAGAATCAGACGTGGTTTTACCCATGAGTCTCTTTGCAGGAACCTGTTTGGAAGGGGAAAGATAGGGAAGGTTTTGAGTTACTCTCCCCAGGATATCAGGTCAGCACTGTAGTGTGATCTTGGAGGGGATTTTGAGGAAGGGCTAATTTGAGCAAGTGCAATTAGTAATTGTTTTCAGAGAGGCAGCTGGCAAGGCTCCCGTAGTGGCATGAAAGGGAACAAGAAAATTAGGCTAGACGATGCAGGCTGGGAGTGTGTCGCCTCTCTGCCTTTCCTGGGTGACAATTTGGCCTGATTTTGTGCATAACTAAAAAAGTGTCACCATGGGGTCTGCCAGAGGAAATGAGGCCAGAATTTCATATATGCGAAGATGAATTTTCACAGACGGAGATTTATCACATGTAGGAGGAAAGATTTTTTTTTTTTCCCCTCACAAATTGTTTTTTTTTTTTTTTTTTTTTTGCGGTACGTGGGCCTCTCACTGTTGTGGCCTCTCCCGTTGCGGAGCACAGGCTCCGGACATGCAGGCTCAGCGGCCATGGCTCACGGGCCCAGCCGCTCCGCCGCATGTGGGATCCTCCCGGACCGGGGCACGAACCCGTGTCCCCTGCATCGGCAGGCGGAGCCCCAACCACGGCGCCACCAGGGAAGCCCTCCCCTCACAAATTGCATTGGGGTTACATTCTAAAACAGCTCTCAGACACACTGAAGGGACGAAGGATGTCCAAACGCTGATGTTACAGATGAAGAAGACTGAGGCCTTCACAGTTTAGTGGCAGAGTTGGCCCTGGGAGCCAGAACTCCTGACTGTCCACCGATTTAGAGAGAAAAGTCTGTGGCTCACTAAAAAGCTGTATAGTACAGTTTCAAAGATGTTGATGTTTCAGTATTTTTCAATATGGACTCATAAGAATATATTGTTTTACATGCTGTATTTTTATTGAGTTCCAAATAATAACTGAGTATAATTAGTATAACCAAATTGTAGTCAACAGTCTTCATTCAAAAAAAAGCATCAAATAATAAATCTGTAGATGGGAAAGAACCTTGGATCATCTGATCCAGCTAATGATTTTCTTATCAGAGAGATCCCTTTTTATATTCAGAGAAAGGATATGAAGAAGCATTGGAAGTCATTAGTCATTTCAATGGATCATGATTTAAAGTCATAATGGAGGCATTTGTAAGTAAAACAGGAATCAGGAAATTAGTTGTATGGTGGTGTCTTTACATAAACACATTTTCAGTATATTGAGCCTGATCACCAATTATAATAAAAAATGAAATTGTTTAGAGTCTAAACTGGGTTTAAGGCAAAGTCTCAGACTTTTACAAATATTCAGAATGAGCAATTAAATCTATTGCCGGTTCATTTGCAACCTGTCTATGTTCTACTCAGGTGACCAGGAGTAATGCCAATTAGGGCCTGTTGTTAAATAGGCTCTCTCCACTTAGTGACTAATTAAGTTGCCTTTCAGGCTTTAGAGGTGTTCACAACTAGTGGACACCCCCAATCAAAAAGTTAAGCTTCTTCTTGATCTTTGCCTAATCTGACATATCCTTAAGCTTTCAAAACATATAAGAATGAGAAACCAGAAACCAAATAAAAGGAAGAAAATAAATGCACCAATTAGAGTAGACAGTACCTCAGTTTTTTTCATATATATATTTCTAATATATGGCATCAGTATTGTTATGTATTTTTCAGGAAGCTAAAGAACTGATTATTAAAAAGACATACAATAACACATATAACAACAAAAAGCCACTTCAGCCCTTACTTCTTTCTTCAGTTTAGTACTCCATCTAAGCCAGCGCTTCTGCATTTTGATTGTACTAAAAAATCTTAGTATTAAAAGTTAGAAACCCAGTCTCTTTCCATTTTAACTGAAGTGTAGGAGGAGGGGCACAAAGAGTGCATCAGTTTTGAACTTGAGCTAATCAGTGGCTTCATTTGTAT
The DNA here is from genome assembly GCF_964341445.2 of Mesoplodon mirus. NCBI lineage: Eukaryota > Metazoa > Chordata > Mammalia > Artiodactyla > Ziphiidae > Mesoplodon > Mesoplodon mirus. The sequence goes on along the minus strand of NC_138990.1, from coordinate 66,149,909 downwards.
TAAAAAATGTAAATATTTCTTTGAAATCTGACTTGGCCTTTGAAAGAGAAAAGTACTTACTTAGAAATCTGCATTGACAGAACAAATCCTTCTTGCAAAGTAGAAACCAATGTTGTTGGCTTGAGTAGATCTCAAGTCAGCTGTGAAATTCATAATCTTTTATCCATAAAATAACTTCTCCTCTGAATGACAAAATTATTTTTGAGCTGAGTGTTTGCCAGGTCTAAAGACAAAAAGTTCTGTGTGCACACCTGAGTGCCTGCTTCAGGCTGGCTTTTAAAGAGACAGTTGTTTTCTTAGGGGTCACAGGTGCTACCATTCTGAAATAATCAGTGTGAATATTGCTTTAATCAGTCAGATGTCATCTATTTCATTAGCAGAAGTTCAATAGCATAGCAATTTAAAGAACAGCCTCAGACTACTCAATGAATTCAGTCATGTTTGGCTCTTAATTTGTACCAAGGAATTTTTTTAAAAGGTGTCCCACTTTCAGTCCTTTACAGTCTCAATAGATGAGTCTAGTTATTCAGTGATGAATTTAATTATCTTGTAAGACAAGTCTAGAGGCGTCTTTTTGTTTGGTAATAGGTTTGAGGATTAAAATACCAATCATTCTTAACTAGTCAACAAGTCTTAGGTTGTTAGCGCTTTTCTCCTGTCTCATTTTAAATAAACAACCATGAGGCAACAGGTGGGGGCCAATTCATCCAAGAAAAATCAGGGCAGGGTCAATATGACCATGAAAGAAGGAAAAGTTATTTCTAAAAGCCCATTCTTGCACAGAGGGACAGGAAATTGGTAGATAGTCTCTCCCTTCTTTGCAACTCGCAAGGAAGGGATCACTGGGGACTCCAGTTTGGGGGAAAGCTCTTTGTCTTGTGTTTCTTGAAACAAAGCAGCTCAGATTTTGCAAAGCATGAACTTTGGTAATAGTATTGAGAAAAACAAGCTGCAAGTAGAACTTTTCATAAATGTGTGACCCATGCTTATTGGCCATATGGTCAGGCCACTCAAGATGGCTGTTCTCTTGCTCTCCGTACATCCCCTGCCCGACCAGTGCCTGCTTCACCGGCACTCTACTCACATGACTGACCTACATACTTGCCCCAGGCCCCAGCTGGTGATTGTTATTATCAAAGGGGCAGTGAGGGGCGTGCCTCTCAACTGGTTTCCCTGGTAACTAATGAGCCTACCTGACATCAGTCCGCCTATGACTAGTAATCTTCCCTTCCCCCCGGAGCCAGAGCGAAGACTGCCGCAGTGTGCGGCACGCTGTCCGCTGCACGCACACAATGGGGTGTCGCTTCAGGACCTTGCTTCAGACGTGTAAGCTCCCCCAATCCATGAAACCATTGATGTTTCTGTTACTGACTCCGGGCTCTTTCTTCCGTCTTAAAGCTGGGCAAGTGCAGGCCTTGTAGGCCTGTGGGGTGCAGCCCAACATTGGCATATCAACTTGTTATTTGAAATGAATCTGTCTGGTAACAAAGGTTTTTGGCATTGGTTACTTGATATTAAGATTTAAAATATTATGAATCAATTGGCCTGAAATTGTGACTTGAATCCTAAGTTTAACAAATAACATTTTTCTTTTTTCTGTTATGTGTTCATTGTTGAATTTTAAATCTAGCTATTGGATTATCACTGGAATTACAGGAACAGATTAAAATTAAGGTTACACAATTTGATTGCTATTTGATTTTTAGGGCCTTGGATATTTAATAGACATTTATACATTGAGTTCTTGGGTTTTTTTTTTTTTTTTTTTTGCGTTACGCGGGCCTCTCACCGTTGTGGCCTCTCCCGCTGCGGAGCACAGGCTCTGGACGCGCAGGCTCAGCGGCCATGGCTCATGGGCCCAGCCGCTCCGCGGCATGTGGGATCCTCCCGGACCGGGACACGAATCCGTGTCCCCTGCATCGGCAGGCGGATTCTCAACCACTGCGCCACCAGGGAAGCCCTCATATCTGTTTTAACTTTCCTTCTGGGTTAAACCTTACAGGAAGAACATTATTTAAAGGTTGATATCTCTGTGACTTACTTCAGTTTGTTAAAAAGAATCAATCCTTTGAGTCTTTAAAATCATAATTAAAACAGTTTTGTTTTGGCTGGTGGTAATGTGGATAAAATTTAATTGTACTGAGTTAAACTCTAAATACAATTGGATCAACAAATACCTTTATATTAATGGGGGATGAATATGTATTTAGCATGCATCGAACATTCATAAGTACTTCACATTTCATAAAGCTCACTTAGAACCCATTCTTCAGAACACAACACATTGATAATAAAGGGAGAGAAATTTAGAGAGGTACAGAAAACAGACTTTAATAAGATCTGCTTCTACGGCTCTGTAAGATTGCTTTCCTCTGGGGTTCAAGTAGAAAGGAGGGGCATTTTTTTTTATACCTTACCCAGCTGCAAAGAGCGAAGAAGTCCCTGAACACCAATGCTGAAAGTGGCTTTAGTTGGCTCCTGGGGACTTTTGACTCATTGCATATAGGAGGAGTATCTACTACATAGATCTATAGTTTATTGCTACTACTACTTATGTTTTCCTAGATCTTTGGAATATTTTCAGCTTTTACTTAAAGCTGAAAATCTTTTTAAAATTTTTACTAGAAAATCTTTAGCCCTTTCAGCCTTTGTAGTTTATTTAATAAATGACATTGTCCTTGATCCCTATTTTATTCTATTGAAAATTTACTTACTGCAGAGCTCTGGGTACATTTTGGGTTTGTCTTTCCAGGGTTTGGTTGACAATTTATTTCAGTGTATCACCAGGTCAGAAAAAGGATTTTGTGTAAGACAGACATCAGGGGAACACATTTTTTTCAGTTTCCATGATCATGATGAAGGTAACCAGCCTTCTCAATATGCATATCATTTCTGCTGCATCCTAATAGATCTATGGCTGTAATCTTGCATGTCAAGACTTTCGGCTAATTGGGATAAGTTATGTATGTTTACATTACTGTTAGGATCCATAAAATGCTATTTTATCTGAGTCTGTATAGACAAAGACTTCCTATATTACAATTCCTAATGAATTTGTTTGCAACACAAGACTCTGCTGAGGTTTGCATAGGAGTGTCAGATTTTGCAGATAAAGAGAGAAGGTTGAAAGCTTCCAAATAATAATTATGCTGGATATACTTAACTAGTATATTTCATAGGATAGTAAGTATTGCAATGTAAGCGGTATTATTTTTTACCTAAATATATAAAAAAAAGAATCTAGAGGTGAGTAGATCTTGGTTTTGTGAGTTTAAATAATGAAGTCAAGGCATGTTCCAGTAAACTTTGGCTTAGTCACAAAAATGCCAATTTTTGTGGCATAGTCTACTTATCAAAAGCTTTCATTACTTATACTGAAATACACATGAGAAGTTTACAGAGAATAGTTACAAGAAAGAGTGTTTAGGGCTTGATTTTAAAGTGCTGTTGTTCAGAGGGATAACCAGTTGTGGAAGTACATAGGTATGATAGACACATCATCATTAATGCATGATAATGACTTAAGAATATAGAAATTATAAATAGAATGCTGAAGAAGAGAAATGTGGCCACCCTGAAATGTGATTAGTAAACCTTTCATGAGTTTCAATTAATGTGTCAATTCAATACCAGCCAAACTCTCTTGGTATTGAGAAAACTAATAGGCATAGTTTTGCAAGAAACTCATTATTCTAAGTAACAATCTTCCTTCCCCTAATTATACACTGTAATGTACATATGCAGTTCATGGGTGGGTATGTGAAAATTTAAGTGTGGAATGAACATAAAGACTGTTGATTAATGATGCAGATGGCTGTGAACAAATTGGACATGCTTTGGGTGATATATGCTTAGAGGGAAAAATGTGGACTCCACATTTTTTTCTTTTTTTTTTTTTTTTGGACTCCACATTTTAAAATGTGTTTACTCCAGTGAGATCTAAAGCAGATCAGTTTATAGCAATGCACTTCCAGACTTTTTGACCCATTAGGCAGTATTCTAGACAAGCTGAGTCCAGAAACTTTACTTTTGGGCTCTAGTTCAGTAAAGTTTATTTTTCAACTATTAAAAGTGAATATGATGTATGTATGTATTTTTGTATAGATGGATAGATAGGTGATAGGTAGATAGATGAATGATCTGGCAGATTGTAAAAGTAAGCAAATGCAGATTTATTTCTCAAATTTGCAACAAATATTCTGAACTATTACATCTCCCCCTGCTTCCCTTTTAAAATGAAATTAAAAACAATGTAGGGTTACTTCTAAACATCGTAAGGACTATAATCTTCACTAAAAGAGAGTGTTCTCTTTGAAACTGGCATAATGAAAGACACATTTAGCCATGTGCTGGGTGCTCATGTGAGAAACGAAGTATTCCATTAATCTGGGAGACTATTTATTAAAACACACCACATTTCTATAAGAGCTTAAAGTTGATGTTAGCACAACTTCCAGGTTTACAAATCACAACTGCAATGCATTTTCCAAATTAGAAAATGGAGAATAGAAGTCACCTTAATAGAATTGGTCTTAGTAAGTAAGTGTCAGTCAAGACATTTGACTTTTGGCCTGGTGGATTCTATAATCTATAACTGTCAAGAAAGATGGTTGACAAAATTGTGTCTTGACTCTACAATTATCATTTGCTCCCTTTATGTATTAATTGGTTAAATTCTTCATTATTTCAGGAATATAGAGAGTCCTATAGCTTTTGGTTCATTTCTGAAACCTTATCTATGGCAAAGTAGCTATTCATTATTGAAACATTGAAAAACCTGAATCTCTACAAAAAGAATCCTTACGGGTTCATTTCTTGATATTTGGGAGACAGAAGAAAAATATCTCAAAGAGCTGGGCTCTGTTCTTTGTCACGTAAATGTCAGATACCATTTTGGGGGGCAAAGAAAAATTAAAAAGAAAAAAAGATCTCATTATGTTTGTTAGTATTCCATTTTCTCCTCTCCACTGAAAACAGTTTTCTGGCATTAATCATACTCAAAAGACCTATTGTATTAAGGGAAAGACACAAAAGAGACCTTTGGAAAATCTTGTACTTGAAGAAGGCTGGATTTTGAATACCTTGAAGGGGGAAGAATGTCTCGTTCATGTTTATACCTCTTCCACTATCACCAATCACTTTGTCCCTGGCCCTTGATAAGCACAATGCTAACAGAATACAAAATAAACAGGTAATGTACATGCCTCATCTTGATTCTTTGCGCTGTGCATCTGTACCTTTTTTCAAGTCTCTAGTGCTCCTATAATGATGGATCAGGTCTTTACTCAGCAATAGCTGATATGCCAGGGTCATTGCAGAGGTACTGGGGACTGGCTACATGAAGGGCAGCAGAGTGCAGAATGTTCTATAGAAACCTCCTGACCATATAAAGCCGGGGTCCCCAACCCCCCGGGCCGCGGGCCGCTACCCGTCTGCTACCGGTCTGCGGCCTGTTAGGAACCAGGCCCTGCTGCTCCCCATTGCTTGCATTACCTCCTGAACCACCACCCCTCCCCCAACCCCACCCCGCCCTTCCTGTTCTGTGTAAAAAGTGTCTTCCACAAAACCGGTCCCTGGTGCCACAAAGGTTGGGGACCGCTGATATAAAGTGATCATTTCTCCCTTGTAGAAGAGGAAAATCAGGGATTGCGTTAACAAATCCATCCATGTTGAGATTTCTAAATATAATTAAACAGTTTTAAACACATGGATCACTTCTTAATTTATTAAACAGATAGGAATTTAATATTTGGTAAATGTATATAGTATTATGCTAAATGGAGTGAACAAGCGTATGGAATCCAAACTACCTGGAATTAGACCGTGGATCTACCACTTACTTGACCTCTCTGTGTTTGAATTCTACACCTGTAAATAATGATAGGTTACTTTTTAGATTATTGCATTATTTAGTGAGTTACTATATTAAAAGCACCTAGAGTACTGCCTGGTACATAGTAAGTGCTACAGTGTGCTTACTATTTTTGTATAGGTTCTGCTGCAGGAGAAAGAGGCCTAAATTAAAAATGGCTTAAACAAAATCAAAGTTTATTTACCTCTCATATAAGAGTCAGAGCAATAAATCTGGGTACGGTGGCTCTTCTCTGCAGAATTTTCAGGATTTTGTCTTTTGGTTCCAGTAACTTTAAGGGGTTGTCCTCTTCTGCTTGGTCCAGGGTGGATATTCTTATAGGAAGGGAAGGAGAAGGCCAGATTCACCTTTACAGGCAGAACTTGGAAGTTACCCTCATCACTCTGCTCACTTATTATTGGCCAGAACTTAGCCACACTAACTAAAACTAAGTGGCTGCACTTAGTTTCAGGGGAGACTGGAAAATCCCTTCTTTATATTGCATGGTAATGTGCCCAGCTCCAGGTTCTATTACCTGTACGAGGGAAGCAGAGGAGAAAGTTTATTAGAAGGACAATTCCCAGTCTCTGCCACAGATAAGCTCACATAGAGTCAGCACAGAGATGGCTTTTCTACCCAGAGCTGGTGGATTGTAGTGTTGATTTTCCATAGTACACTCAAATACATGGGAGAAAAGTACTTCTGCTTTTTTTTTCAGACATATGAACTAAGTACAACTCATTGTTTATAGCTAAGTTATTTCTGGCATCATTAAGATCAGAATGATCTTACCCAATTTATTTAACCCAGCCTTCAATCTTAAAATGACATTTTTAAAACTTTAAAACCAACAGTTTCTTTGTTAATATTGTTAACTTTCCTGATTTCTCTTTAGCTTAAAATATCCATTAAAGCTCTTCATTCTTTAAAGAATAATTACTCTGATTTTCATTTTTTTCTGTTGCTCTATCCCAAATGCTTTCTAAATTAATTTTGTTTCTTGCCTTCTTCCCTGGTATCTTCTCTCATATTCCGGGTTAGATAATATATAAACTTCCCAAATGGCCATTTGGAAGGCTCTGTTCTAACAGCCATTATGGTGATGGGAGTTGGATCCTGGGTCTTCTTTAATCACCTTCCTATTTCTTCAAATCCATTACTCGACTCTGTCTTCCCTAAACACAATTTTGGAAGCCTTAGATTTGTTCATAAAGGCTTAATGGATTATAGATTATTTATTAGCCTAAGGAAATAGGTTTTATTTAAAACATAGCCATTTCAAAAGGATTGGAGCGAAGAAAATCAGCAAGTTGTTTGGACTCTTTTTTATTGCTTTATATGATTGTACAGGTTAATCACATTTCTTCCTTCAACTTTTTAAAAATAGAGAACAAGTTCAAATAATAACTCATCCTTTAAAATGGAGCTTTTTATTCATACTATGTAATCAGTATGATTTATTTATTAAACTTGTGATAGAATAATGATGGCCTAGTAAGTGGAGACTAAGTGGTGGAAAAAACACATGCAGACTTACTTATTATTATCCAAGAGGATGAACTATTCCAGTTCTTCAGAAAAAACAAGTATTTTTCAAATAATAAATTTAGAAGCCAGATTTATTTTAAACATTGGGCAATGACCAGGGTTTGAAACCATCTTTAGTATTACCTTATTAGGTAAATGAGAACTGTAAAAATCTGCTAGAGAGGACTGGGTGCAGAAAAGGAATAAATATACTCTTAATACATCATCATTAGAGCCAGTGTTTAGCAGATGACAGATTTCTAGCTGATGTAGAAATTCAACCCTCCTGCCATATATAGCTTTCCTACTTTAGAAACATATTGGAAAGGAAGAGAGGATGTAATTGTATAAATCCAGAAGTGTGAAATCTTTCATACATGAAAAAAAATCCATAAATAAGCCATTTCCTGAAAGTGTCTACATGATTACCTAGCCCAGTTCCCCAAAGCGCTAGCTCAGGGTCAGATCAATTTTGATCATAATAAAAGGATGATGTTTTCTCCTGAATTATGCTAATATCTTTTGAAGTTTTTGTATCCACAGAAGACAGGATCATTACATTTGAAAAGTGGACAGGCTACCCATAGAGAGCATATATTATCTGAAATAAATGTTATTTCAAAAGGGAAGTTTGAGTGTCCTGGGGTTAGAAGCAGAGAAACCACTTAATCATAAAAATCAGTTTTTTGTTTGTTTTATTTATTTTTTTACCTTCACATATATTTTATTCAATAAGAACAGCAATATAGTGGGAGGCATATAAAACTTTTGGTTTAATTTATAAACTTTTCAAAAAATTTTTTTTAATTTTTTATTTTTTTTAACATCTTTATTGGTGTATAATTGCTTTACATTGTTCTGTTAGTTTCTTCTGTGTAACAAAGTAAATCAGCTATACATATACATATATCCCCATATCTCCTCCCTCTTGCATCTCCCTCTCACCCTCCCTCTCCCACCCCTCTAGATGGTGACAAAGCACCGAGCTGATCTCCCTGTGCTATGGCGGCTGCTTCCCACTAGCTCTTTTACATTTGGTAGTGTATATATGTCCATGCCACTCTCTCACTTCGTCCCATCTTACCTTCCCCCTCCCCGTGTCCTCAAGTCCATTCTCTACGTCTGTGTCTTTATTCCTATCCTGCCCCTAGGTTCTTCAGAACCATTTTTTTTTTAGATTCCATATATATGTGTTAGCATACGGTATTTGTTTTTCTCTTTCTGACTTACTTCACTCTGTATGACAGACTCTAGGTCCATCCACCTCACTACAAATAACTCAGTTTCATTTCTTTTTATGGATGAGTAATGTTCCATTGTATATATGTGCCACATCTTCTTTATCCATTCATCTGTCGATGGACACTTAGGTTGCTTCCATGTCCTGGCTATTGTAAATAGAGCTGCAGTGAACATTGTGGTACATGACTCTTTTTTTTTTTTTTTTTTTTTTGCGGTACGCGGGCCTCTCACTGTTGTGGCCCCTCCCGTTGCGGAGCACAGGCTCCAAACGCGCAGGCTCAGCGGCCATGGCTCACGGGCCCAGCCGCTCCGCGGCATATGGGATCTTCCCGGACCGAGGCACGAACCCGTGTCCCCTGCATTGGCAGGAGGACTCTCAACCACTGTGCCACCAGGGAAGCCCCATGACTCTTTTTGAATTATGGTCTTCTCAGGGTATATGCCCAGTAGTGGGATTGCTGGGTCATATGGTAGTTCTATTTTTAGTTTTTTAAGGAACCTCCGTACTGTTTTCCATAGTGGCTGTATCAATTTACATTCCCACCAACAAAAAAATCAGTTTTAAGAGTCTTTCAAGAGGCAAGGAATATATCAACAGACAACTAAGCTACATCTATTTTCCAAAGATTACTTGTAGCATAAGGCATTGTAAATAGATTATGTAAAAATTATTAAAATGCTATACTTAGCAAAAATTTAGAATCCCAGGTCTGAGGAACCATTCAAGGTACTTGCTTGTTGAGAGTAGAACCTCTGTCTTAGGGAGAAAAGAAGTGGTGGATGAAATATCTTTTTCAGGTTCTGTGGACATTTTACCTTGGTGGTTTAGCTTGGTCTGAAAAGAACTCCATAAATTTAGAAAGGTACTGCAAAAATCTATCAGGAATATTGATTACTAGCCTGCGTTTCCACATAATTTTTAGGTTTTCGTACTGGTGATTTCCCTGAGCTTCTCTAAGAAATGTTCAAGAAAAAGGTAGGGCAAACTGAGGCATAGTAGGGTAGTGTTAGCCTGTAGATAATGTTGCTTAGAATAAGAAAGTCAAGAAGAGAGTATGATGAGTGTCCAAATATTTAACTATATTCATATTCCATTCTATTCCATTCTTTCCTCCTGAAAAATCTGTGCCTTAAAAAATTAATTTTCAGTGGTAAAGACATTGGGCTCCAGAAGGAAAAAGATCAAAGAAGACCTTGATACAGTCTTCATTTTAGTTCCTTGGCACTTTAGCACATATGGCAACTTCACCATTGAATTAGTTGTCATTTAAAAATCACCTCTTTCTATTAATTCTAATAATAGTATAAAATTAGGCTTATTAGGAAAGGCTAAAGAACTGAGATGTGCTAATCAAGAAGAGGGGAGAGTATGGAGGAAATTACCTTTTAGCCAATTGAACTATTGATTCCCTGAATGTGCCAAGTGCCTAGTTTTGGTTTCCTCTAACCTTTTGCCCAGGTCACCAATTTTGCATTGAACTCCTACTCATCCTTTAAGACCCACTTGCAATTGTTTTCTTTTGGGGAGGTTTTCCTCAATACAGAAAGGAAAAATTAAACCCCACCCCCTTGCCTGATTCAATAGTTTATCCGTTTAGAGTTTAGCCCTTTAGAGTTTAAGTTATTCTATTATAGTATGTCTAGCTATCCCAGGAATTAATCGTATCTTAGTTAAATTACCACCAGGTGTTTCTCTTGATTTTTGACATTTGAGGCACCTATTGTGAGGTGTCATGGTAGAGTGGAAAGAAAATGCAAAGTTTGAAATAAAACACACCTAGGTGTAAACTTGGATCCTTCACATATTTACATTGTACAAATTACCTATAATTTTGGTGAGTTTTAGTTCTCACGCCTGTAAAATAGAGACAATGGAATGTATTTTATAGAGCAATTCTGTGAATTGAAAGATAAAATTGTAGGTATCCAATGAACACTAGTTCTAATCTGTATTCATAGCCAAACTGACAACTTAGGTCTTTTCCATGGTCCTTCAGCGTCAAAGACCTTAAGCACAACCCTTGTGGCAATTGCATGAAGTCAGTAACTTTTAAAGCACTTTCTTCCTTCGCTTACTCTCCCAGGCTTCCCTTGTGTAGAAAGCTAGATGGATGACTGACAAAGGCTTGGAATACTTTATGAATATGGTAGTCCTATAATTAAATGTAATCAATCTATAATTCATCTAAAATGATTGCATATCAAATAAGCATTCCATTCATCTTTATAGAGTCACAGTGAGTCTTTCCTATACAGTCTGCCTGGAAATGCTGTGCCCACTGAGGACATTCACCTAGTCACAGCATCTAGTCTGATGGCTTTTGTAAAGCAATCATTCTATGTTTTGCACGTGCTGGTAATTAAGACAGATTTAAGATGCTGCTCTATTCAAGAGACTTCCAGGGAAATTATTTTGATAAACTAGTGAAGCTATTTACAAGTAAGTTGTGGTTTGTCCTCTCTCCCAATTGTCTTTCAGTGCAATAAAAATTTAGGATTTGCTCAGTTATTTGTGAAGTGGTCTGCACTGCGGTTTTGTGAGAAATTCTCTTATGCCTGCTGACTTGCTCACTCTTTACAGAGTATATCTTCATACATATTGAAATTTCAAGTTATTTTTGTCCATTTGCCTTTTGAAGTAAGTCAGTCTGCAAATCTCCCAAAAGATTGTTTGGAATTTGGTAAATTAAGCAATGACAAAATAAAACAAAATTCAGAACCTACATTTGTGAAAGGTTGGACAAGATTGAATTCAACAATATTGGAATGCAAGTTCAAATTTATTTTATTGCTCATTTTTTTCTATTCAATGCAATTGCATTTGTAAACAGATTTCTTCCCAAAATGGTAATATTAAACAACCATTTACTATTCCTCATTATTTTGTGATTTTTTCCACTTAATATTAGGTACAGAAAATATAGAAGCAATATTGACTAATATTCTCTGTTATGAAAACATTTACTTTGAGTCACTTTCGTAGGGATAGGGATGGATTTTTACTGGCCTATCCAAACTCTGTTGCTCCTTATAATCAAAGCATGAATTTAGAAGATGACCATGTGAGTTAATGGTGTGGTTTGTAGTGTTGATCCAAAGTTTAGCAGAAATCATGAGATTCAAACTTAACATTAATTGACACCATATGCTATTGTACCCAGTGGAGGGTAGGGTGAAGTTTAGGGCCGGGGAAGCAGGAACAGGAACACAGAATGTGGAATGTGAGAAATATGCATGATTTACCTTTTCTAGGCATAAGCACAGGCAGAATAATTTTAATAGTTAATATATTTTGTTCAGTATAAATTCTTACAAGTCCAAAGTCAGGGCTGGACCAAGCAGTAACTCCTAGGAAACCATTCTTCTTCCCTCTTTCTTTGGAGTTTCTTTATCCTCTCCTCCATCAATTGCTAGGGATAAGGTTTTACCTGCAAAAACTTGAGGTCTAAACCTTCCCGGGAGAATTTGTATATTAGTACAGGGACTCTTTGAAAATGAAAGAGATTCACTGTCCCATTGTCTTCCTTTCACTGATCAGTGCTGATGCTCCTTTGGTCAAGAGGTCCTAATGTATGTTACTCATCAAACCACAGAGATCAGACTGCCCAGACATGGCAGGAAATGACTCACCCTTTTGGTTTAGCTCAAGCACTTTTCCTGTAGGAAGTTCCCCTGAACTCAGCCTCCTTCCCACCCCGGGCTGCAGCAGGTGTCCCTCCTGGATGCTTTGTTGTGTTTTCTATTTAGGTATCTTTCTACTTCACCATGAGCTTCATGAGGACAAGGACAATATCTTATCCAACTTATCTTCGGTTCTTAGTACATAGTGAATCTTACTTAATTTACATATGAATGAATGACTATTTGCTATCTCTTAGTTTCTTTTTATTTTTTATAACAGAGTATGTAACAGTGCAAGAGAAATCTGTAACATGCTTCAGTTGTAACTCTTTTCAGATATTGTAAATACATACACTTGTTATTGTTGTTTACCTAAATGTAGTGGAAACACTGAGCATTTCCTAGAAAATAAGGATTAGAGATAAGTCACATTTGCTGTACAGATATCTAGTTGGTAATTTAGACTGTCTTATCACTCTCTAAGGTGTTGTAAATTAATCCTTTTGCTCTTATGTTACTCCATAAAATGACACATTCAATGGAAGAAGCGAGAAAGTCATGAAACTCATTTTAGAAAACCTTTTCAGAGGGTCCAAATAAATGTTATCTTTTAGGAAGTTACCTGAGACAGTATACACTTACTACAAAGATACTGATGGCACTCAAAGCAGTTTTAGAATTTTCTGCTCTAGCCATGAGAGCCTAGTTATTAAATGCATAGGAAATAAGTCACATTTCTATGGACACAGATTTTTTTTCAGATTACTAAGAAGAGATCCACTTAGGTTACTGTGAGGAGTGGAAATGTCAGAAAATACAGGAAGCCTTCCTAGTAGCTACATAGCCAGACATTATAAAGAACTAGAACATGGTCATACTACTTGAAATATCATAGCGAATCTAGTGAACTGGTCATTTTACCATCTGTCTCTACCCCTGAGAGGGCATTTTTCCAATGGTTCATCTTCCTGTCCCTCTGATTTTTGAGGGTATATTTCTCTTTCGAATGATCATACTTATTCCTGGTGACTTCCCATTTCCTGTGTCTCCTTCCTCCGTTTTTCCTTTACTTATACCACTGCCTCCTGTTCCCCCAAGAGAAGTTCTACTTGGATTCAGCACAGAGATTTCAAACAGGTGGGATTCCTCCATGGAGAGCTCCATGGTGCTTCATAGATCCCTGCCTCCCTTGTTTCTTCCCTCTGGAGGGCTGGCTGCCTTGGCCTGTGGTATGGTGTGTGTGTGCCTCTCATGGACAGGGTTGCCATCTTATAAGCAAGGAATCTTTATGGCCACTTCCCTCAGGAAAGTCTGTGAACGTGGAAGGCACTTTGGGTTGAGGACTATTTCTGATATAATTTTGTTTACAGCTGCGGAAGCATATTGATCAGAACTGGTTAGAGTAGTGGAGAAGAGATATGACTCCAGAAGTCCAGAGTGAGCAGCCAGATGTCAAGTAGAGGCGGAGACAAAGTTGGACAATGAAGCAGGCTTAAGGATGGGAGGAGTTGGGTAGAAAAGGGAGAAAATCTTTCAGGAGCCCAGAAAGCCAGAAATATTTGAGACCTAAAGAGCGTAGCAGAAAGACTTAGGATATGTACACATGGGGGCGCAGATAATGGATGTCCATGTATGTCTTCAGCTGGTTTTCATTCCTTTAAGTTGCATTAGGCTCACTTTATATTGAACCAGCTCAATTCCTTCCACAAATGTTTTTCAAGGCCCCCTTCTATTCCAGGTGATGTGCTTCTTTTTTTTATTCACTGGCTCTAGTTCTGGATGATTTAAGATTAAAAATATGAATCAACTCCAAGTTTAATGGATCAAAATTTGGCATCATTGAGACTATTTAAAAGGTAATCAAAAGAGAGGTTCTGAAGGCAACGTCGAAGGTGCACTCCAGATACGTTTTGAGCACCGGCAGCTTCTGTGCAACAAATTTCAAAGCATTTCCTTGGAAGGGAACAACACTCATTTTGATCTGTAAGTTCTGGTACTGTTTGTGGAGAAAAAAGATCTGTCATATTACTTTTAAGCTTCACATTGCTTAAGTCAGTCCTGAACTTTTTAAAGGTACCATTCTGAGACCTTGATCCTTGGTTAGCCCACTCAGAATTCTTGGGTGCTTCCTCAAGTGGGGGCAGCAGGCATGCCTGTGACGCAATGATCAGTTCTGACCTCAGGTAAAGAGGCTGACATGGAACCCTCCTTTAAATTGCTAATAATACATTTCAGAACCTGTTAAAGGATCAAAATGACTGATAATGCTGTAAGTTAGGGGTTGGCAAACTTTTTCTCTAAAGGGCACAGGTAGTAAATGTTTTCAGCTTGTGGGCCATAGGTCTCTGTCACAACTACTCTGCATTTGTAGTGCAAAGACAGCCTTAGACAATATATAAGTGAGTGGGTGTGGCTGTGTTCCAATATAACTTTATGGACACTGAAATTTCACTTTTATATAGTTTTCATGTCTCACAAACTCTTCTTCTTTGGCTTCTTTTCAATCATTTTCAAATGTAAAAAACATTCTTCATTTACTGATAATACAAAAAAGGAGATGGGGGTGGGGTGGGATTTGGCCCATGACGTTAGTTAACTGACCCTTGATTGAAATGAGGAAACCAGTATTTAGGTATTTCAGGTTGAAAGGTGGTATGCCATAGGGTAGCTACAGAGTTGGGGTAGCTTCCAGGAGCCATGCTGTGGGTGAGTTATCTGCAGCCCTGGTGTAAGGCATTTAAAAGAGTACTATTAAGGTTTAATAAGCTGGCTGTGTAGCAGTAATGCTGTGCATTAGAACCTTCCATGGCTGGTGGGAAAATGCTTACTCAAGGCTCTGCAGTCCTTGTAAATACCAACTGTCCTTCGGAGGCCCCTTTGTTTAGATGAAATGGTGCTAGAATTTATTGCTTCTGTGACTTAAAGTTCCTGGACACACCAAGTACCCTTGCTCTTTTCAAATAAAAGTCAGTTTGGATTTATTTAGAGACTTTGCCCTTATGGAAGAAATATCAAAACAATATGTCTGAGAGAGCAGGATACTCATCTCTTGGAAGTCCGGCAGGCCTCTGGCATGGTAAAATTACCTCTGGCTGGTAGTGGGGACATTCCCATGTGACTCATTGGAGGATGGCCTTTCTGGGGGCTTCTGAGTTCCAGAGATGAATGCTTCTCTAGAAGTGGGTTTATGGGTTGCAAAGGCAGCGTTGAACATCTGTCCACCTTGGTTTTTCTCCTCGGCAAAGTATGGCCTATTTAATATATAGTTCCCAGGAGTGGGAAAGCATATGAGCCAATGTTTCCTAACATCAAATTTTTTCCCCCTTAATTCGGAGCCTTATTTTTTTCTTTCAACTTTGGTGGTTCAGCTCCAGGAACAGAATGAAAAATCCCTTTCCCTCCTACGGTAAGCATACACTGGCATGATTACACTGGAGAGTTTCTCTCTGCTATCTTTCTAGAAATAGAAATATGCTGCTTTCACGTGGCTATATTACATCCACATTCGACTGGTAATAGTACCTCAGCTGCAGGCAAATGGGCCCTGAGATAAAATGCAGGCCTGGAAAGGGCGCCTGTGTCAGTCTCATTTGAAGAAAGCACTCATTATTCAGACTGTCAACCGCACACAGCCGAGTGCCTTCTAAACCACTGCATTCATTTCTTGGCCCCCGCTCTTTGTCCAGAGATCTGACTTTGCCAGTGTTATTTCTTTCAAACCTCCTTCCATTCCACTGTTGGTCTAAACCAGCCCTCCTAACTCCAAACAATGCAAAGCAGTAGATTATCAGGCAGCCACAAACAGCCTCCTTCGTTCCTTGCTCCTGCACAGTCCCTTCAGCAAGATCCCCCTTGCTCCGCTGGCTAGAGGACCCAGGAAACTAGGGCTCTCTTCTTAGCTGCCCGCCGACATTGTTTTCTCAGTTTATTAATGAGAAAGGAGGCTCAAATAAGACAATTTTAAGGACTACAATAAAACACAGGCCTGGTGTTATGCCTGTCTCTTATATCAAGGAACCATCTATGTCTTTGATAGAGGATATTTGGAGGGAAGTGTGACACTTAAAAATCCTTATTTTCTTGCTCTCTTGTTACACACAAAACAACTCCTGCAAAGCAAACCCAACTGAATAAATTGCATTTATTTAATTAGCAGTTGGGGAAAAAGAGTTTCTTCTAATTGGGATAAAGTACTGGGTAAGTGAAGTACTAAATGCCACATGAACTTTTCCTTTGAGGCGAAAGAAGTACTACCCATTTGTCATGAATTACCTTGCACAAGTAAGTTTCACCTGTTGATTTTTCCTTTCTTGTTTTTAAATGTGAACTTTGAAAGTTTGTGCTTTTCAATATGTGTTTAGTAGAGAAAATGCCTGGTACTGTTTATTCAGAACAAATCTGAAAGCCATTTTCTCACTCTTGTATTTAATTATCTTCCTTAATTGTCTTCCAAAACTATCTTCCAATTTCATTTAAAAGATTAATTTCTAATTGTTTCTTAGCATGTAAGTGCTAACAATAAGTGGATTGGCTCAGGAAGCATCATTACCATTTGAGGTTTAGAATTCTGAATATTGTCTTCTTTCTTGTAAAAAATTAACGAGTTTGCCAAAAGTTAGCTGATTATGGAATGTACAGGTATCATATTTCCTTCCTCTGCCCTGAATTCATGTGTCTTGATCCTATTTGAAATCAACAGCAGTGAAATGCTGTATGTTTTATAGATAAGTAATTTATATACACAGCTATTTATAAATTATATAAATGTGTTTGTAATGCATATATTTGCAACATGTATTTTAATTTAATGTCTTGGTTAATTAAGCCTACCCTGAAAATTCATAGCTAATATTAAATTGCATTTAGCATTATAGTGAAATGATACTTTAAGTAGCAGGAAAGAAGCCAAATTATATAGAGTTTTGGCAAATACATCAAACAGTTCCTGGTTTCTAATGAGACTTCTCTTCTCTCACTCTTGACTTATATCACACATTCATATAAAAGGACAGTGAATAAGTGTGGAGAATAATATTGGAGGGGGAGAGGGAAACATCACTAGCACAAAATGCATATTTGTCCTAGAGGAGAACGTCTCCATTATGGGGGAAATTAAGTTTCCCAGCTTCAAACATCATGGTTGCTTTGTGAAAAGGCATTTCTAACAATCATCTCTTTTAATAAATAATAATCTAATGTGTAAAACTTCAACTTATTTGATGATTAATCCTTGGTTTTTTAATCTCAACCTTAGGGCTCCACTGAGTTATACATTCATCTGTATAATTACCACTTAGCAGTTGGTTCCATTTAAGTGTTAGTCTCCTCCAACTCAACATTTCCAAAGCCAAACATGCTTTCTGTCCAGACCTGTTTTACCTTCTACGTTCCCTATTCCACTGTATTGACAGTCACTACTGGATCACCAAAGTCAGAAATCTCATCTTTCCCTCATAGCTCTCAATTGCTGTATCTTGTCTGTGGTCTTTCCCTAGTATCTCTTCATCTGACTCTTCCTTTCCATTCCAACGTTAACTGTTTTAGTTCAGGGATCTGTCTCTTCTCACTAGGATTCGTACAATCACCTCCCTAAAAGGTATTCTTTCTCCAGTTTTGTGCCCCGGTAAATCATCCTTATGTACTTATTCCAGAGTTTCTTCCCTTGGCATTATTGATCTTTTGGGGCTGGGTAATTCTTTGTTCTAGAGGACTGATTTTTGCATTGTATGATGTTTAGCAGCATTGCTGGCCTCTACGCTCTAGATGCCAGTAGCACTTCTCTCCCAGTTGTGACAACCAAAAGTGTTTCCAGACATTGTCAAATGTTCCCTGGGAGCAAATTCACCCCCCACTTGGCAACCACTGCTTTAGCCCCATTATTAAATACAACTCCTAGTAAAGAGGTATTTAGTAAATATTTGATGAAAAGTCATTCATATGTTTCAAAATAATTACATACTATTCAAACATCCAAGAAAAAGATTTCTTTGAGTGTTTGTTTGGATTAGACATTAAGTAAAGCGTCAAAGATGTATTCAAGTTGTGCACCAGTAATATATACTTTCATTTCAGTTACCTCCTTCTTTGTTGTGTCTATACCTGCTCTCTACCAGTTTAAGGTCCTTTCCCCAACAGTAGAGTACCTTACCTCCCAAATTCAAATTATAAGATTCTTATAAATTGATGTGTCAGGAAATGACAGTCTAGAAATCTTCCTAGGTTATCAAAGGAAAAAATTTAATACATTTCAAAAATATTTGTGAATACCATTTCTTAAATGAAGAAAGCAAGCTGTAACATATGGGAACTTGAATCTTCTTATCAGCAACTAACACTTGTTTTCATTTGTTTAAGATGTTGTTTTATCTAACATGGTAGACTGTGAGAATGATAAAACATGGAAACAGAAACCAGACCATTCCATTATAATCCATTTGTACCCTAATAAAGACTACATCCTACAGTCAGATGGTAGAAAATAAACTTATCTTGAGAGACATGCTGTATTAGTCATCTTCCCTCTGTTGCTGTTGCCATCTTAGGGAAATAAGACTTACTAATATTTAGACAGTGTGAGCTCTGGGCAGTGTCAAGAAGAAAACAGTCCTTCAATACTGGTTAACATCTTTAAAAAAGTTATATAAACACCCTTTTGGAAGATAACAAATCTATCCATTGAGAACCACCAGGTAGAAACTGAGTAGTATACATCTCCCTATATAGTAGGCATCTATATTATTTTTCCTGTTTTTTTTTTTTTTTTGGCGGTATGCGGGCCTCTCACTGTTGTGGCCTCTCCCATTGCGGAGCACAAGCTCCGGACATGCAGGCTCAGCGGCCATGGCTCACGGGCCCAGCCTTTCCGCGGCATGTGGGATCCTCTCGGACCGGGGCACGAACCCGTGTCCCCTGCATCGGCAAGCGGACTCTCAACCACTGCGCCACCAGGGAAGCCCTTATTACTTGTTCTTTAAAAAGTACTGAGCCTCAAGCTCAATGAAATGATGCAGTTAAGTAATTTACAAATCTGTATCTATTGCTGATCATGATGTTTATATTATTATAACTTGAAAAGTACTTTCAATAAAACAGGGAGTTCTATTTATCAGTCCTGAGCACTTGAATGCCAAAATCAACATGTCTATATTGGATGGGGAGGAGGAGGAGGAGGAGGATAAATGAAGAAGAAGTAGAAGCAGAAGTAGCAACAGCAATGGGATTATTACAAAATGCCATGCTGTTTCTTAGAGGCTAAAAATAATTTCCCGATTATCAAGAAAATAAATTTCAAATTAATTTTATGACAATACTTCGTATGTATTATAGGAGCCCTTTGAAGTATTTTTCAATTACACAGCAATCACTTTTCCTCACAATTTTTTAATGTTCTTACCCAGAAAACAATGAGATGTAAGAGATTTGTCTAGTTCTTTTGGTTTGGTTGTTTGATATTTTTATCAGTTTGTCTCCTACTCCATTGAGTAAATCCATGGCATGTTCATTTACTAGGTTTCTTAACTAGCTCACTGGTTAACTGCCTTACCTAAATCTTCTTCTTGAGATATATATTTTCTTAGGAATCTTTTGGTTAAATTTTTCTCTATTGCTTTCCATAATAGTTGCAGTTGAGAATATTTCGTTCTCTCATGCTATTTTTCAAGTTTTGTTGTCAAATAGGCAATTTTATAGAAAATCAAATTAACTATGTATTGAAAAGTGAGCTGTGTGGGTAATTTGAAACTCTTTTTATATGGGTCTTAGTATAAGTGAAGGACTTAAACATATATAATGCTCTAGCAGGTGGCATGCGAGTAAAACAAACTCCAAATTTATAGAAACATTTCATAAGGTGGAATTTCATGAGATTATTTCTGAAAGATTTTTTTTTGCCTTCTGAAACATTTAAATTACTATCTGCCTTCTTTTTAAGCAAAATTAAAATATATATGTTTCACTTGGTTTGAAAATATCAAATAGTACATAACAACAATCTCCTGCCTCACCCCACAGATTTTCCTATTTTAAGTAGGTAAGGGCAGCTGGAGGCTAGAATTGGGTTGGTGAGTTAAAATGGAATGAATAGAAAGCATTTACTAACTACAGTGTATTCTCCTAGGTGCTGGGGATATGATGGAGAAAAAGTAAATGTAGTCTTTGCCCTTATGGAGTTTATAGCCATTGTGGGAGACAGCCATTATTAAAAGAACCCAAAATATGTAGTAGTTTTGAAACCATTATAAGTGTCGTAGAAGAAGAACGTATAAGCAGCTGCTGTAAAATCACATAATAGGAGACTCATCTAGTGTGGGAGACCAGCAAAGGCTTCCTTAGAGGAACATCATTTGAAGTGCGATCTGCTGGGTGAGTGGGAGTTCGTCAGCCAAAGAGGGGAGAAGTGCCAGGTAAAAAGATTTCAAGCTGATGGTACAGCACAGGCACAGGCCTTGAGGCATGGGGAGAAATGACTCTTTTAAGGAAGTGAAGTGTTGTTGTTAGCCTTCATCAATGACTGTTGACTGAGAAGCCTCAAAGGCACCACTCTCTCGATTTTGCATATGCAGTGAAAACCAGGCACCATAGCAACCCATAGCATTTTGTTTGTATGCAGAGGAGTGAATGAAGGAAACTCTTCTCTCAAAAAACTTTGCTCTGGTTAGGAGAAGTAGAACAAAGAGACACAAATAGAGATAGAGAGACAGAGTTTAAGGCATTTGCCTAGAGTTCTCCAAATCTAGCCTTGAGAATAATAAGCCTGGAGTTTCTAATGAGAATGACCTGGTTAATAGTGACCACTGGTGATGTCTGTTGAGATGCAGAGGTATTGAGACAGAAAATATAGATATTACAAGGGACAGCATATATTAAATCAAATGCTCTGATTCCAGATTCAAATATACGGCAGTTATGTGTAGTAGAAAAGGAAAAACTTAGATGAGCTAAGAAAAATAATCTCAGACATACAGGACACCTGATATCCTTCCATTTAAAGAGTAACTAACAAATCATCAAGTAAAGATATGTCAATGCATTCTTCAATCTTTACAAAAGGCATCCAATGTTAAGCTTCTTTGTTCAGATTGGAGCCTTAAAATTCTGCACCAGAAAAGGAAGTTATTGGGCTTCCCTGGTGATGCAGTGGTTAAGAATCCACCTGCCAGTTCAGGGGACACGTGTTCAAGCCCTGGTCCGGAGGATCCCACATGCCACAGAGCACCTAAGCCCATGCACCACAACTACTGAGCCTGCACTCTAGAGCCCGTGAGCCACAACTACTGAAGCCCACGTGCCTAGAGTCCATGCTCCGCAACAAGAAAAGCCACTGCAATGAGAAGCCCACACACCTCAATGAAAGTGTAGCCCCTGCTCGCCGCAACTAGGGAAAAGCCCACGCACAGCAACGAAGACCCAATGCAGCCAAAACTAAATAAATAAATAAATTTATTTTAAAAAAAGGAAGTTATTGATTCCTTTTTGCCATGGCATTTTGTATTTTAAACAAGACCAATATTTAAGATTACCAGCAGAGTAACTCTTAAGGGCTCTTGTTCATTCCTTAAGCATTTCCGGAAAAATAATTGACTTAAATGCATCTTGAGGGATGGTAGCTTTTTATTCTGTTGAAGGAAAAGTATTTTCAGAGCATCCTCTAATAACTAATAACTTTAAAAGAAGCTAGAGACTGCTTATGGAATAGGCAAAACAAAGACAACAGTAATAACTAATATTACGGTCTGTGGAGCAATTTCACGTTTATTATCTCATCTGACAATTCTTTTCTCTTTTCATCCATTCCATCCTTACTGTGTGCCAGGCAGCCCTGGAGGCTGTGACTCTTTTTTGGACAACATATAATAAATATGTGAAGGTGGCACACACACTGCTTGACTTTTCCTTCACAGAGCTTACGGTCTCAAAAATATAAGGAAATAGGTTTTATCTTATTACCCCCATGTTACAGATAAGTTATCCATGACTCAAAGAGTTTAAACAAGCATTTGTAGTAAAAGAGGTCTGTTTGGCTTAACTTAAGCCAAAGAAGATGTTGATTTGGTTACTCTTTGACTTCAAAGTGAGATTAGGGTTGTTAATGTTAACTGGTAAATTCCCCTGATAATCAAAAAAACACGTGTCTCTCTGCCTCACTTACTCAAAATTATTTTATTGCTCCAATTAGTCATCAAATTGTGGAAGAAATGTTAAGTTGGATTTTGTTTGGAACTGATTCATGTTTTCAAAGAATTCATCTGATTTCACATTATGAAAGGAGATAATGTAAAAATAGAAAGTCAACAATATGACCAAAATTATACCATTTATGCCACACTTCAAATTATATCTTAGTTTGAGGCTATGATGCATGCCTTAAAAATACTCTATGTTGCTGTCTGAGTGATCTGCCTAAAATTAAATATAAATGTTTCTCTCCTTGGCTTAAAAATGTTTAGTGGATCCCCATCACTCAAATGCTAAATTTCACAATCTTTAACATGGCATATAAAGCTCTTTATGATACAGGACCTGCCTATCTTTCCAGTCACATCTTCTGTTTCCCGCTTCTCACTTAATGCTCTAAAACTGTTGGTATATAACACAGATGCAGAAGACCATAAAACTAAAAAGAGTAATAACTCTAAAACATTTTGATTAAATATATCAATGCCTCATACCTCAGGATGAAATAGAGCTCTGCTTTAGGTAAATAACTAATTCTATGATAGGAAGCAATTTCTCAATAGTAATAAATATTTTTCTTTAGGCCAAACAGAGTTTAAAGCTCTGTCTTTTTTGATATGTTTATTTTAAAGATGTTTGGGAAAAAATTGGGGTATTCTTCTGCTAATAGAAATTACTTTTGCTTTATGTTTTTGGGCCCTGAAACTTGTAGATCATGGTATAAATTTAGTTAAAAGAGTTTATACCACCTAATTAATTTAAGAGTGGATCTCATTTTTTGAGCCTTATTTATCTGAATTCCTGGGTTAATTGGTGGAAACAGTTTGTCTTCAAGCTTTTGGTTTGTGAAAGGGGACCTCTTTCTTCCTTAGGGCAGGGACCAGGAGCCCATTTCTGTCATTAATAGTAACGGTATCTAATATTTACATGATGTTTATCAATTCATTAGATACTTTTCTATGTATTTTTTCATTTGGTCCTCAACAGCCCCACAAAAATATTAAATGACTTCACTAACTATAGTTATAAAAATATAGGGCTTAAATCTGAATAGAGGGTCACCAAGGCTCTCAGCACATTCATGTTACCACAAGGGACAGAACAAGGTTTTAATGTTGTTTTTGTTTTACAATTATGGATTTTTAATACAGAATAATAAAAATGCAATTTGCTTGGGCCCCCACTCAACATGGCCCCCAAAATAAACATTTTTAACCCTTAACTTATGCTTGTTCAAAATGGGTTCCAAGCCTCCAGTACAGACAAAAAACAGACAAAAACAAAAAACAACCAAAACAAACAATAGAACACTGTCTTGCATCAATCATATTCTTCCCTGAGGAAGAGCTCTGTAAAAGCATCTTATGTCCACTTCAGACTTGGAAGAATATTGAGATAGAAATCCCAAGCTACTAATTAATGGGCCTCAGAGAGTTTGAATTATAGTCTGTGATTTAATATTAACAAGGTAGTCACCACTTATTAACTACCTACTGTATTTGTCTTAGATTATCCTCAGAGTGTTCTTCAGAGGAAGTATTTGTTATCCCTGTTTTATAGATGAGGAAACTGAGGTTCCAACAGGTTAAATGCAGCTTGAGGTTACGTGGCTCATAAATGGCAGAGCTGGGTTTTCGGTTTGAGCCTG
The DNA here is from genome assembly GCF_964341445.2 of Mesoplodon mirus. Classification (NCBI taxonomy): domain Eukaryota; kingdom Metazoa; phylum Chordata; class Mammalia; order Artiodactyla; family Ziphiidae; genus Mesoplodon; species Mesoplodon mirus. The sequence continues at coordinate 66,125,847 of NC_138990.1, read as the reverse complement.
CTGGACTCCGAAGGCTGACGTTTGTCATGATCCATATCACGTGGCCATGTGGTTAGTGTGCTCCTGACAAATGGTAGCATCAGAAAATCTCAGGAGATTTACACCTTGAAAGCTTATTGATTAAAGTAATCTTTTTTTTTTTTTTTTTTGCGGTACACGGGCCTCTCACTGATGTGGACTCTCCCATTGCGGAGCACAGGCTCCGGATGCGCAGGCTCAGAGGCCATGGCTCATGGGCCCAGCCGCTCCACGGCATGTGGGATCCTCCCAGACCGGGGCACGAACCCGTGTCCCCTGCATCGGCAAGCGGACTCTCAATCACTGCGCCACCAGGGAAGCCCAGTTCTCCAGTTTTGTATATTCCTTTACTCCTATAAAAAATATCTTGCTAGGGACTTCCCTGGTGGCACAGTGGTTAGGAATCCGCTTGCCAATGCAGGGACACTGGTTCGAGCCCTGGTCTTGGAAGATCCCACAGATGGCGGAGCAACTAAGCCCGTGTGCCACAGCTGCTGAGCCTGCGCTCTAGAGCCTGTGAGCCACAACTACTGAGCCCGCGTGCCAGAACTACTGACGCCCGCACACCTAGAGCCCGTGCTCCGCAACAAGAGAAGCCACCACAGTGAGAAGCCCACACACGGCACCAAAGACCCAACACAGCAAAAAATAAATAAAATAAATTTATAAACAAAAAACTATATCTTGCTAGCATATTCTGCTGAGGGCTCATTATTATCAAGGTGTATATTAATACATTTTATAACTTTTAAACTATTAGTGTTTAGATTGGATCTATTTTCCTATTAAATGTAAAATGTTTACACCCATATTATTATAAATTTGATGACCATTATCTTAGTGTAGTTTTATAGATGGTTGTGTCATTTGACAAGCAACTGATGGGTCATTTGATGGATAAGATACAGGCAGTCACACCAACACCATTATTTCTATTTTGGACAGTTCAGCGATTTGAAGGGTGGTCCCCAGGGACTAGGAGCCTGTTAGCTGATAGCCTCTGACAAATGATGCTGCAGATATCAGGCTGTTCCTTTGAACACATATTCTTTTAAATCTTGAAGTGCAAAATAAGGGTAGAGAAACTTGAACTTGGTAAGAAAGATGAGTGAATGGTTTGTGGCATAACTGGATACGCATGACATTTTTAATCTTAGGAATTATTATTTCAAGGGTGTATCTTGTTTGTAGCTAAAACAGTACTTCTGTGTTCTTTGAATGATTTGTCAGGTGAGCCATCATTAATTTCTTCTGTATTTTAAATAATTTCTTACTAGAATTATCCCCAAAAGGCTTGGTACTGTTGCTGTCTCAACCGGCGTGCAGTATTTCACTGCACTCTCATTGGATGCCACCCTATATTGTACTATTTTGAGCACAGAATGGTCTTTTGCTCAATAAGGTCACATTTTCATCTTTCAGTTTTGATGCTTTTGTAGAATTTTTCTGATGTGGTAAAATAAATGCCATCATACTTCAGTAAGATGCTTACTCTTCAGTGTAAATATAAACCCCTGTAAAGAGCTTTTATTCAAAAAATATAATGGTCCTGAGTGACCCTTTGTGCCCAATTTAAGTTGTTTCTCTCAGATTATAAGTGCCACACTGAGGCTTTTTTTTAACAGGAGGTGCAGTACATGGTCTATATGGGGACAAATTGGGAGATTAGGTTTGACATAAGTACACTACCATGTGTAAACTAGATAGCTAGTGGGAACCTGCTGTATAGCACAGGGAGCTCAGTTTGGTGCTCTGTGACGATCTAGATGGGTGGGATGGCGGGGGTGGGTGGGAGGGAGGCTCAAGAGGGAGGGGATATAGTTATACATATAGCTGATTCACTTCATTGTACAGCAGAGAACTACCACAACATTGTAAAGCAATTTTACTCCAATAAAAAAAAAAGATTTCAATACTATTTGATGTTTTGAGCATATGGCAGATTTCTTAGAATAACCAGTGCCTTAAGAATAGTGGTAATTTAATTGCCACCCAGAACACTGGTAATTTAACTGCCACCCAGAACCATTGTTTCTCTTTTTTCCCTAACACTGTGCTAAGCACATATTTCTGATAATGGTAGATTGTATAGAAGGATGTGAAGTAAGTTGAAGGTTGCATTAAAACATAAAGAAAAATAAGGATGGAGGCCTTCCTTGTAGTCCCCACCCCAGAATCCATATTTGGGAGTTGTGTAAGTAGACACAATGACACAGTGGTCTTAATGGCACTTCGTGCTTTATTGGGTGTGCTACAAAATCAGTTCAGCTCTGATCTGTCCTGAGGACATCCTTCTAAACTAAAGTATATTTATTAATTTCTCCTTTGAGTTTAGCGCTCAAAACAAATATGACCTAGACACTACATTTTATAAGTTCCTGGCTTAAAAAAAAAAGAAAAGAAAACAATAAAGATAGATCAGACCCTTTGTGGGCTACTGTTGGCTAAACAATATGGGCTTCCCACATTCTTAAGAAAGCCAGCAAGCAGCAGAGTACTAGTCTTTCACTCGAGATTTTTTTTCCAGTCAAGGAAAAGTAAAAATTCTTAATAGCAGGCCCTGTTGTCACGTTACTCCTTGGCTCTATGTATCTTCTGAATACAGTGTTAGTTTTTTTTTTTTTTTTTTTTTTTAAACAGTTGTGTGATCTTCATAAGGTGAAGGGTTGTCTGTGAGGGTATGGAAACTAACTTGCAAATACATGCCACCTCCTTAAAATCAAAGGCGACATCAAGGATCCTTTTACTTCCTGCTTCTTTTGAGTGTCTTCCCTTCTGTTGTTGAGGAAGCACTGCTTGAATACATAGGGCATTTTCCTTTAAATATTTCCATTTTTCAGTTTAGCCTTCTGATTTTAAACTGGCTGAATTTAAATGGCAGAATTGTGCTTTCTTGCAAGGTAGTAATGGCTATAATATGATTATTACTGCCATCATGAAACAGTGATTGAGGGTTTCAGTTCATTTTGCAGTACACAGGACAAATTAAACAAACCTGGCCTTTGACACTACTGTTATACAGCAAATTAATTTCTAATGTTTAATACTTTCCTTAGATAACTTGGCACCCAAAATTCAGGAAGCTAGGATTAGCCAGTTTTCTTTTAAATTTGAAGGAGGTATATTTGGAGCAAACAAGGGTTCCATAATTTACCTAAACTGCAAGGGTGAATTTTACCATGATGGGGAAGTGATCAGACATGTAAATGAATTACAAGGGACTCAATGAATAAATAATTAACTGGCATAATAAAGGGTTAATATGGAATGACAAAGTTTGGGTGAGGAACCCAATCCTTTGAATAAAGGTCAAGGTGGGGGACAATTATGTTCTCCATGATGTTGTAAGGGGACCACTAGCCATATTGCATAGATTTCTTTTTCTGCCTGAAACGTTGGATATCGAAAAAGAAAAGGTTTTTAAAAATACTGCATTTGGATTTCAATGTGAATATCTGTCTTTAATATTTTTAGAAATCTAATGCATGTGCTGAATAAAGCAAGTTAGACTAATATTTGACAAATCATATCTTTGTAGAAGTTAGTCTGCAAATCTTTATTGATTTTCATAGAATTTTTATAAGCTATAGCTTCTTGCTGCAGTAATCATCCTTCTAGTTAATAACACAAGGCTTAGGCAAGTAGACTGGGCTTACTCTGTGGCTGTTCGTTTATTTTCCACTCAAGCATTTTTCTTCAACCGTCACTCTGACATCTAAATTTGGTAGTTCATCCTTAATAGATAATGTTGTCCGGCAGCTCCGCTTCCAATTATTTAGGACCTCTAAAGGAATAGAACAAATGGAGTGATGATATTCTTGGTGTTTAAAGAATCAGTTTTTATTCAGTCTGTTTAGCGGAAGCCATGGTCAATACCTTGTCATTCAAAACATAACAAAGGCTTCTAAGTTATTTGGCCTCAATTTTGTAACACGTGTTGCACTTCTATCCTGAGTTAAGCATACAAAGAGACAATCTGTTGGACTGAAACCTGTTTTAAAATTTTGACTTTGTTCACTTTTAAGGAGTTAGATTTTTCTTCAACCCGCACTCTGACATCTAAATTTGGTTGTTCATCATAAAAGATAACATGGTTCTCTGGTAGCTTCACTCCAGTCCGGTAGGACCTCTAAAGGAACAGAGCAAATGAGTTGATACTCTTGGTGTTTAAGGAATCAGTGTTTATTTTGTTCAGTCTCTTTTTCAAAAACTATGATCAATCCCTTTATCACCTTTAGGCTCTGTCTATTGATTTCCTCATTCGGAGAGAGGAAGAATGAACTGTTAAAGGGGATTTATTTGATTTATTTGATTTCTATCTTAGTTTCATTTGGTCTTTTTTTTTTTCACCCCGTTTTCTTCTAGCCTATTTTTATTCTCTTTGTCTCTTCTTCTAGCTCTTGTTTCAGAGAATCCATATTTTCTTTTGATTTCATAGAGACTTGAGTGCCATCGTTTTTATGTAAATTGTGGAGGAATTTTTTTCTGGTGTTTTTTCTTCATTTACCATTTTTTTTGTCGCAATTTACTGCTTTTTTCTTACCTCTGATTTTCCAAAGGGGGTTTCTATTTTCAAGGTCAAGTTTTGTTGAATGATAACATGGGGGAAGTACAGGGGTGGTAAACTAGGGGAGCAGTTAGCTTCATTTTCATGTATTGTCTCTTTATCCTTAGTCTTCACTCCGGGTCACAGGTATTTAACAGGCTGATGTCACATGCCTTAGCTATGGTCCATATCATTTACTTCTCTTCAGCCCACCAAAGTGAACAGCTAGAGTTTTTTCTTAACTTTCTTCTCCCTTACCACATAACTAAATCTGTAATCTGTTTTATGCAAAAGAGCATGCCTGCATGTTTCCTGATTCAGATACTTCTAGTGGCCCAATGACTCTCCTGCATTGTGTCCTCACAGCCAGCTCTACTCCCTTCCAAGCACTTTGGCCCCTGAGGTTGTGCGATTTACCTTTGAGGGACTCGGACCACACTGTCCATTACCTACAGAACTGCTCTACTCCAGTGGCTTTGTCCTTTACCTAGGGCCAATTCTCAGTGCAGTTGGAAGCACTTCTTTATAGGTTTGCTGTTGCCTAGTTTTATTGAGACATAATTTTCATTCTTCTTGTCTTAAAAAAATTTTATTGAGAGGAAAAAAATGGGGGAAAAGTACAACTATTCTAACATCTTTCACCAGAACATCCAACTTTTAAATGACTTTTTGCAATGCCAAATCTTCATTTAAGTAGTTGCAAAAAATTAAAATAAATACAACACATATGAATGGGTTTCTCCATTGATCTATAAATTTGTTGAAACCTCACTATGCCAAAAAATATAGCTTGAGTTGTATGTTTACAAGACAGGGACCTAAAAAACCTTGTTAAAATGTATCACTTGCTCTTGTTGGGTTTCAGCTTGTCCTAAAATATTTTAACACCTTGATGGTTTAGACATAAAGCATCATTTAGAGTAAGACTGGAGAAAGCAGAATAGAATTTTATGGAAATTGCCACTCCTAAAATATCCTCTAGTTACACTGCACCAATAAAAATAGTAGCCATTTTGAGTGCCCCTTTGAATATTAAGGGTGAAAGAGAGGAATGAGATGATTATCACCAGTTTTGCCTCCACTAAATCTTGTTTATAGTCCTCAGTGGTCAGGCAGATTTCCTTATAAACAGAGTATATGGTAGTGTGTCATCCTTAAGTTTAATTGTGATACTTTTCATTATTGACAACTAGATATAATTACTAGATTTCACAGGAGTTTTAAAAGGCAACTTAAATCAGGTAGCCAAACAGTTAATTGCAAAATATTGGTATTATTTGTGTTTTGTCTAATTGTTTTCCAGTAGTTTTCATACTGCTTTCTTATATTATGTGTAACCCTTTTTGCTATTCAGAATTGTTTTCATGTGCACTATCTCACTGTAAGTATGCAATTATATATATATGTGTGTGTGTGCATATATATATATATGTATATAAAATTCACATGCATATACACAAATGACCTGAGTGTTTGAAAGATTTATTTTAAAATCTATATACATATTTATATATAAATATATAATTTGCTTGTCTGTTACAATTTTATGGTGTCAGTAAACTGTCTATAATGAGAAAATCTATTTTAGAGTTCAGAGTTTTAATAATTCTGAATTATGGTGAACTGAGGTATACCTTTTACTTTTGCTGGGAAAAGGGTTAATCAGGAATTTACTTGGTAAAGATCTCAGATTTTAAATATTTTTGAATAGTTCAGAAGAATCCAAATATAAACAATAATACTACTAAGTGTAAGCAAATTCTCACACCAGTCAAATAGTATTTTCTAGAAATAGACTCTTCTAGAAATACTTAGTATTTCTAACTCTAGTTAGTGATTGTATGTACCTATAATTATTGAAGTTTCATATGCTTACAAATTTAATAGTCTGTAATTCACAGTTGCTTTCCCCCCACTTGTGCTGCAATTACTGGTAGATTAGTCCAATCAATAAAAAATAAGGAGCTGATGGTGACCACCAAGCATTTATTCCCTAGTCTCTTTTCACTACACCCACCTGAAATCTGTGTGACACCTGGGATTCTCCCACGTGGTTCCTGAGCATCTTATTTGTACCTTGAAATGCAGGCTTGCTTTGATGTTGTAGGGGAGGAAAAAGTTTTCCTCAATTTTTTTAGGGTCCCTGGTAGGATCTGAAAATTAAACTGACAATGACAGATTAACAAGAGAAAAACATCACATTTTATTGAATTTTTACATGAATATGGGAGCATTCACAAAAGAATGAAGACCCAAAGAAGTGACCTGAGAAGGAAGCTCTTATGACTTTTAGACAGAGAAACAATAAATTTGGGAAGAATTGACAAGACAAAGGAGTTTGGTTTGGAGGTAGTGAATGGTGAAAAATTGACTAGGAAGTTAAGGGTAAGTTTAAGAAGGTTTGTTTGTAAGATTTCTCAGCCCCAAATTCCCCTTCTCTGGTGATGAGAATATCTTCATTCCCCCTAGTACAGGGAGGGTACCTTTCACATGGGAGTTTTATAACCTGTTTCAGGGAAGAAGGACAAAGAGGGGAGGTCACAGTGACCTTTCTGCTTCTGCCATTTTCTCAAACTCCTTCAGCTTAAGATATTCAATATACCAAGGTGCCATATTTGGAGTAGGGCGTCCTGAACCCCATCAACATAAATGGGGGAAGTTCTATACAAGACTTGAGTAAGAAACAGGAGATCATCATGCAGGCTGGACTTTTTCTCTTTTTTTTTTCAAATTTTACATCTTGTATGTCCAAAGAACAAAATTTGCAATCTGCACCTGTAGGGGGAAAAAAAACAGTGGGAGTGAAATTTAAGGGACAATAGAATTTTTCCCAAATTGGACTTTTCCCACTGCTTAAGGTTTAATGTTAAACTCTACTTTGGCTCTGGTTCCCACCTGCTAGAGTTATTTTTCAAAACACATTAATTCAAATTTACCATTTTAAAAGTGCTGTATTTCAGATCTCATTAGAAAACTTAAGAATTGTTTGGCAAAACATCAGGCTTTTGGCAGGTGGAGAAGTAGTGCCTTTCTTTATAAAAAAAATATGTGCAGGATTTTCCCTTGTTATAAAATTAATGTAAGTCTGCATATTTATGACATACATATATATAGGAAATACAGTAAAGTTAAAAGAAAATTAAAATCACCAATAATTCCATTGGCTAGATATAATTATTGTTATTAGCTTGGTGTATGCCTTTTTAGTGTTTTTAAAATGATTATATTTAAATATACAGATATAATGACATACATTAATACAAAGTTGGGAGATAGAGTACATACCATTATACCTGCTTTTATACTTAATGCGAGTGGGCATTTTTTTTGGTTTAATAAATATTTTTAAAAGGGATTTCAAAATAAAAAACTACAACTTGAATTAAAGAGCTAGACAGAATTTTACACTGAAATATACGCTGGTAGCTCCTGCCAGGCTAGTGTTAAGACCACTGACCTCTGGAGAAGTCACCCTCTGCCCCATGAAGAGCTCTCAAGGATGTCTTCGTTGCCTTCATTCACTAAAACACTCTGTGTTGAAAACAGTCCAGCTTCCTGGAACCAACAACTGAATCAGATGAATGATGGTCAGGAAAGGGCATTTATACAAGGACTTTCAAACATTTGTATTGTAATAAATCTAAAGTCCTTGTTAAGGTTTAAATCTTAACCTCTTCCTCCCTGGTATAATCACTCAATGTTGTATTTCGACTCCGTAGTCAGGCAAATAGATTTACTTCAAAGGAAAAGTCTATGGTAATTTGTCATCCTTATTTCAGTTTAACTGTAATCTCTTCCATGATTGGCAGCTGGATATAATTACCATATTCCATATCTCTCTTTTTTAAAAATAGAAGTAAATATTGTTGATGGAAACTAAGTGAAAACAATAATATATTACTGGTTAAAACAAAAAGTAAACAACTGATTTGCACATCTGTATTGCTAGACACAGGGAGTGAGCAATGGCAGCCATGACTTTGTTCCTTGTCAAGCATCGTATTCATTAGATGGTGCTGACAAGGAAAACAGTGAAAGTTTCATTGGAAAAATAAGTGATGTACACAGTGAAAGATGAGAAAAGAAAGAACATGATCCTGATAACGATAAATAAGTGAAAATATAAGTTAATTTAGAGAGATTGAGAAAGAAAGATGACAGTGAGGAGAACAGAAGAAGCATGGAGGATAGTGCGAATATTCAATGACTTCTTGAAAGGAGAGGAGAAAATTCAGAATACTAAATCAAGAGCTAGAGGGAGAGGTGATGTAGAACTTCCTTCTTTACAGCATTTTAGGAGCAATTAAAACTAACAGAAGGTTTATTTAGAGTATGTATGGTGAATAGCAGATTCAAACAACTCATCATACTAAGTTATCCAGAGCTGGCCCTGTGACCCAGCACATGTTTTCCTTTTTGTACAGAAAAATACAAATATTTTGCTGGATATCTGGCAGAAATAGTACAGCAAAAGGAAAACAAAGGAGTATATAGTATTCCACACCTTCCATGACTCTTACAGAAATAACAAGTTGCCTTTTCAACCAGGAGGTCATGTGACCCACATCTGGTAGCCTCTTCATTCATTGAAATAAAATTGCCTACTATATGCTAAGTCCAAAACAAATGTTAGTTTCTTTCCTTATTGCACAACGTTACTTACGATCTTAGGCAAGGCCCTTGCCCTCTCTCTTAGCCTGGTTCCTTATGTATAAACTGAGGAGTCCAGAATAGATGACCTTTACCAGCTTCTCCAAATCTAGAATGCCACAATACCAAATTAAGCGACTTTTATCTGATAATCAGAAACTGTAAGAACTTACATAGCCTGCTCGACGTTATTCACCTGCTCCAGTGTCACAGTTTAAAATCCAGGCACGAAGCATCATTTCCTTAACATAAATATGCAACAGCATTTACAACTTGAAGGCACAAAGCAAGCATTGATTATGCATCTATGCCATGTCAGGTATTTTGCCAGATGCTAGGTAGCCTAGATAAAGAATCCTGATGACATAGTTCCTATCCCCAAGGAGCTCTGGGGCTTAATTGGGAGGTAAGGCAAAGATAACACGAACCAACTGGAAGATGAAGAGCTCACAGACAATATTTCATTAGAAGTGCTAAAGGTGTGCAGCAGACATTGTCTGGGTGTTGTGGGCTATGGGGATTCAGAGTAGGAAGGAATCACCTCCTGGGATCCTTGGAACTTAGGCTAATGATCCTTAAGTGAAGAGATTGACTCCCTGAGTCTGTGAGCTCAATTATATTCCATAGCCATGGGCTATACCCTGAACTCCCCAGCTGTTTTGTTAAGTATCCTCTTAATGTTGAAGACAGATACAGAAGGACCAATCCTCCCCATTGGTTAATTCAACAATGCTCTTCAGGTCACTGTAAGGTAGACGACTAAGCCGAAGGAAGATAATAAGAAAGCTTATATTTGTGTTCTTAAGGAATTAGTGAGGTTTTTGCTTGTGAAAATTAAGACCAATGCAGTTTTCAGCTGTAGTTGTCTGATTCTTTCCTATTCAAACTCAACTCATCTTTCAAATGCCAATTCCGGTGGTAGTTTTTATCACTTTGACCTCTGGATCTCTGTCTTTTTAGAATTCACATTATTCAATGTCTATTAAATGAAGAGACCATTGCAAAACAGATTTTGAGAGTCATAAAATGCTTTCAAAGTTTAAGTATTATGTATATGACTGTTACTCCTAATTTGGCTCACCTTGAATATGGCCCTTATATATCCAGTGTGTAAGCTTTTCTTCTATTCCCCTATAATGCCTCATATGCTTTGGGTATTAGATAAATATTTCTTGATTAGTTGTTATTAATCAAGCAGCAGATTGTATCAGTGCTCTACCAATTCAGATAGGAAAACAAACGGACACCTGTTAGTGTCCCCAGAAAACATAAGGACCTTCATTCTTCCGAAGAAACTAAAGGGTAGATATTCTTATTGCTTTTTACTTTCATTTTTGGTATTATTCAAAATGTTTATAGTTCAATTGAAAATTGAGGCATTATTGTAATGAATGCTTCCTTTTTACTTTGAAGAAATATGTACACTGCAAATATTCTTCTTCTTCTTAGTATTATAGTTTCTTTCTCAAGGACACATACTAGTGTATTTAACACTTAGAGTATTTCTGAAAAAGAACATGAATACAATGTACTTTTCTTCAAAATTCAGAAACAGAAAAGGAAATTGGTTTGCAATGGGCCAAAGATATACACAAAGTCAGAGACAGGACTAACTTGTACTTAAACTTCTTTTCCCTGTACCTTTCCAGTCTGTTTTATTCATTTGCTTCTCTATTTAAACAAATAAACAACTTTTTTTTTTCTTTTTTCTGACAACCTCATAGAGTACATTAGCCTCTGAAAAACAGAATAGCAATGGACCTGTATAAAGGATTGCTCTGGGAGTTCTTTTAAGAGAGTGATCATAAGGTGTGCACAAAGCAAATAATTAATCCCCTTGGTAGCTATGCTATCTGTATGCAGAGAGTAACATGAGTGTTCCATCAGTATTCTAAAATGAGGAAGAAAAGGGGGGCTTCCTTGGTGGCACAGTGGTTGAGAGTCCGCCTGCTGATACAGGGGATGCGGGTTTGTGCCCTGGTCCGGGGGGATCCCACATGCCGCGGAGCGGCTGGGCCTGTGAGCCATGGCCGCTGGGCCTGCGCGTCCGGAGCCGCAACGGGAGAGGCCACAGCAGTGAGAGGCCCGTGTACCGTAAACAAACAAACAAACAAACAAACAAATAAATAAATAGAGGAAGAAAAGTAATTTTTCCATGCTTGTTTATCCAGGTAATTTTGACACAGGCAAATGGAACTATGCATTCTTTATGTTTTTTCTTAAATTCCAGACATAGCTTTTCATGTCTATCAACTGGAAACCATCCATCCTGTATCACAATGAATTCACTAATGACAGGGAAGAGTCTATTAGGTAAAGCAGTAATGAGGAAAGACAAAACGATGGGAAAGTAGACAGGGTCGAGGTCACCTTGACCAATATTATTCGCAGCTAACTTGCTTCTTCCCCCTTTACTGCCACCCTACTCTTAACTACCCTTCTCAAACCAAACACCACCTTGGGTCTTCCAAAATTTTTTTTCTTTTATTATCATCGGTGATCTCAGTCTCAGAGCCTCACATTTGATTTTGTTTCTTTTCCACTTAATTTTGTGGTAATTGTAGGAGTTTATTTCTATCTCATTTAGTTATATTGAACTAACACTGTCCACTCCAGGAGGGTTCTTTGAAAACACGTAGAGTCATTGAGTTCAAAATTGGTTCTCAAAATTCTATGTGACCATTTTCATAGCTTGCCTGTCTTGAGCATTTGAAGAAAGTAAGAGTAAGCAATCTAAAGCAAAGAAATTATTTCTAAATGTGGAAATAATGTTAGCTGCCATGACCCCTGGGGAAAATGTTTATTTTTTAAGTGTGAATGAGTGTGGTGAGAAGTTATCTGATGGAAATATGACTTTATCTGGCCTTATGTCCTAGTACCACCTCTGTTTTTATAAGATGAAAACTTGAACCTTTTATGGGAAAATAATATTCTACATTTCATTAGAAAATTTCAATAGCACCTTAATATTTGGATGCACTGCTGTGAAATCACCTTTGAATGTTTTCTAGCTATTTTGACTGTGGCAGTGGCCCTTCCTTTTAGAATAACGGGTGCCTGGAGAATTGTGCTATTTTTTATTTTGGGTTTTTATGTTTTTTCTTCTTTGCTTATTGCTATTGGAAGGAGTTTCCCACAATGAATCAGAAACAGGGAGTTTTGTGCATTCTGTCTAGGAACTAATAACTTGTGTTGTGATGTGATAGAACCATCCACAACTTTCTAGTGTTGTAATTTAATCATAGTAGTGCTTTTGATTGAGGAGATTGGCAAGTGTAGTCACTGAGTCTCCTCTTCATGGTAAGCCTTTAGACTAGTTTCTTCTAATGTTGTTCCTATAATATACATAGAGAGGTTTAATCTCACAAAGAAACTATCTACTGTTTTCTGATTTTCTGAACTTACTAGGATGAGTTAGCAACAGGTTACTTGTTTCTAGTAATTTAAAATCAGATCAGAGAACACTTTATTTTTCAGTATTTGTTTTCCTTACCCAAGTCTTTTCTACAAGGAGCAAATATACTCCCAATATAAGAGGACCTAGAACTGGTGAGTTGGTCTTTCCCTAGGATACATTCCCTAGGGATGAAGGTGACGTTTCTGTACTCCTTTATATGACAGTATTAAACCCATCCGTATTGAATGCATTAAAAAAAAAAAACTGAGTTGAAAGTTTCACTGTTTTGTAGGAGCTTTATTCCATGGATAGTTGAATTTTCTTTTCAGGCAATTTTTGGGATAACATCGGTCTGGAAATTTAGTTTTCTCTAAAAACATTTATAAATATAATAAATGCTTTGGTTAGTATATCTCATCAATTGCCATAATTCTTTTTTTCTTGTTTTCTTAAGAAGGCCTGGGACCCTGACTTAATTTCACAAATAGTTGGACAAACTTTTGCTGGTTCTGGTGATGGTATTATTGCAAAGAAAATAGATGTGTGCTCTTACATGAGAGTGGTGCATGGATTTGTTCCCACTTCTTATCTCCAAAAGACAAAAAGCAAAAGACAAATGCCTAAGCGGATAACTCTGCTGAAATGCATCCTCAGTGTTCATCTAGTCATGTGCACAGACCATTCAAAAATCTGTTAAGAAAATTGAAATATATCTATTCTCTCATATTCTGGGTGAGTTTCTCCATTTCACTGTACCACTCAGGGAAACCATCCTTTTGCTGGAGAACGTGACAGTCTCCTTCTCATTGACCTGCTTGCATTGACTTATTGATGGGTTTTTCCTCTCTCTCTTGGTTACCTCTTACTACTAATCGGAATGCCTTATATTTCTTTTTTTGTTTCTCCACCTGTCTGACCGTAATTTACCTTTTTTTTTTTTTTTTTCTTTTTCAAAATGATTGCATTGTTATTTACCTGTTTGGGGATCTGGCTTTGAAAATGCTTTCTTTTTTAGGAGCGAGTGGCTAGTTTCCTTGGACATGAAATGTAAATGGATCTCTAGAGAGATTGCTCTAGTGACTGCTCTACAATGTTATCTCTTCTCTTTGTCTGTGTGTATATATGTGTGCATTCTATTGTGGCTGATTTTCGTTTCTCCCTTCTTGTTTTTTTAATCACTAGGGATTTTTTCATCCCTTTTTAAAAAAATGCACGCACGCCCATACGTATAAACTCAAATCTTGTTGATGAAAAACTGGATTAATATATACCTTCCTCTGCCATACTGTCCTTATGTCATAAATCTGTTAGTTGCTCCAGTTGTCCCACTACATAAGGTTGTAGTACTCATTTCCCATACCAGCCATTTTAGTGCATTAGAAGAAATACAGCAGATTGAAAGCTTCACTCAACAGACTAGGTTCATTAAATCTTAAGGACCCTTATAATATTGAACCTGAGAAAGATGAAAGCAGTAACAGTCCATTGATTTCATACGATGTCACTTGCTAAATGATCTTCAAACCAAGAGAGCAACCTTTAGGCCAATCCAGGTCTTTGCTGGTCCTGAGCCAAATATCTAATCAATAGAGTGATGCAAAGTTAAGTTAAGTCTGAGGATGTAGTCCTCATCGTAAACAAGCTGTGCTGTTGAACTAGGTAGGAAGACTGGTGGCAGGGACAGCTTGGAGAACTCTGGAAGGATGCATTCTCTGACTTAATTCAATGGTACTGCTGTGATTTTTCTCTTCATTTCTTTTCCTGTTTTCTCAATAGCCAAATCATTTAAAATTTCCCACCTGTTTTAAGTCTCCTTTGTCTTCATTTCTGTACTTTTCACAATTTCTGCAGTATACAAATATTAATCACAAACTATAATTAAACCTGTTGCACATAACCTATGAATGTTACTGATCAGAATTGCCCGTATGTGTTGAAGAATTAACAATTATCTGTATATAATGATTTGTTTCATTTGGAGCCCTTGAATAGGTGAATAGTGGAGATTGCCCCAGATTCACTCATTCAACATTTGTTCAGTGTACACATGATGCCACATTACAGTAAGTGTAATATTTTTATCGCTTTAATGTGGGACAGTTGTGTGAAGGTCAGATTTTTCAAGTCTGAGAAATAAATTACTAAAGGTATCCCTGTGTGTTCTTCCTGCTTACTGATTTTATGACCTAGGTCAGGTTATTTGTTGTGTTTTTCTTTTCCCTTGGTAAAAGTGAGCATCACCTTGCCAGTTAGCCTCCACAGGTGCTTGAAAAAATAAGGCAACATGGTAGATGAAATTCAGCATATGTGTAGGGTACTGTCATATAACTCAGAAGAAAAGATGGTTTTCTACCCTCTGGTGTAAAAGCTTTAATGGCATTTCAAATGGTACTATTAATCTACCAGGGAATGAGCACTGTGATGATTTAACTGGATATCTATAAAGGACTTTAAATTCTTTGCCAAAACGTGTGAACACAGACAAATAAACAGACAAACAACTGGCTATGGTCTTGGTGAACATGGGCAGGATTACCTAGTGTAAGAATTAGTAAGATTTTGACTAGTGAGGTGATGCCTGGTCTTTCTCAACTAGAAATGTGGGGGAAAAATGATACCAGTGCAGTTACACTTGTAGAGAATATGCTTTCACTTTTCCTTGTATTTTCACAACTTAAATTGACTGGTGGAATAAGATAATGAATCCCTTTCTGGATCTGAGTCATATTTATGACAGTCGAACCCACCAAGGCTCATAATCATTCCTGCTTGGAATGATTCTGTTCTTGTAAGTAGGAATTATCTTAACATGTATTCACAAAACAAATCAGCCAGGGTGGTTTTTGCTTAATAACATTTAACCCAACCTTTTTAGTAGTAACTGCAGTAATTATAGATTTTAGACTGAGAAGACCTCAGTAATTACATAACTAGGTTTTAATAAATCTGGGGCTCGTTTTAGACTGTCATTTCTGTAGGTTTTATATTGTATTGATTTTGGATGAAATTGCTAGACCAGTCATGTGGAGAATGATTTCAGGAAATAAATAAGTTAACTGCTAATAAGGCTTAGCCAGTACTCTGTTTATTTATTTATTTTTTGGCCATATTTATGTCTTAATTTTCTAAAATCATAGGATTACTGCATGAAATAAAATATTCTCTACTATATCATTTCACAATAATAAAATATAGCAAACGTTCTGTACAATTATTGTTTAAAGTCAAAATAAAAAAGGAGCAAAGTGTCCACCCAAAGAAATCATTGCATGTTATCTGCTACAGTGCCTCACTGGTAACGTGCCTTTTTATGTCATGCTTATGTTAGGTGGACAATTCAGTGTATGCTGGGTTCAAGTTCAAGGATAGTGCCAGCTTTAGTGGAGTGATATTTTAAACCGAGAATAGAGTTGGAAATGACCATAGAGGTTACCTGGAACAACCCCCTTATTTTCAGAAGAGGAAAATGAGGATTATTGAATAGTTTCAATAACTTTGACAAAGTCACAGAGCAACAAGTTAGTCATTTTCCTGATTCAAGGTTGAGTGCTTCCCAATTACATGATGGCTTTTTAGATGTGTTCATTTACAATCTTATTTTCATTCATTTTAATATAGAACAGCTAGAATTTACTAATGAATTCATAGTGGAGACATTCCTCTGGTGAGAGAAATGAAGGATCCAGTTTATATAAAGATATCATATTTTACATGTATTTATATTGTTAACATCTTTTCAAAATTAATGAAATCTGTTTGAGACTGAACTTGCTGCATTGCTTTTTGTTTGTTTTAAAATTGAACACATGCATCCCTTTTAGACAGCAATGTAAGGAGCGTTACTATTCTGTGAGTTTATGTATGTCTTTCAATTTGAGTCTGTGGGGGTGTCTGGGCTTAAGCTTGTTTCCTCCATTTTTAGCCAGCACTTATTGTGTGTCAATTTCACATTCCATTCACATTCCAAGCTAGCTTGCTGCTTTCACAACCATCATAGAGGGGATTTCATTTTTGCCACTTTCAGTTTAACTCCAGGAAGAATTAACCTCTCTGGAAATTTGCTAAGGAAAGTCTGGGAAAATCATTAAATATTTTGAGTTTGTGCATATGACTTCATTTGCAGGGCCAGATTTGGTCTAGAGTAATATATATGTAACTCCCCTGGATATCTGTGGAAAGTCTTGAGTCCTTCAGAGCTTCAGAATGGAGGTGGATTCTAGAATATAAATGCTTACAGTTTTGTGAATTCGAAGAAAGAGTTTATAGTTTAATTAGCTGTCTGGTTGTCTCCACCATGGCTTGAAATCAGTCTGGGGTCGGTGGGGTGGGGGTGGGGGGAATTGGGAAGACTCAGTAAAACACCATCAAATCTTTTTTGAGCCTTTTTCTTTGTCTTTTTTTTTTTTTAATTGGAAAGAAGGAAGGTTGTATAAAATTCATTAACCACATATTCCCACTTGTATCCCCAATTTAACCTGCCTGAATTGAATCTGTACCTTGGAGCAGCCATAGAGGAAAATAGGAAGAGAGTGGTCTCCCGAGGATCCTCAGTGTCTAGTTTTTATAAGTCACAGTTTTGTCTGGCTGAAATCTGTGCTTCAAATGTAAGGGATTAGCTGCTGCAGTTTAATTCTTTGTGCATCTTGGACTAGCACTGCTCTGATATTGTCTTTCTTTTCAGGAATTTCATTTCCACAAGTTAGGTCTGTGACTGATCTTATTTCAACTGTGCAGAACTGCTTCTTTCCCAGAAAAAGCTTGAACTTCTTTTGCCACTGGTGTTTGCTCTGCATGAAATTGGTTGACTAGGAATTCTTTTTTTTTCCCTGTGTCCCTTGCATTCCTCTCCCCCAAGGAGCATGATTGTATTCCACAGAACATTAGGATCCAATATGAGTTGAATCTTCCTCTTGAACCAAACACTAATGTTTCCTCTATCTCACTAAAGGGATGCCATGTACACTTGTTCAAGACGTAGACTTGTGAAGGTGTCCTCATTTACACTGTTACCTCCATGGAGTTGCATATTTGATATGATAATTTTCTAGGAAAGAGCAAGCAAATGGCTTGTTCTGACAAAATCGGTATGCTATAACAATTTTCCAGCAGTTGGAAGTAAGGGGTTTTGAAGAAGATTGCTTTTTTCTGATTTGCCTAAGGACGTCATAAGGACTAAAAGTAACCATGCCCACTATGTTCTAGGAGACAGAGGGTCTAGTAGGTCAAAGAGTACAGAATGTCTAACTAGAATTGTTCTTTAGGGAAAGACTTTTACGTGTTTTGTCCTGAGGGTCAACAGAGTTAATGGTACAGAGCATACTTTCTGATAGTAGTGGATTCCATCACTGCTTCTCTTCTTCCACTATTTAAAGGTGAAAAAAAATGCAGAAAACTCAGCTTCATCTATAGATGCAGGGATTTGAGCCTAAGTGTAGCCAATATTGTCACACTTGACCCTATTATTGCTCATCTATGTGGTATAACTCGTAAACCAGCACATCCAAACTTAGTAAAGTGCTCTGCGTGCAGGAAAATGTAAGGTCGGATCTTAACAAAAGGCACCGCGAAACAGAGGAAAGCTTCAAGTGAGCTTTATTAGGGGGCGCTCCCGGGCGAGGTTCACTGGTCCGAGAGAAAGGGGCCAGAGAAGTTGCACCCGGGCGAGGGTTGGGCAAGATTTTATAGGGGAAGAAGGGAGAGGAGTGTGGTGAATCTGGGAGGGCACAGGGTAGTCCTTATTTGGTGGTCTCTTCGGGTATCGTGGCAATATCTGGTGCCGGTTGCTTCAGTCTTGGGACCATTGGTCCTGCTCCTCGAAAGGCGGGAAGACTGGGCTGGGTGGAAAGTCCCCAGGTCAGTTCCTGGAACTGGGTGGTCCGGAATGTCTCCAGGTCAGTTTCTGGAACTGGGTGGTCCGGAGAGTTTCGGTCTGATACAACCTGTGAATCTGATTGCGTTCCCCTGCCTCGGGCCAGTTGGCCTTACAGAAACAGTTAATGAAATTTTGATGAGCAGAGGAAGCAGAGGAAGCAAATCAACTAGGCACAAGAAGTTAACCAAGCAATTATATGCAGAGAACTAAGCAGCAATCAAGCAAAAGACATGCTGGGACAATATTGTATAGCTAAACCTTTTCCATAAAAACAATTTCTTAAAATTATTGGAAGAAAGGGAACACTGCAAATGTTTAGATGATAAATATAATCAATTCTGGTGGGTTCCATGGAAAGGTCTTGTTGAGAGCTAAGTATTACTACATCTGGAGACTATTTTAAAGATGATGAAGAGATACAGGTTAACTGTGTCTTGCAAAACTTGTTTTAAGAAAAAAACAGTGGTTTTCATTAGAATATCCTTTTTAACTTAAATGTTTGATGCATTAGCAGGATACTGAAAAATGTCATCCATGTATACTTCAGTGTGCTAAGTGTTACAGGGCTGTAAAGATGATATAATATTCTCCTATGGAAGAAGATGACTAAATTCAAACATATAAAATTTGTTATATTCTCCACTTATCCTATTCCTTCTTTGATGCTTCCTGTCTCCGTCGTGAATAAATGGCACAGTATCTATACCCTTTGCAGGTCAGAAACCTAGGAGAGAACTTTGATTCCTTCCCCCTCCCCTCTCCACATCCAGTCAATCATCAAAAGTCCTTACAGCATTACCTCCTTTATGCTTCTCACATCTGTCTACTTCTTTTCAAGGTCCTTATATTTTATTCTTGTTTTTGTGAGATAACTTTCTGCTGGGCCTCCTTACCTCACCTCCTTCCCATCCATCCCATTTTCCACATAGAAGCCTCAAAAATCTTGCTGAGATTCAAACCTGATCATGTCATCTCCCCAGTGAAAATCTTCCAGGTGAATTCCCTTTTGCTCTACTGTAAGCCCCATCCTCTTCGGCATGAGTGTGTTTGGCATGGTGAAGATTATCTTGGGAGAGAGTGAGCAGAAGATAGTAAAAAGATGATAACTGATTCCTCTAGGGTGAGTGACCAGGCTGTTGTGGAAGGGACATTGCTGTTCTGTGCATCTCCCTACACACTTATTCCAGCAGGCTCTCACCTCTTCGTGGGCACAGCTTATTTGATCAGCTTATTGGTGGCTACTGTAGGAAGTTAGAGTGGAAATTGTCATTTCTGATTCTGAATCCATTTCAAACATCTTACTCATGGGTGAGACAGTGTGGGTTTTATGATTTCATGTCATTAGTGGGATTGAAAGGGAAATTGGCTATGCTATTTTGGGAATCTACACCTCAAAATGTGTTATATATAGTACGTGGAGGATAAATGCTATTTGCCAGATAGATAAGAACATGGTAAATGAATATGGAAATGTGTTGGTTACAAATACTAAAATGGCAGAAGAATAGTAAAGGATTGAGCCTTTCTTGATATAAGAATTTTCACATTGCTTGAAAAACCGGTAACATCTTGTGGGGAAAAAAAGTTTTTCTTTTCTATCCTTTAAAATGCCCCTTTATATTTATTTTAGATGTTTATTTTCATAAAAGCAAATGAAATCCCAGCTTGAGAAATTTTCTTTTATTTAGAGTCTGCTTATTTTAGTTTTGAAAGAGTACAGATTTGAGTAGCACCAAGAGATTTATTTTAGGCCATTCTTTTTTTTTTTTTTTTTTGCGGTACGCGGGCCTCTCACTGTTGTGGCCTCTCCCGTTGCGGAGCACAGGCTCCGGAGGCGCAGGCTCAGTGGCCATGGCTCACGGGCCCAGCCACTCCCCGGCATGTGGGATCCTCCCAGACCGGGGCACGAACCCGCGTCCCCTGCATCGGCAGGTGGACTCTCAACCACTGCACCACCAGGGAAGCCCTAGGCCATTCTTGATGGAAAGGGTTATTCTTTGGTCTTTCACTTGTTCTGCTTTGTTATTTTAATTAATCTGTCCCCAGTGTGTTATTGGTTATCTAAAAGTTCACCTTCTCTGATCAATGAACATGGCATTTTATTTTCTTTATATATATATATATATATATATATATATATATATACACACAGACACACCTATATATACACATGTGTGTGTATGTTTGTGTATATATACACATACATATATGTATAATATACAGTCTTTATTTTATTTCAGTTTTAAGTATATGCTCATTAAAGTTGAGAAGAAAGAAGAGTGTGTAAATGTATATGATTACATGAAATATACAAATGTGTACTCCAAAATAGCATATGATAAATGTATATCAACAGAAAACTAAGACTTTTTCTTTTATTTCAAAGTTAACATTTGAAGAGAAAATAAATCATCTACTAGATTTTTTTAATAATCTTTTTTCTCAGTATTCTCAATTTATAGCCTTTTGATGGTATTTTCTAAATTATAGTTCTTTTCAAGACACTGAGAAAAGCTGCTGACATTAGATTTTGACACATTATGCTTCTCTGTGTTTCCAACTTCCTATTAATAAGTCCTTTGTTATACATGTAATGCAAACATATTTGATTCTAAAACATCAAATGAAAATAAAGGTATCATCAAAATAGTTTTGGATATTATGTGTTTGGTTTACCACATCAAATGTAGCTATATATCTGTGAAGTATCTAGTGGTATTCTAGACTCTGAGGTAAATACAAGGAATCACGAAAACTAGTTCTTATCCTCAAGATAGAATATTAGAAACAAACAATGTAAAACTAATACAAAACGAAAGAAGTAGAATTTGCTCTGTATTTATAATTACATATATATATTTTTTGCTGTGACTCTTAAGAAATGAAGATAGAATGATCACTGCTTTGCTATAGAAATCTCTTATAATTCACTCTAGGTAAATGTTCCTCAGAATGTTGCTGTAAAATATTATTTAGCATTTGAATTAATGTATAAAAATACCTCTAAAGAACATTTCTCCAAATTTCTTTATTACTAAGCTTCCCTGATAATACTTTGTTTACTGTCTGTGGAGAAGAAGAGATTTTTCTCTGAGAATGAGGAAGTGAAATTCAGATGAAGAAGCAATTTTCTATTTTTATTTTGACTGGGTTACTATTGCTTTTTCTGAGGTTGGCTAGCTTAGATGGCAGAATAATATGATAAATACGAATAATGGGTCATGGATATCAAAGAAGAATTGCACCAGAGAAGTTAAACTGGCAAGGAAGAATTTATTCAAGACTTTTGTAGTAAGGGAGAGAGATTGAAGAGAGAGATTGAAGTCAACTCCAGTGAAACAAAAGGCTGGAAATTTTTTAAGCTCTAGAGTGAGCTAGTGGGAAACTACTGGATGACATTGGGGGTGGGAGAGGGAGGTTATTCATGGTGATTAGGTCCTGGTGTTTGCTAATTGGTGCTTATCCAAGTTTGGATTCTACCCTCCCACGGAGACTGGGACAGAGGTCTTTCCTGATGATTACATTTCAAAGAGATGGCTCCCAGGCTCTTGAGAAAGACATTCCTGAATTATAAAACTGTCAAGAAGCTGGAAGAAGTTTAACATCTAAAAGGGGCAGAGAAAAAATTCACAATTAAAATTTCCTAAAGTAAATGCTCTATAGTCAAGCAGAGGGGTCAGTGTGGGTCAATTAATTTCATTTTGTTTCAGAGTCACAGACAACATTCTTTATCATGTTTTGCAAATATGTGCCATTTTAATTATGTAAGGGAGAAAAGAATTTGGGAATTGGGTAGATCCAGGAAAACATATGACCCCCCCACCCCCAAAGAATCTGCCAGGGTGAGTAACATTGGCTGACTATTAAAAGGGTAGTGGGTATTACTAGCCTTCTGTGGAAGGTTTTGATAAGAAAAGATTCACATTGCTTTGTGTGACCATGGACAAATCACTTTACATCTGTGAACACCATTTTCTTTTAAATTTGTAAAATAGAGATAACTGTAGTTTCCCTATCAGATTTACTTGACTCATGGGTATAAAAAAATACTTGGAAATGTTTTGTCATTTTGTCTTAAAGGCTATATAAACACCCTTTGCTCTAAAAATGAGACCTCCATAATACATAGGTATGAAAAAAATGTAAGGTGTGGTTTTTTTTTTTTCCTTTCTTTCTTTTTTCCCCCCTCCTCACATAGTAGTTACAGTTCACTGGTACAGTTCTCAACCCGCAGCTTCCATCTCTAGGTCTAAGGCAGCTGGTTCAGCTTTTGGTCATCACTCAGCAAAAAGAGAGAGAGACATAAGCAGTAAAGTGCAGGTGCATTTCAGGGCTGGAGCTGGAGGAATCACACATCATTTTTGCCCATGTATCACTGGCCAGAATTTAGTCATATGGCCCTATCAAACTGCAAAGGAGAAAGGGAAATGCCCAGTTTATACATAGCTTAGCTATATGCCCAACTTCAAGTTCTCTTAGTACTAAAGAAGTCAAAATGAATAGTGGTGAACATCAGCAGTCTTCGCCACAGAGATAAATGGAGAGAATGATCAAGACAACAGAAACTTCTTAAAGGAGAAAATTAAGTAGTCCCAAATAACTCAAGACAATGTAATGGGTTATTAGAATAACAAAATTTAGTCAAATTGACAGCTAGTTCCTTCTCAGAAAACAAAACCTTCCCTTTTTCTTCGGGCCTTTTTTTTTTAAATGCCTCCTAGGATCTGCTATGCATAATTGCATTGATAGCATCTAAACAATAGTTACAATATTATCTTGCATTAAAAGCCCATGTAGTCAACCAACTATTATTTTAATGCTAAATATGTTTAATGGGTAACCTTGTTTGGTACATGGGCTGTGAACCTAGTAGCATCATTTGTCTCAGTATATCATTGAATTTTCAGAAAGCTCTCTCTATTATGTTTAATTCTTGCAAATTGCTTGCCAATTTAATATGAGCTGCATCTAAACAGTAAGTAATTGCTTATGATAATGAGTGCAAACTAATTTGCTAGAATATGTTAATATTCACAAAGCACTTTTATACTGCTTGTTCCAAAAATACTGCTCTCTTGGTTAAATGCAGCTTTTAGATGGCATTATTATTACACATCTGACTAAAATCATCACTTCAGTAGCATCTACCCAAAAGTCATGTGACAGTCACTTCAATATACCAAAGAAGGAACAGAAAGTCATGTCATCCTTTGATTAATGATTTAGAATATTCGAGGAAAAAATAATCACATTGTTAATAATTAATTCTAATTAGTGATTAATAGTAGTAAGCAGACTATACTGAATTAGAAATGGCCTCTTTTCCCCACAAGAGTCATTAAATTTAATTTAAAGGGCTTTAAAGACAGATGGCATGGCATTCTTCATTTGAATACAATAACCAATTGAAAATAAATTAAAATTTTAAGGATGAAGCTAGATATGGGTGTTTTTGAGTTTGAAGCCTACTTTATCCCTTAATAGTGCCCTACCCTCTTTGTCTTATAGGTCTTTCTCAACCTTTTTCAGAGATGCTGTTTGAAGACTCTAGAGCTCAAAGACTTATATTTCAAACCTGAGGGTCTTTTGAGCTTGGGGACCTGAGCATTCAAGGATCTGAGGTGCAGATTGGAACCACCTTGTAATTTTAGTCTAGGAAGACTAATATAAAAGAAGAAAAATTTGGCACTTCCCTGCCCTGGGGCTGATTTGGCACTTTAATCCACCCTCCAATGTTTTAATCATTTCAACTTCAAAAATTATTCTCACACATGGTTGTATCGTAAGTGGTGAAATAGAAAGATCTCTGTAGAGAACTTTTTTTTTTTTTTTTGCTTCTCCATCACTTTCAAAATTCATTTAATTTGTTGAATTCCATTGGCTAAATATCTTCATGAGTTAAAAAAACTTCCATCTTTGGATTTTAAATCGTTCAAATACCAAAAATTGCTTATCAAAGTAAGTTGTCTAATTTCCCAATTTTTTGCTTCTTGTCACTTTTATTTTGAAAATAGGTGGATTGATACCTCTCAGAACTGGCTTATATTTATTCTTCTTGTCATCTCCATAAGCTGTTTCAAAGATTCTGAGATGAAGAATGAATAAACAAACCAAATTTTATATGTGTTATTTTAATTTAGGTTGATGTAACTTAGTTTTTCTACTAAGCATAGACTAATACTTAAGAAATGAGAAGTAGTTTCATTTTTGATAAAGATGGAATGAAAAGATTCATGATAAATAGCAGATAACACCAAGATACTTCTTACTAAATATAATTTATCTCTTATAACAGTAATATCACATTTTTATACATTTGTGAAGTTATGTGACTCTTTGTTAAAGGAAATTTGCATTCATAGAATTATGAATATTCTGAACTACTAGAACTGATCTAATCTCTTTTTTTAATTTATTTTTGCTGTGTTGGGTCTTCATTTCTGTGCGAGGGCTTTCTCTACTTGTGGCAAGCGGGGGACACTCTTCATCGCGGTGTGCGGGCCTCTCACTATCGCGGCCTCTCTCGTTGCGGAGCACAGGCTCCAGACATGCAGGCTCAGTAGTTGTGGCTCACGGGCCTAGTTGCTCTGCGGCATGTGGGATCCTCCCAGACCAGGGCTCGAACCCATGTTCCCTGCATTAGCAGGCAGATTCTCAACCACTGCGCCACCAGGGAAGCCCCTGATCTAATCTCTTTTAACACTGACCTTGAACAGTCCTAATTTCCACTATATTATTTGTACTCTGTATTTATCTAGAAATTTAGTTCAGGAGACAAAGAGGAAATAATAGTGCCTAAAAATGCATCTTTTAATAAAAAAAGGTAATGTCATTAATATAAGTGGATCTACTCCTCTTTCTGGAACCTGTTTTGTCCTTCTGTGACTTTTCTCATGAAAATCCAGCCCACAGAAATACATTTGCTCTTATTTTTCCAGAACCATATTAAATTTTGTCTTCTCTGAAAATAATTTGGGGGTATTTCAGGAGACCAAATGAATTCTCCAGTTTGGCTGACATAGAGGGTTCGTTTGTATGGACGATGTTCAAAGTTAGTTTGGTTTGAGTTTGTAAAATAAATTTAAATTAGGGAGGGGCAGGAAGGTATCGAATCAGTAAGGATGACTATTTTATTACATTTAAGATTGAAGGCGATGCAGTCTGAACAATGACTTTAAGAATGGAAATACAAAAGAAAAATTCAAGAAATCACACCTGATTGAATGGGTAGTTGTAGCTGGATTCTAGAGCTATAACATATACCTTTCTGTCATTTCCAGCATCTAGCATGGTGCTTTCTACATAGCAAATGCTTAATTAATTTTTGAGTGTATGGATGTTTTTATTCTTGAATTATACTGTTGTATTGCTTTTGCATTCTCTTTCTCCAGAGCATCCTTCTGCTATTGTCTCAGCATTGTGTTTTGTTTGTTTTTGTCCAAAATTCCAACTCCTTATTTTGAGCTAGAGTCTTTCTCTACCACCTCACTAAGCCATCTGGGTAAGCAACTCCTAAAATAATCTCACATAGGTTTTTTTGCATGTTACATTAAAAGAGATACGAATTTTTCCTCCATAATGCCCACTATTCCCTGTCTTTTGACTTATCTTTTTCATCACAACTACAGTATATACTAATTACTACACATGGAAATATCACATTGCATCTAGCTGTCATGTCTCCTTAGTCCCCTCCAATTTGGGACTATTCCTCAGTCTTTTTCCATTTTTTCTAACCATGACTTTTTAAAAGAACGCTGCCAGTTATTTTGTAGAATGTCCCTCACTTGGAGTTTCTTGGATGTTTTCTTATGATTGAGGCTATGCATTTTTGGCAAAATAATATAGAAATGATGCTGTGCCCTTCTCAGTACATCATATTTGGAGGACCCGAATTCCATGTCTCCTTACTGGTGGCATTAATCTTGATCACTTTGTTATGGTGCTATCTCCTGGGTTTCTCTGATGATTAATAAATTCTTAAAGTCTAAGGACTAGCAGGTTATATCCATGTCTTCCCTGTAAAATATGGAGAACTTTGGGCTATGTTATTCGAGAAAATTGTGGGATTTGATACTGACTCAAAAAGAGTCATCATTACCTGGTTGAAGAGTCTCATGACTGTTCATCACACTTGTGCCTCACACAGACATATAATGAAATGGAGAATGGTAATTTAGGCAATCTATCCTCTTATCTGAGTTTCTGTATTGGACTAGTAAAATTATTTGGCTTACGTAGAAATGGATATAGGCATGGAATTTGTTGTACTCAAATGAGAATCAGGAACCTTAAGTTATTTATCATTGTATCACTAGTCCTGACTTAGTTCAATCATAAACCAATGCTCTTATTAATGATTAATAAATGAATAAAAGCACCTAAGTCTGATGAGGATAATAAGAATTAAAGCAAGACCCCTTTCTTCAGGATACATACTTCTAAAGATGGAAATTTTGATAAAAGACAACTCTGACAGTTTATATAATATTTTGCAAGTTAAAAACAAGTTCTGTAGATGATAAAGGGAGGGAATTCACCTTGGCTGGAATGATAGTGGGAAGCAGGACTGAAAAGAAAACGAGGTACAGCAGAGAAGCATAAATTGGCAAAAGTAAAAGTCACTTTGGGAGAAGAATGTGTATTCCACCACGTGTGCAGGCCTAGGTGATAGAGTTAGAGCTTAGTTTGAAATGACTTCTGAATCAGAAACTTGTATTCTCTCCAGTTTTAGTCCAAAATTTACTAGTAAATAGTTCTAATTGGGGCCTAGTCAGTTGGAGAATGACTTAAATATAGCAGATAGACAGGGAGATGGTAAATGAGAGGAACTAAGATTAGAAAACAAAGGCAAAACTTCTAGTTTTAGCCTAAAATTAATTTGAATTGTATTGTTTATCTGGTGGCCTCAGAATAGTTCAAAATAACCACAGGCACTTTTGGTTTTTTTTTAAACAAATTTATTTAATTAATTAATTAATTTATTTTTGGCTGCGTTGGGTCTTCATTGCTAAGCACGGGCTTTCTCTAGTTGCAGTGAGCGGGGGCGACTCTTCATTGCGGTGCATGGGCTTCTCATCGCGGAGGCTTCTCTTGTTGTGGAGCACGGGCTCTAGGCGCGTCAGCTTCAGTAGTTGTGGCACACAGGCTCAGTAGTTGTGGCTCGTGGGCTCTAGAGCACAGGCTCAGTCGTTGTGGCGCACGGGCTTAGTTGCTCCACAGCATGTGGGATCTTCCCGGACCAGGGATCGAACGCGTGTCCCCTGCATTGGCAGGCGGATTCTTAACCACTGCGCCACCAGGGAAGCCCCCATGTGCAGTTTTGTGTTCAGGATTGAATTCCACTACTAAAGGCAGGAAATGGTGTCACTGCCAAAAAGTTATAAGGCCTTTGTGATGTGGAATAAAAGTGATTATGGTATTAATAATAAAAATTTGGCTTCTGCATCTCTGTTCAGCAATTTGGAAGCCTACGAACGAACTGAGATGGCTTCTGAGGCAGGGTGCTTGCAGAAAAGCTTTGCAAAAGCCCCACCCCTCTGAAAGATTCAGGCTAGACTCTGAAAATGTCAGAATGTGAACGAATCATTTCTGCTAAGTGCCATTTCAGAATCTTTGAGTCTCCTGAAACCAGACCAAGGAAACATCATTAGAAAAACCACTAGAGATGATTGAAATGAGACCTTGATTTGTGAATTTTAGCTTATTTTTCTAAACAAGAAGCAGTCATTTGATCTTAGCTCTTCATTGTACAGTGGAAAAGCACTAGGAATAGAGTTGGGTGCAGCCCCCAACCATCTGTGTGACATTGAAGAACCACTTGATTCTTCTGGGCCTCCATTTTGTCATTTTTAAAAGGAAAGTTTCCCTTAGTCTTCTCCAAGAGCATTTCAGCATTAAGTCTATGTTTATGTCAGTTGTTTTTAACTTAAGAACTTTTTTACACCATAATTCTAGTAAATTCTCGACTCTGAAAACCTGATGAAAACCATTTTAACAATTAATTTATGAAAAAAGTAAATTAAAGGCCATCACTAGGCAATTGCAACCCTTACTTACTAGATAATAATTTAAAGAATTTATTAGGAACTTACACAGCTTATATGTTCTTTAAAATAAGATTTTTCCTAAAGTACCAGAAGGTATGATTTCTTATCTCTCCATCCCTGCTGCCTATAGCCCTAATGCAAATTGATTACTGAATTACTTGCCAGAGACTTTTTAATAAAATTCACTTACTGCTTGAGGGAGTCTAGTTTCAGAAGGGAAGACATAAGCATTTGATGTTCTTGGGGTTATTTGTTGTGGGATTGCTTTGCTTGGTTTTATTTTTAACTCTAGATCATTTTGCTATCTTTATGAATTATTTTCTAAGCTGATTGGCAGAAGGTCTACCATTTACTTGTTTTTCTTCTCAGCCAGATAACTTAGATTCCAAGAGCTTTTTTAAAGGTTCCAAGACTTTGAATTTGATCTTGGAACAAGCTTGTCTCACTGGGCAGCTCAAACTATTGAACTGAATTCTTCCTGGAGGGAGTATTTTCTAAATAACATGTTTAGAGAGGGAAATAATGAGTAGTATTGCAAAGAAACCACTAAGTGAAGTATTACTTCTTGCATAGATTTACTAAGATATTATTCACTGAAAATTATCTCAAAATATTTAAACACTTATATGACTTTGATCTGAAAAGATAACATAGATATAATTGTTCTTGCTTATCATTTTTTCTGTTCTTTTTATGTTACCATTAATCAGTGCCTTTAAAATCGTCATCTTTTCAAAGATTTTTTAAAAAAATCCAAAATAGGGCTTCCCTGGTGGCGCAGTGGTTGGGAGTCTGCCTGCCAATGCAGGGCACGCGGGTTCGTGCCCCGGTCCGGGAGGATCCCACGTGCCGCGGAGCGGCTGGGCCCGTGCGCCATGGCTGCTGGGCCTGCGCGTCCGGAGCCTGTGCTCCGCAACGGGAGAGGCCACGGCAGTGAGAGGCCCGCGTACCGCAAATAAATAAATAAATAAATAAATAAATAAATAAATAAATAAATAAAAAATCCAAAATAGATGGTGACATGGCTGAATACCATTTATCTGATATCTCTCATAAACCCATCTTGCCCTGATATTTATCTTTAATCCTACCTGTTTGGGAAAAAGGGTTGTGTGTTTCCAGTTTTATATTCCTAGTTCCTTTCACATATTAGACAACCAAGAGATAGATCAACTTAGGAATGTTTCTTATTTCAATTAATTTCCTTATAAGACAGAAAAAGAGAATGACTTATCCAAATGACTACAATTGACATCAGTGATTAATTACATAAAATCTCAACTTTGTACACCAGTGGACATCATTCTTTTCTCATTTATGTGAATACTGCCTTTTTGACAGTCTGTGCAGCTATTTGTGACATCCCTGAACAAATGTCTAGAGTATGGAAACAGTAGGTCAGCCATGAATCTACTTGAGAATTACTTTAGTTATTAAAGAAGAGCGCACTTGTTTTCCAAAGATTGAATACTTTTATCTATGTATCATATTCTTTCCATAAATGTCAAAATATGGAAATGTCAAATACCGAAATGAAAAATACACATGATACATTTATACATATATTATTCCTGCCAAGATCTCTGGAATATAGAATTTTTATTACAGAAAATATAGAGTATAGAAAAATTCATAATATTTATTTAAAAAGGCTTTTATTAGAGAAAAGTTTTGGGCCAATAGGCAAAGGGAAAATTTCCCTACTTTGTCATTGAAGTGCACAGTTACTAATGAAATTATCTTTAAGAGAAATGATTGCTAATTTTATAGTAATCATAATAGTTTTTTTGCTATTCCATTTTCTTGAGTTTTATCTTGATTAGCATTTCTTAGTGAATAAGCACACACCATTTTTCCTTTTAAAATTCTGTCTTGACTGGACCAGAGGTAAATCTCATATGGGCTGGCTTAGTGGAGATGACTCCTCTGCTTTCATGATTCCCAGGTCTACTGTGGAGTCTGAGTGGTTCAGGCTTGTTTGATCCCATTCAAAGTTTGAGAGATATTAGTTTTTAATGCCTAGTGAGTCCTCATGGACCCTGAGAGTCTTACTTCTGATTTGCACAGAGTTCAAGAATCTATGAAAAAACTTGAACCAAGTTCATGATGAGTTTTTAATGGAGCCGTGTGTGTGCAGTGACTCTGTACAGTGACACTCTCAGGAAATTCCAATGCATGGTAACAGGGTGCTCACAATTTTGTCAGTTTGCATTCAATTTAGTAAATATTCAACAAACTGTTTTTTTGATTTGTTTTTGTTTTTGTTTTTTTTGCGGTACTTGGGCCTCTCACTGTTGTGGCCTCTCTCGTTGCGGAGCACAGGCTCCAGACACACAAGCTCAGCGGCCATAGCTCACGGGCTTAGTTGCTCCGTGGCATGTGGGATCCTCCCGGACTGGGGCACGAACCCGTGTCCCCTGCATCGGCAGGCGGACTCTCAACCACTGTGCCACCAGGGAAGCCCTACAACAAACTGTTTTTTAAAAAATTCAATAAATTTCCTTAATTCCTGAGTCTAGGGTTCTGATGGACCGTGTAATATGCCATATATGAAAAACCTCCCAATGCTCCTTCTATCTTGAATGTCATCATGAGCTACTTACTTTTTTAAGGCTTTCATTCTTTGGGAATTACCTAAACTCTTCTTGACTTTCTTTTCTTTGGTCTGATCCAGTCTATGGGGCCAGTATCTAATCCATTTCAGTGACAGGCCATGTTTCTTGCCCTGTTTCTTTTATTTCTCAAAGATGTATGGGTAAAAACTCTCTTTCTCAAAGATGTATGGGTAAAAACCTTGTCTTATTTTCTAGTCTCTTTAGCTAGGTGTAATGCTTTTGTCATTTCTACCAAGTTTGCATCTTCCATCAGGAGTCTCAAGTTGTGATATACGGTCTTTATTTTCCTTTCTTTCCTAGCATTTTTTCACCCTTAGATCTGTAGCATTGAGGGCTGTCTCTTATTCTCAATATAAGTAATTGGTGTTATTACTTTTTAGATTTCGAGTTGATTACATATTATAGGTAGGAACTCCTATTACTCTGATTCCATTGATCTCTCCTAATGCCAACCTTCCTGAATTTTTATTGCTCTTATATGAAATTTTAGGAATTAAGAATCTATAGCGCTCACGAAATAATTCTTTGTGATCCTGCAAAGAATTTACAGCAACGTAGACAGACAATGAACTCTTAGTGCTTTGGAATACAAGTAAGATTGTTCAGATTTATTAGTTTATTTGTTTTACTAGTTTTAGACCTAAAACTTTTTTATTTCATACAAGGTGGCCTTCTTGTTTTTGCTTTTTGTGAACTTTACTAAGAAGAATGCCTCCATATAGGTAGGAATTATTCAGGAAATTGAAATTTAGCAACAGCCTCTTGACAAGGTTGTAGGAGAAATAAAAATTCCCCTTGTTTATAAATATTTTACTTTAAATTTCCATCTGACTGCCTGGCACAGTTTCAGTGGAAAAAAGTGTTATATCCCTGTTACATTTAATAAAATCATAATGGCCTAAATATTTCATGTTGGCTACATGATGACACTGGAAGAATTATAGGGTTTCAGAAAAGGACCTTTTATTCATATATGTATGTTATGAGTTAGAAGCTAATCTATTCGGAAGTGAATTATATTATTTTTTCACGTACCAAGGATTCAGAGCAACCAATAATCAAGCAGACCTGTACATGCTGATTGTTTTTTGTTTTCAAAAAGGTTCAACCCATTTGAGGGAATAGATTAGCTTTTGCAGAAGCAAGTGTGGCTTAAGTAGACACCTTTAGGGAAAAGATGGTAGGCAAGAAAAAGAAGGAGGGGAGCGAGCCCTTTATGTAAATAGATATTAAGTAAAAATCTAAAAATACATTTATTATAACATCACAGGCAGTTCGAACATTAGAAGTAAGAGCCCATGTATAATACTTACAAACATTTACTGCAGTGTAAAGAATGTTGACACTGCTAAAT
Organism: Mesoplodon mirus; assembly: GCF_964341445.2. Classification (NCBI taxonomy): domain Eukaryota; kingdom Metazoa; phylum Chordata; class Mammalia; order Artiodactyla; family Ziphiidae; genus Mesoplodon; species Mesoplodon mirus. Next base: position 66,093,346 of record NC_138990.1, on the reverse strand, counting down.
TTGCATCTGATGAAGCCAGCTTTGTTAATGAATTTGGAGGGAGTAATATAGACTTGATGCACAGCTTAAATGTAAATATTGTTGAAAACCACTTTAAGTTTGAGTCATCCATACATTTAGTGATATGTTGGATGTCAAGATTAATTTGCAATAAATCCATTAGTAGTCATGGCACTGATGTGTTAGTGCTTGCCATATAGAAACATGCATAAATAATAAAGCTGCCACATTCTTCCACATTCCTTTCCATGCTGATAAAATGCTTGGAACTATGATTAAGATGTACAAATAAAGTAAAACATGTTTCCATAAAAATAAAATTTAAAAAATGAAGCTAGATGACAGATCATCTTGTGTAGACTTACCCCTTTATTTAACAAAGTGAATTTTTTGTATCATGTTATAAATCTTACCATACTAGATGTTTTATGGCAACAAACTAATATTCTTTTTCTAATAAAAGCTCCCATGTGACGCAATCTAATATCCTTCCCGGGCTTCCCTGGTGGCGCAGTTCTTAAGAATCCGCCTGCCAGTGCAGGGGACAAGGGTTCAAGCCCTGGTCTGGGAAGTTCCCACATGCCACGGAGCAACGAAGCCTGTGTGCCACAACTACTGAGCCTGCGTGCCACAACTACTGAGCCTGCGCTCTAGAACCCGCGAGCCACAGCTACGGATGCCCGCGTGCCTAGAGCCCGTGCTCCGCAACAAGAGAAGCCACTGCAGTGAGAAGCCCACGCACTGCAACGAGGAGTAGCTCCCGCTCGCCCCAACTAGAGAAAGCACGCACGCAGCAAGGAAGACCCAACGCAGCCAAAAATAAATTTAAAAAAAAATATATATATATATATATATCCTTCCCAATGTCAACTATTAGTGAATGTAAATAATAATAGAATGGGTTTATGTGACAAAAGTGCTAATCCAAGGAATGAAATACTGAAAAGATTAATAAAAATCGGGATGTAGGAAAGCCATTTCTTAAAAGGCATTTGGTTTGAACACAACTTTGAAATGAATCAAACTTTTCTAAAGGCTCTTATATTAAAATAAAACAACAATGTTGCAATGTTAGTTATTTTCTGTTGTTAACACACACATACACACATCACCCATTCTCTTTAAAATGTATTAGGTTGGCCAAAAAGTTTGCTTTTCCATAGTATAGCTCCAAATTTATCTATGTGTACTTAGATACAACATACATGCAAAAAGTATATAAATTATAAGTGTACAGCTAGATAAATTTTCACAACATGAACACAGCCATATAACTCCCACCCAGATTAAAAAAAAAAAGAGTATGTTACCAGTATCCAGAAGCACCCCACTATGTTCCCTCCCAAGCATTATTCCTTCCTCTTGGAAAATAGCGTCAGGGTGGGAGGGAGGAATGGGGAGTGACTGCCTAACAACAATAGTCAATGTCATGTAACTAGAAAATGGTACAGTTGGAATTTGAACCCTGGTCTGTCTGAGTCCAGAGCTTACATTCTTAATTACTTAGCTATTCTGCTGCAGTAAGTACATAATTTTCTTTGTTCAGAATGATGCATGTTAAATGAAGTAGATTTTGACACTTTAGTCATCTGATCTACTACATTTTATTGTGGGAGTATTCTCATATTGTTAAGGTCACCAAAATAGAATATATTGTAATTTTCTATCTCGATGGAAGGAGGGCTTTAAGAACGTAGATTTTTAGAGCTTGATGCAAAATGTTTTGTTTTTTTTTAAAGCCAAGATGCTTACAGAGGTAGGTTAAGAGAGCTGTGTTGGGAGCTGGACATCTAATTCTCTCGCTTATTACGGAATTGTGCTAATGTGTACAATACAATGCTCTATTGTGCATACAACGAAGAAAGAAGAGAGACTGATTTTCAGATATATCTGAAGAAAAAGGACACTAGGAATAATTGCATTGTTTGGCACATGGTGTTACGCTTGTTTTTGCTTGGTTTTGGCAAAACCTGAAGAATAAAGTCATTGTAAGGCAGACAGAGTAGGTACTGGCATGCTAGTTGCCAAGTCTTAACACTTATTGGAAAGGTTGAAATAGAGATGAAATCAAATCTTGAGTAACAGTATTTGTATTGTGACATTTATCTTACTGAAAATATAAACCTCTAAATTATTATCCTCAGCAACAGGAAACTTGCATAGTTCCACAAGTTTGGGAAGTGTACCCTAAACTAAATGTTAATCAACATATATTAAATGTTCTGTCATTTCACATTTACATGTTATTTTTAAATTTTTTTAAAAGCATTGTGAGGTGAAAGGACAGTATATGATCATGAGGTGCAAATGTCACTTTATGGTTATGAGACATTCGAATATGATAACAGTTGGCCTTGATAAATTCAGACTGACATACCCAATTAACTTTTTCTTGACTGTCTTGTTATGATAACAGAAGCATTATGTAATAAAAAAAAATACAGGGCTTCCCTGGTGGTGCAGTGGTTGAGAGTCTGCCTGCCGGTGCAGGGGATGGGTTCATGCCCTGGTCAGGGAGGATCCCACGTGCCGCGGAGCGGCTGGGCCCATGAGCCATGGCTGCTGAGCCTGCGCGTCCGGAGCCTGTGCTCCGTAACGGGAAAGGCCACAACAGTGAGAGGCCCACGTACCACAAAAAAAAAATACAGTAGTTGAATCTGGATACTAGATTTCCTACCAGCTCTTCCAAGTTTGCAACTTTAGTTAACAAGTTAATCCTTTTGACTAGATTTCCTGAAATGTGACGTGGGAGTAATGCTTGCCCTATTTTCCATACAGAAGTAGAGAGGAAATGAAAAAAATTATTGTGAAAGTGATTTTTAATGTTAAAAATTATCATGTAATATATGATATTGTTGCCTTACAACACTACCTTACTCTGGTGATTCTGAAAAACATCTGAGTTCTTAGATTTGTTTTATATTGTTAAGTAGCATCTCTACTTGAATATTTTTCTTAATTCAATTCACATGAAATATATAATCATTAGAGGATAAAGTTAATTAAAAGGAGAAAAATAAAATCAATCAAGTACTAATACTCAGAGGTCGCCACCACATCCTCCTTTTAGAGAAATCTTTACTTTTATATGTTCTTGTCCTGTTTTTTAATCAATGTAGGCTTTTCTGAAACATTTAATACTTAATTATTTGCAAAAATTACCAAGAGGAAGATTTACCAAATAGTGCTTGCTTGTTAATATTGTGGTGAACAAGCTTCTGATGTTGTAGAACATAAATGGTTGTAGAAGGCTCTGGCATTTCTGATACAAAAATATGTATATTCTGAATTTTCTTTGCTTGCACACTGATTAGTACCTATCAAATATAACTTACCTATTCTCGCATGAGAGAGAAACTGCTTTCATGCATTAGTATTCAAGAAAATGACTAACCTCTCTACCACTTCATTTTTAACAAGATTCTGATTTATCACTTTTATATCAATATTATCTTGACATGTTTCTTGGGTCAGGTCTACATACCAAGGCCTATATAACCAGTCAGGCACATTAAGCATATTGCAGAGTTCTTTGGAGTTTCTCAAGGGCCTATGGAAATGTTTCAGACAGAATAAAAAGAATGATCGGCCCCAAAATATAAAAAGAGAGAAAAAATGATATCATAAGCTATTTAACTAAATATACAAGAATGTGACATTGCCAACATCATTTAATTGGTAAATTTGGTTCATAGAAATTTAATGTGTAGATATCTTGAAAACATACTGCTGTACACTCAACTTTTACTTATAACCCTTACTCTTGGTAGAAGCTATATTTCCGTACACACAAGATGCTTTGTGGCCTAAATTTTAGTATTTAGTTTTATTGCTTTCCTTACCATGTTGGCACATAGTAGGTACACAATAGATATGTATTGGCATCCTATGTTATTGGAAGGCTACACTCCTATAAATTGTACCTTAAGGTCTATTCCTGAGATAACTAAATAAATATTTCTCTGGTCCCCTTTAGTATGGAGGGAGATTCATTCTCCTTTATATATATCGTTGCATGTCTCTTCCAAATATTCTTACTCAAAGAATTAATCTTATTGCATTAAATGAGGTAGATGCCAGTGGTGCAATGAAATAGGGCTTTAACACATTGGATGCTTAGGAAATTTGTTTGAAACAAAACTCTTTTTAGAGTAAGATAGATAATTTACTGACATCACCATCATAAAGTAAAATTTGAACATTTACCAAATGAGGCTATGACATTATTCTTATTGCTGTAAGACTAGCATTTGCTTTGGGAAAAAAATGGGTCTTTTTATGGAGCTGGATAGTTTGACAACTAGTAGATGTTGCTTATTAAATAAGACTTGACTTCTATAGATGGGATCTATTATCTTTATTTTCTTGACATGCCTGTTGGGTCTTATGGCTGTTCATCCATTAGTTATGATGTGTCATATGTGAATAGGCCCTCTCCCCATAAAAGTGGATTCATAGCATACTTCTTGCAATTTCCTTCCCTGTGCTGTATGACCCTGCCACATCTATATGCAGCTCTTGTTTCAAAAACAAGTTGATGTATGTTTCTGCTCCTTTTGAAGCATCCAAAGTCAATGTTTCCTACTAAACTTTTTTTTTTAAACTGGAAGAAAGAAATAAAGCCCCATTACATTGCATGCTTGTCCAACTCAGTGGAAAAAGCAGTAATCTCCCGTTTGTTCTGAAACACCTGCTGGTAGATTTAATGAGTGTATTAAAAATGGAGCTGCCTTGATATTTCTTTTTAAAAAAACTCTGTTCTCTTTCTTGAGCATGTTTGATTAAAATCTGTTATTTGCTTATTTGCTTCACCATAGGTTTTTGTTTTTGCTCTTATTATTTTATTTATTTATGACTCCCATGGTATAAATTTAATACTTGACTGATATGTCAACATAACAAACATAGGAAAGTGTGCCCTTGATGTATTTGGACTAATTGGTTTTGGTTTTTGTTTTCCAGCTGGCACAACGTATATCTTTAGCAAAGGTGGTGGACAAATCACGTATAAGTGGCCTCCTAATGACCGGCCAAGTACACGAGCAGACAGACTGGCCATAGGGTTTAGCACTGTTCAGAAAGAAGCTGTATTGGTGCGAGTGGACAGTTCTTCTGGCCTGGGAGACTACCTAGAGCTGCATATAGTAAGTACTTCTAAAGTAAGGTTCAGCTTTTAGCTTTTACTGTTAGCTTTTTGTAAATAATGTATAATTCTGCTTTTTGGACGTTTCCCCCAGCAAAAAATATACAGAAAATATAAATATACTCTAGAGGTAATAAGACCTTATAGCTATTACTCTTGTTAAAAATGTTCTTGACAATAGATTTTTTTTCTTTTTAAGTGTGAATTCCTCTCAATTCTCTGCTCACAAAGAATTATTCTTGGTGTGTTTAGGCAGTCTTGCCAAATTAATAAAAAACATTGTGGTCCAGTAGATACTATTCCATCTGGCTGGAAGCAGGAGGTTGTAATACTGGTGACAGCAGATCTGGATCCAGTGTCCTTACTTCTTTTCTCACCTGAGAAAAGAATTGTCTAAAGTCACATGCAATGGACAGGAGAAAAGGAATCTTTAAAGGTATTTGGGGATATGAAAGAAAAAGACAAAAAGATTACTTCTGTGCCATCTTATACTCATTTTGATATATACACATCAAGAAAATACAATGGATTCTTGCCATTTATATCCTGGGACCATGCCTTTTTCTCTAAGTTCTAAGCCTCCAACAAGAATTTAGTTAGCTTTTAGTTAATGTCAAATAATAATTCATGAATGAAAAGCTTTCTTTACCTTTTAAAGTTGTCATAACTGACCATAGCTTGGGGAATCTTCCTTATATCTCTGCTTTCAAAGAGTTACTAATTTGTGTGGTTGCAATTCTTTAACTTCTCATTTACTCACAATATTTGCAAAGAATTATACAGTCTTTCATTGTCAAGAGATATTAATATTTTATTGATATATCAAAATAACAACCATAGGAAAGTGTCATATATTCAAAAAACTCTAAAGCGTTCTTATCATCATAGTTCTTGGTCTAAACTCTATCTTCTGGAAGGTCCAGAAGCATATCAACCTCTTCTTCTGCCTTTCTATTCTTGAGGTATAGTTTATCTCTTCTGCCTTATGTGATCGCATAAGTTTGTTTTGTTTTGCTTTTGTTTATCCTTGCAAGTTCTCCCTTTACCTGCACCCATGCCTCAGAAGACCTTTGATTAGGTCAACATGTTCTTTCCTGTTAGAAACTGGCCTTCAGGCTCTCATTGTAAAATGATTAGGAAAACCACCAAACACCAAAATACATTATCACAAACTTGCAGTGTCTTAATTCTCAAAGTTTTATTCATTTATTTTCTTAATCTTAGTTTTCTGTTAGGTTTCTAGAATTTCCAGTAAACTCAGTAAGGTTTACAACTGACCACAAGAGCTGAATTCATTGCTAACCTTGGAAAACAAAAACAAAAACAAAAACAAAAACCCCAAAACACCTCAGCACAACCATTACTGAACCATCATAAATTTTAAATTCAAAATGCAGTTGTCAAAATGGGAAACATTGGAAAGTATTTTTAGCTGCCTTTGGCAAATATCTAACCATCAGAATTGAAGGCATCTGGATTTTTATGGCATCATAAATAAGTGATCAGCTGAGATAACTTATGCAGTAAGGAATCTTGCTGTTTAGAGTAATCTCAACTTTCCAAATGTATCTGCTCCATTCTGATTTAAGAGCCTTGGTACTTCAATCAATCAATCAATCAATCAATCAGTAAGTAAGTAAGTAAGTAAATAAGTAAGTAAGTAAGTAAGTAAGTAAGAAAACAAGAGCTTTTCCTCCTGAAAGAAATTACTTATTAATCCATAACCAATTACACATTTACCCTGAGAAGAGGTTCTGTAATGATCACTTGCAAATCATAAGGGGCCATGTTATTGAATTACTCAAACCACTGTTTGTTTTATGGTCAAAAGGTTTTAGTCTACAGGAATGGGTATTTCTTTCCAATTCTGATCAACTGTGCCTTAGAGTCCTTGTATATGTAAAGGAACTTGTCCCTAAAAACCCAGCCCAGTATCTTGCAAAGCTTCTTTACTGGCCAGAGATTTCTGATAGATGTTCTGTGAGGCCCTCCTTCTTTCTGATTCTCCTCTCTTGGTCTTGGCTGGCCATTCACTCTGGATTCAGTTTTTGTTTCTAACACCCTTCCTCTTGGATTAGCTGACTTCAAACTCTTTCTTAATCCTAGCCTGTCCTTGACTAGGAAATTGAAGATGGATGTTGGTTCCCTGGGCTTACCAAACACCATTTGTAGTCAGCCCTACTAACTCCTATATCAACTACTAGGACCCAGTCTTAGTCCAAATCTGGCCAACTAAAACTTTCCATTTCCCCCCTTTTTCTCTCATTGCCTACAAGCAGTGATCAGCCATACTGACTCAGCAAGTTGCTTACATGAAGGTAAGCCACTTTTTTCCATGTTTCCACATTGCAAACAAAAGTAAGCCAGTGGTTTTTTTTTACTTCTAAAGTTTACCTTTAACTCTTTCCCATAATGTTGGGTACATGGAAGAGGAAGAGAAGGAGGAGTTAGGTATTAAAAAAGGGAAGAGAGAGAGCTTGAGAAAAAGGGAGAGAGGGAGAGAGAAAGGGATGGAGGGAGGGAAGAAGGAAGTAAAGGGATGGAAAATGAAGTGGGTGGGGACCAAAGCTGATACCCGTGGCTGATAGAAGCAGAAGTATTCTTAGTAATGATTCTTAGATTTGGGACGTTCAAAGCCTATTTTATCAAATGGTTTACATACCTTTGAGTATATCATGATTTTCCCCAAATCATTTCTTCTGCTTCTTTCAGAATTGGAAATATAAGAGGAAAACAATTGTAGAAAGATTATTACTACTGTCTGATTTTAGTTTTTAAATATAACTGACTTAAAAATTAACCTGATGATATCACAGATATGTTTAATCTGTAAAAGTTAGAAATTTTGGTTATCTATTAAACTTCCAAGAAAATTTCTATAAACCTTCAAGCTCAGCCAAGTATAAACTATGCTCTGATCTTATTTAAAAGCTATATTTATATCCTTAATTAATTAACCAATAAGCTGGAAAGTCAGTTGCACACATTAAAAGGTGCTCCAGTCTTGCTGAATTGTGTAATGCCACTTTAGTTCAATAACTTTTAAAATCTGATTGGCATATAATTTCAGTGAGGATGTGAATATTTGACATTATTATCCTATTTTTTCAAATGATCATGTTTGATTTTACTTAAAAATATAATCGTATTTAAATTTTGATTAACTATACTCTTAAAAATATAACTTGGAATAAAATGATTTTTTACTTAAGTGGCCTAGTCTTTACAGATGGATTTTTTGCCATGTTAATATTAATGGTACCACTGTTAACCTCAAAACCATATGATATTGCTATTGAAATGTACAAGGTTTTAGAAGGGGCTGAAGGGAAGATTAAGACATGAAGTGAGGGGCGATTAATTAACACAGTGCCTAGAATACAAGTGCTCAGAAATGTTTTCTGAAATAATAAAAGAATTCATGAATTATATATTGAAAATATTGTGGCTTGGGTTGAGTATAGACTCTCAGATTTTCAGTAGTCAAAGTGAAGTCGAGGTGCAGTTTAGTTTCTACATAACTGAAGAAAGTCATCCATCTTCTTGTTTACAATATAGAAAAAGTGTAGCACTCTATACGTACCGGCTGTATTATTGAAAAGTTACATATTTTTATTGATGTTGTTTTCTGAATCTTTAGCTAAGAATTGATTATGGTAGTTGGTTGTTTAAAGAAAGTCTGTGGTGAGAATTGTTGCTTGATGAGTGATTATCTCTCCTTAGTAATTGCCTCATTTATTGTAACTCACTTTTATCTTGAATTGTTCTCTAGTCATTTCAGACCTGTCCATTTTTTCAAATAGCGGTAAACTTTCTGATGGCATAGAATGAAATTTATAATAATGATGACTAATAAGAAAAATAATATAGTGTAGAAATGTGGCTTTTCATCATTTATGTCAGTATATGCTAGGAGCCTGTCCAGAAATATTTTCTGAGCAACTAATATGGCCCAAGCCTATGTTCAAGGTTCTGTGGATACAAAAATAAATGACCTCACCACTTAGTACTTATCTCAATAAATATTAGTTAGATAAATGAATGAAAAAGCCAGCTGGGACCCTGGTTACCAGGTAGCTTAGATTATTTATAGTAAACATACTTTGTCCCAATGTGACTAGTGTTTCTTGGTTATTTCTCCATCTTGGTATATCTCCATTTCTTCCCTTTGCAGTTTTAACTTTCTTATCTGCATAGTATTTGTAAGAATGTGGACAAATGATAGGTTTTTAAGATAGAGAATTTAAAAAGGGCTTCCCTGGTGGTGCAGTGGTTAAGAATCCGCCTGCCAATGCAGGGGACATGGGTTCAAGCCCTGGTCCGGGAAGATCCCACATGCCGTGGAGCAACTAAGTCCGTGCGCCACAACTACTGAGCCTGTGCTCTAGAGCCCATGAGCCACAACTACTGAAGCCCGCACGCCTAGAGCCCATGCTCCGCAACGAGAAGCCACTGCAGTGGGAAGCCCGTGCACCACAACGAAGAGTAGCACCCGCTCGCCTCAACTAGAGAAAGCCTGCGTGCAGCAACAAAGACCCAATGCCGCAAAAAAAAAAGAACATAAAAAAAGAGATTTGTGAACTGTAAAGTGTTCTATTATACACATTTAAATTAGTAACGATGATTATTTAATCAATATTGAATAAAATAATCTCTTAGAGGCAATAAGCAAAAAAATTAAATTCAAGTTTTTCATAATTTATGAGATACATCTAGAAATTTTACCAGCGTTGTCACTCTAGAGGAAACATCATCTCTCATAAATCAGTCTGGTAACGTTAATTGGAGATTACTTAACTCTTCTGACTTAGAAGAAAGCACTGCAAATGTGTGCTCACTCACTGCCATGAATATTAACATGTGCATTGGTTCTGACCAGAGGAAATGTGTGGAGGATGGAGGAGAGGATGAGTGGAGAGTGTTCTTTGAAATTCTTTCATCTTCGGAGCATGAAACAGCATTGCAAATTCGATCAGTGAATTGTTGTGTATATTTGCCTTAAGTATCTCTTCTTTGTAATTTCCTGGGCTGGAAGCCTTATTTTTGAAACCAAGCTCTTAATTGATTTTGATTTAGAAATACACCTTTTGATCAGCGATTTTAGTGTAGACTAGAAGCATAGTATATTTATAGTAAATATTACATGTCTCAAAATAGCTTATCGGTATTTTTGACATGTCAAATCTTTCTCATCATCTTATCTTATGCTTTATGAAGATTAAGTTTAAAAAATCTTTTAAAAGTCAATACTTGTATATTGGTGCATGTCTATATCAACAAGATAAAAACCCAATTATTCCCTCACAGGTTTTTCTAGAATTTCAGCTGCTTCATCTGAAACATTCTTTTTAACCAACAGATTTACCTATTTTAAGAATTTCACTTTGCCATGTAATATTTAAATTAAAGCCTGTAAATCATACACAGTAGATTTTTTTTTTTTTTTTTTTTTTTTTTTTGCGGTATGCGGTTCCTCTCACTGTTGTGGCCTCTCGCGTTGCGGAGCACAGGCTCCGGACGTGCAGACTCAGCAGCCATGGCTCACGGGCCCAGCTGCTCTGTGGCATGTGGGATCTTCCCGGACCGGGGTACGAACCCGCGTCCCCTGCATCGGCAGGTGGACTCTCAACCACTGCACCACCAGGGAAGCCCAACACAGTAGATATTTTATTTGGTTTTGTTTTCCTGGTTCTTACGTGAATTAGAGAACATCTGGCCTATTTGACTAGAATTTTAAAAGAAAAACTAAAATAATGTCTTTTTACCATGTGTTGTAAAATTTTTGCCCAAGCTTCTAAGGTATGAAAGATGAATGTTATCTTTGAAGAAAATGGGAGAAATGATGGTCATATTTCAGTATGCTTAAGTGCTGTCCAGATATCTTGAAACAGCCCTATTTTGGGATTCATGGGGTCAAGTGAATTAAAATAAATTCCTCCCTTCATCCTTTCCCCTTAGAAGTTAATTCAGTATCTCATTTTCTAATGAAAATTAGTATCTCATTTTCTAAGCTGGTTGTCACCTTTGAGCATAAGTAAATCTCTCTGAATTTGGTTTTAGATTTCTAGAATTATTTCCTCCTCTGAAATTCTACTGCTGTGAAATTTAATAAAAAGAACCAAAACAACTGTTTCTACCTGCACCTCCTTATTTCATGTACTTATGACTTAGATGCTTAAACAGCTGCCACACCTTCTCAGTTATCTTCCTGTCTCTATTCTGAATAGTTTCCAATCCATTTTATGTACTTATGTCAAGTTAACTTGCTAAAATGCTTCTTTGATTATTCCTCTATTATTCCTCTTTTAAAACACACTGATAGTACTAAATAGTCTAACCTCAGTAGTGTGTGTTTGCTTTAGGCTATGTTTCATCAATTTTGTTTAGCTAATCCATTAAAGAGGACTGAGAAATTTTATTTCAATTCTGAATGTTAATGGTCAGATACAAAATATTGCCTTCTCATTTGTGAAACTATATTGTGTTAACAGATGATAATCAAACCCATATAGAAGTAATAACAATAAAACCAAAACAAAATTTAAAATAAGCAAACACACTGATGCTTCCCAAGTACGTACAGGTAAAGGCACATTCTGTGACTAACAATTAATGTCCTGAACATTCTAATCTTAATTTCCCTTTTCAGTCTATATTTCCACAATTCTATTCTTATCTTTCCATGCCAGTGAGATTTATTAGTCCACTTTAAAAAAAAATGAACTTCTTATTGTCATTTCTCTGTTTCTGAATCTGTGCAGAAGGTTTCTTCTCATTCTCTCTCACTCTCTAGATTCTGCTCAGTCATCATCTTCTCTATTCAAATGTTGGGTGTTTTCAGGGTTGGGCCTGGGATCTGGTAGCGCTCTGAGCTAGCAGAAAGAAGTCTAGAGCTCAGGAATCTCTTTGGAAAAGCTGCTAAAACAATGGCCAGGGCATTATCTAGGTAGAGAAAATCTTGGACATAGATTCTCCTCCAATCTGTGATCACTGCTCTTCTTGACCTACTGTTTTGTGTTGGAACCCAAGCTATATTAACAGAATGGTTTCAGATCCATTCTAAGTTAGCCAATGATGAGTTGCCCTTTTCTTATGACAAGATGCCAAAACAAGAAAATTGGTGAATCCTTTCTGGCTACTGAGCACACCTCCATTTCTTCTGTAGCTACTATTTTTCAAAAGCATACCTTCAAGAAACATTCCTTTGGCCCATTCAACACATCATTATTGATCATCTATAATGCAGTTTGTAATGTATTAGCTACCTATTTCTGTGTAACAAATTTCCCCACAATTTAGCAACTTAAAACAGCAAACATTTGTTATCTTATATAGGCTCAGAAATCCAGGAGCAGCTGAGCTAGGGTATTAAGAGATTCCCAGGAGCAGACATGGTTAAGATCTCCCATGCTCATAATATATCTGATATCTGATACATTCATTCTTATGATCAAGACATCTACATGTCTTAGGAAGAAATGATGAGCAGCAGTGAAAGCATACACTGGCTTTAAGGTTAAGGATGCTGGCTTTTGCAGAAGTCTAAACACAATATAGATGGATGGGAAAAGAGTAATGACATTGCTTGAGGGTTAAGAACTAGTTTGGGGAATGCATACTGAATAAGGAGTCATTTTTACACTCCTTGTATTGCACCAAAAAACCCCCACTGAAAGCCATAAGCAAAATGCATGAGAGTAGTAGTTAAAAAATGCAAACAGCATAGAGAATATGTCAGTCAAAGAACAGGAAACGAGATGGAAGTAACACTATGGCATTGCAGTCCTATGAAAGCTGATGTTGCACCACTTCAGACACAAACGGTTCGTTTCAACAAAAGGAAGGAAATGACCTAGGTGAATATACTCAGGGCCACTCAAGTTAACCCTAGGCATAAATAGGCTGCATTTTAAATCAGGAGCAAAGAGCTAGAGATGATTTTTACTGGGCCTGAGAAAATTCTTCTGAAGAAAACAAGCACTTTCAGAGCTGTGAAATGCACAGGTGTTATTTTTAGGTTACTTTAGGAGGTAGTACGCTAGACCTGGGGACGCTTAGGTCACAAGACAGGAAACTGTTTAATCTCTGTCAACAAAGCACAGCCCTGGAAGAACCTACTTCTCAGGTTTCTGAGGAGACACTTTCATGGTGGTGTTCACCTTTCAAGAGAAACACTTCCTCCTGAAACTACCCCTTAGGGCCTTGCTGCCCAACAAAGAGTGGAAATACAAGACTGACAGGCCAAAAAACTCTTTGGTGAAAGATCAAAATTTAATTGATTATCAGGCGTTTTGTTCTATGAAAAAAAAGTCAATATTCCTGAAATTCTGTTCTGCATTTTAGCCAGCAAATGCAGACTGCTTACTCCCAGACACACTCCCTGACTTCCCCGCTCATCACCGACCAGCATTGCCAAAGGCATCTCCACCTGGATGTCTCACAGGCAAAACTGAATTCGTCATCTTCCAGCTACCTGCCCATCTACACAATTACAGATGAAAACTTTGACATCTTTCCCGTGCTTGCTTTTATGAAGTAATCTGTTTCTCACTAAATTCCAGAAATGTCTTTCAATCAGTACTGCCCAATAGAAATATAATGTGAGCCATGTATGTAACTTTAAGTTCTCTAGTAGTCACATTAAAAAGGAAAAAAAAAAACTCAGATGAAACTAACTTTTAATATATTTTATGTAACTCACTATATCCAAAGTATTATGTTAACATATAATCAATATACATTTTACTATGTTTTATATTATTATTTCATGCTAAATTTTGATATCTAATGTGTGTTTTACACTTATATTGCCTCTCAATTCAGAATCTAAATTTGCATCAGAAATACTGTATATTTTATAAAATTTCCCACTGGAAGCATAGATTCACATAGCTGAATCATCGTAAACATACTTAAAAGTTTTCCATAATTGAATCAACTATCAGTTTTAAATTTATATCTAACTTAATTACAATTAAATACATTTTGAAATTCAGTTCTTCAGTTCTATTAGCCACATTTCAAGTGCTTAACATAGCTTTAGAATTTATCTGCTTTCTTTGACTCCCATTATTCTTGCGTTAAGTGAATGTCCTCTTCTTGAACCGTTGCACAGACTTCAAACTGATCTCTCTGCTCACAAGGTTCTTCTCCTTTCTAATTCGACTCTGCACTGCTACCAGAACGATTGTTGTAAAGTAAAAACTTGGTTATTTCAACCTCTGGTTCTAAATGTTTCATGGCAGTGGGTCTCTCAACCTCTTTGAGTTCAGGACATATCTGACTGATAATATTCAGCCAGCTCTATCAGTAATTGTGCTCACTTAGAGGCAAAAAAGCTCCTAAGTGAACAAAAGCAGGGAGAGTGCGGCACAGAGCCTGAGACTCAACCCATCACTCCTCCTCTTCCCTCTCTGCTCTGTAAGACTGTGTCTCAACTCCTCACTTGCCCCCAAGGCTGTTCAGGGATGGGCATGAACTCCCCGTTCAGACTATCAATTTGAAGTCCCTCCATAATATTCATTAGCTATTTTTTCCCAACGTTTATTTACAGTATGGGGAGAAACTGACTTTCAGTTTTTCAGAATTGTATACATAGACACTTAGTAATTTACTTCTCCTAGACAAAGCAAAGTCAGTTGTCTGGAAAAGAATCGGCCCCAAAAACCTGTATCACTTTTCCGTAGTCCTTGTACTTTCTTCTGTTTTTGGTGGCAATTTTGTGAACTAGGCAAAATTTAGGGTTCAAATTAAAGTGTTTAAGTTACGATGGCAGATCCTTTATTTAAGATGAAAAATGTGATGCTGAGCCGCAGTGTCAGGGCGGTGACTTCCATCTATTTTGTGCACCTTTGTATTCCCAGAGTCCAGCTAGAGCCTGGGATTTAGCAAATGGGCAATAAATATTTGTTGAAATAATCTTTTGGTTCTAGAAGCTCTGCCAATTTAAACTGCCTGTGTGCATTCTGAAAATATTCAGGGGCAATAAATAGCTCAGTGCTGCTCCGGTCAAGGGCATGGTCTCCTTTAGGAGAAGTTGGTTTATATTTAACTTGTTAAGTGTGAGTTAGAGATGCAAATCTGAGCTAACTGCTAGCATGTCTCAAATTCATTATGTTGCCTCTTTATAGTTTGGTATCTCGAGGCAAGATTCTGGTGCACCATGCCTTCATTCTTTTGGAGAACCACTAGCCTACAATGCAAATAGTTCAAAAGCCAAAAACTCCTTAGCTGGACCTGCAATGAATGCAAAATCTGGGCTTAATTTCCAGCTCTATCTCCAGCTGTTCCGCACTCCAATTCAGACATAATCTCATTTTAATATATGTATTTAACAAACCTTTTTTTAACATCTTTATTGGAGTATAATTGCTTTACAATGGTGTGTTAGTTTCTGCTGTATAACAAAGTGAATCAGCTATACATATGCATATATCCCCATAACCCCTCCCTCTTGCATCTCCCTCCCACCCTCCCCATCCCACCCCTCTAGGTGGTCACAGAGCACTGAGCTGATCTCCCTGTGCTATGTGGCTGCTTCCCATTAGCTATTTTACATTTGGTAGTATATATATGTCCATGCCACTCTCTCACTTCGTCCCAGCTTCCTCTTCCCCGTGTCCTCAAGTCCATTCTCTATGTCTGCGTCTTTATTCCTGTCATGCCCCAAGGTTCTTCAGAACAAATTTTTTTTTTTTTTAATTCCATATATATGTGTTAGCATACAGTATTTGTTTTTCTCTTTCTGACTTACCTCACTCTGTATGATAGACTTTTTTAAAGCACCTTTCAAGGCACTTGCAATACAGTTGACTGAGGCGTGTCTTTTGACCTCAAGTATCTTAGAATTTAATGGATAAATTTTATTCTTATGACATATTAGTCACAGAATGTAGGCATAGGCTGATATTACAAACCTTCCTGCTGTAGAAACACAAAGGTTTTAAGTGTGACATTTATAAAAGCAACCAATAATCACATGACTGTTCTAATTTTACATTTGTTATCCATTTAATACTCATAAAAACCCTACAGTAAAAAATATTATCCTTATTTAGCTAATGAGGAAAGGAGGCACAGGTCACACAGCTAGTAAGCAAAACCAGGATTTGAACTCTGGCAGTCTGACTCCTAAGTCGATGTGCTTAACCTCTGGGCCTTATGTGTGTGGTGCAGGTAAAGGTATAGGGGGCAATCCCTCTTCTGGTTACACCCCACAACTCTGCTTGTGGTCTGTTTAATGCAGCTCTGAAAAGTCAAACAACCTCAGCTTTGAGCATACCATACATCACTTGAATTACTGAGCTTTCCAGACATCAGCTATATAAACTATTTTCTCTAGTTAAATAAGCACATAGAAAGTTATCTGGTTGACTAGTTGCCTCAAACATTTTGTATTTAGCTAGTTAGCTTTTGTAATTAGTTTGATTTGTAAATTTGGGGTGTACATAATTTTAAAGGCAGAGAACAATTTTCAAAAAATATTTGTACCAATAATGAAATGACAGTCAGCAGAGATAGACCTCCAAAGTGCCTCTGTTCACGCTCATTTCTTTCTTTGAAATATTCCTATTTCCTCTCACTCCTGCTTGCCTTCCTCTCTTTTCTAGTCTGGTGAGTTTCTATTCATCTTTAAGGCCTGGATCATATATTTCATAAATTTGTGAACCCTTCCTTGGTCCCCTAGGGAATAACTAATCATGTGCTTCTTGGTACTAACACAGCACTTTGTTCTATTTATTTATTTATTTATGGCTGCCTTGGGTCTTCATCGCTCTGCATGGGCTTTCTCTAGTTGCGCCAAGCCAGGGGAGGGTGTGTGGCGGGGGCTACTCTTTGTTGTGGTGTGCGACCTTCTCATTGCGGTGGCGTCTCTTGTTGCTCAGCACGGTCTCTAGATGCATGGGCTTCAGTAGTTGCAGCATGTGGCCTCAGTAGTTGTGCCTTGTGGGCTCTAGAGGGCAGCCTCAGTAGTTGTGGCACGTGGGCTTAGTTGCTCTGCGACGTGTGGGATCTTCATGGACCAGGGCTCGAACCCGTGTCCCCTGCATTGGCAGGCGGATTCTTAACCACTGTACCACCAGGGAAGTCCTAGCACTTTGTTCTTAATTCTATTATATTACTTACCATAGTCATGGTTATTTCCTTATGTGTCCTTTCAGCACATTAAATTGTGAACTCATCAAGGTCAGTTACCATGTACTATGTATCTTTACATCTCTGTATTTTCAGACAGTAGCACAGTGCTCATGAATACATAGTAATAATATTTATTGATGAAGGAATGCAGGCATGAGTGAATGGAGCCTTCCTTTTTGGCTTGTGGCCTCCCTTCCCCTCTTGCTGGTAAATTTCCACTGTGGTACAAGAACTCACATGAGGAGTGCTCTCCTTGGAGCCCAGTATGAGGGAGACTCCCAAAGGGTATTGGTGAAAGCATGTGACACTCTTCTGGGCTCCCCTTTTACAACCTACAGAGGCTTGCACACTCAAGGCAGAGGCCAGAGTGCTGGGGCCTATCATGAAATGGACTCATTATCCACATGGTATATTTCTCAGGGAAGGAAGACTTCTCTCACGTTAGACCATTGATCAGCCCCACTTCCAGGCTCAAATATTCCAAACAAGTAGTCAGTTCTCTGAGATTCAGTATGCTTCTTATCTGCTGTCTGTATAATTTTGGGTACTTATATAAAAACATCTGTGATATATTTCCCTTCATTCTGACTTGATGAGAGATGATTAATCCAATTGGAGAGTGAATAAAAAAACAAACAAAAACCTCCTGTGGTAATCAATCCTAATTGATTAGGGTTGTGGAAGGTAATTAACTTCTACTACCCTGGCAATTTGACCATCTTTTTTTTTTTTTTCCTTCTTCTTCTCTTACTGTGACACTTGTTAAAATGATGGAGGTGAAATTGATTCTCCATTTATTAAAATAGTTTTAAAAATATTTTAATTAATATATATTAAATGTTGAAAGTTCTAACAGTTAATTATCTTAAGCACGGTTAAACTCTCCCTTTGAAATCAGGCTTCCTCTGTTTGATGGCTTAGTAAGAATAATAGCTAAACAATTCTATTTAGCATGTACTGAATGCTTACTATGGACCAAACACTGAACACTTTGCATAAAATTATATTTCATTTAATATTCACAATAACCCATTGAGGTTTGAATTATTATCTCAGTTTTACAGATGAGCAAACTGCATTTTTAAATAGTTGACCCAAATCACATAGCTAGTAAGTAACTGTTCTGACTGCAAAGCCCCATTTTTCTTTTGTGCAAAGGAAAATTTCCGGCTAGCCCAGCTATGTTTTCAAATGATCATACAATCCAAATTACCAATCCTAAATTAGTGAGTCTTTACTGTGTATTACACTATGACATTCCTTAAGTTTGGGCACAAGCTAGAACTTCTGTGTCCCTCAACACAATGCACTAAATAATAATAGAGTGCCATGACATAGCACATGATATTTGTTTTAAAATTCTTCTAATGGGTGGAATTATAGGTATCATTGTTATTTTTTGAGTTGTGCCTAAATGTGGGACTAAACTAATAACTGTCACAAGAGTATCAGTGGTATGTGTAGATGAATATAAAAATAACCTGTGATGCTCTGGAAACTGGCTGGAGAGAAAACTTTCATCCTTTCCACAGGTTCTAAAGCCAATGCATAAAACCTAGACAGCTCGACCTACTTTTTTTTTTTTTTTTAACCAAAAGGCAGGATAGTCTCTGTGTATCTCAGCATGTAAATTGGGGGCGGCGGGGAAGGGAATTCGTCTATTGCTTGTATCTCTTGCCAATTGGATATCTTCCCGACAGAAGTGTTCAAAGGAAAAGTATGTCATCTTGTTCATTATTGTTAATTAGCAGTAAAGGCAAGGCTTTGGGAGCTCCATATCCCACAGGGCATCAGCAGAGAAATGGGGTTGAAATTTTAGCAGTTATATGTGAAGTAAGGTCAGACAGCCTGCCATGTAGGCTTCAGAACTGAGTTCATTTGATCTTTAAAAGACAGGCATTGCAGAGAAATTTCACATGTAGGAAGAAAAAATAGTAAATTCTAGCTCTCCCACCAGTGCCTAATTCACAACCAGTGGTTAGTTGGTTATTTGTAACTGGCTATTGTGAAGGGTGTTGGATAAATGAAGTGGTTGGGGGTGCTTTTTGGTATTTGAAATTGCAACAGATATTGTTCATTATTATGTGAGGAACATACTGCAACCATCAGCTTCATGATTAACTAGCCTTTCAATGAACTTTCTCTTCAGTAAACTGTATTTGTTATTTAACTGCTCTCTTTTTATTTACTGGCTTTTTTTTTTTTTGATTCTTATAACTGTCTAGACATAAACTGGATTCAATAGATTAGTGATGCATAGAATTGGGTCCACAAGGCCAATAATATTTTATGACAGGCTGTTCAGAGGGAGTTGAATTTTATCTGTTGTTCTATGTCTCTATTTACTTTCCGGAAAAAGACCATATTTTTAATAAATTTTATTTTCTTAGATCATAAAATTACTTATTGAAAATTTTAAATACAATGATGAGAATAAAAAGTAAAAGCTGCCTATAATATGACCAATCTTTTTACTGTGGTATCTAAATTCTAATCTTTACTTTTATGCATATACATATATATTTCTTTTCCTTTATATGTATGTGTAAATAGTTGTATATGCTGACACACTTGAACATTCTTTAAAAAGACAAAATGTTTTTATGTTTTTATATGAGACATACTATTCTGCAACTTGATTATTCTTATTTAATATATTTTGGGCATCTTGCCACTTTAGAGCATATAATCTCATATTTGCCTCATAGGATCCTACTGCATATATATACTAAAATTTAGCAAACCATTCCCTAAAGGCAGATATTTTGTTTAATTGTTTCAGAATCTTTAGTATTACAAACCAATAAAAAATTTTAATCTTATAAAAATAATGTTTCACATATATTAATATATATTTTTAGGAAGATACATTCCTATAAGCAGAACCATTATATTTATTGCAGAGTTGTCCTTCAGGAAAATTGTACTGTTGAACACTCCCACCATCAAATATATATGGATGTCACAAACTGGGGCATTTTAATGTAAAGACAAACTGGCCTCATTATTTCTTTTTTTTTTTTTTGAAAAATATTATTTTTAATTAATTTATTTATTTATTTATGGCTGTGTTGGGTCTTCGTTTCTGCGCGAGGGCTTTCTCTAGTTGTGGCAAGCGGGGGCCACTCTTCATCGCAGTGCGCGCGCAGGCCTCTCACTATCGCGGCCTCTCTTGTTGCGGAGCACAGGCTCCAGACGCGCAGGCTCAGTAATTGTGGCTCACGGGCCCAGTTGCTCCGCGGCATGTGGGATCTTCCCAGACCAGGGCTCGAACCCGTGTCCCCTGCATTGGCAGGCAGACTCTCAACCACTGCGCCACCAGGGAAGCCCTGGCCTCATTATTTCTTAAGACATTGAGCTCTGTAGAATGATTTTCCATTCTGGCCTATTTGATTTGAGTGTGTTTACATTTTAATAATAACACCGGTTTAAAGGTGGTACCAAACCCCCGTTAGCTTCGGTCACAGGTTTTCTCATATTCTTACAGCATTCATAGAATAACAGTAGGCTGAGGAAGTGGGATAAGGAGTTCATGAATCATGTGACTCATTTTAGGAAAGCAACAGCTATACAGTTTTCTGGGATGAGCCAGGCAGGCAAGAGGTTAATGTCCCAGTGGAAGGCACTACTCGTTTCAGAGTCTGCCTTGTGTTCTTCACCTTCTACACATTCCATAATTCTTAACTTTGCCCCCAGTCACTTCTTACTTTGATCATGCAGTCCCCAGGAATTGTGCAACAGCAGTGGAACGTGACAGGCTTTTAAATGTATTAATATTGTCAACATTATCGTGGTTAATCTTAATATAACAGAGTAACAACAGATGTGTTCTGCTATTAAGCATTTAGTAAGACATAGATGTCTTAGCTCTTGATAGCCCATCTCAGTGACAAAGTTCTCGAGCCCAGAGAGCAGATTCCATCAAGGGTCTGGCTCACATGTTGTGTGGCATTTGATAATGGCTAAGATTGAATTGAAAGGAAGTAAGATGTTCAGAAGGGAAAAAAAGATGTAGCTATTTAAGTTTTTCACATTCTACGTGTGATTTTTTTTTTTTTTACTTTAGTCTTATTGCATCCATTGTGAGCGAAATCACAGCTGCTAGAACCACATGTAAAATTTGAGAACCTTTTGGTTAGCTTGCCAATTTTTTATTAGTAATGCATGAATATAATTTAAACATGTGAAATATAACCAAATCAATAGTTTGTCTTTGAACTTTTAAAATTGCTTCCAAAGTGCTACTGCCTTGAGTTTTACTAATGAAAGGTAAAATTAAAATATGTAACTATGGAGTTTAATAGGCACTAAGAATATTTGATAATGCCATGGCTGTCTATATCATATTCACTAACATATTTAATAGCGGAACAGATGCATCTTGCTGTGGTAACACATGGTACCAAGCAGCAGGGAGTCCCATTTGACAAGTCAGTTTTTATTTTATTTATTTATCCCAAAACCTTCTCTAATAATCTCAGATTTCAGTGTGTTTTGATTTGTTAGGCAGCAAGCAGATAGGAGGGTTTCTGTTCTCTGCTGTTTGTTTGGCTTCAAGCTACAAAGCCTGTGAGACTCTAAAATCAAGTAACTGGGCAAGATTGGATAAGACACTCAACACACATAACTACATAATAAAATACATGTACCCAATACAAAATGGGTAGGGTATCATCTTCAAGGAAGCTCTGTAATGTTTCATGTTATAGCTTCAAATTAATAAGAAAATTCTAGCAACCAGCCTCTCAGTAAGTATTAGTTATGTGGTGAGCAGGTTATTTAAGTGTGATGGTTTGTGTGTATGTCTTCTAGTTGCCTTACTTAACTAGCAGTAACACTGTCAGCTGAGATGCCCAAGGGAAATTGGGGTTGTTTGGTGTTGCAAGATTTGCTCTCTGAGGATCAATTCTTTGGAGCTTTCCATGAGCTATTTTACAATCCTTTAATTGCTGTGTCTGGAAAAAAACACCTGATATACAATGTAAAGCTAAAATAAGATGGCTGTCTAGCTAATGTATTTTGAGATTCACAGAAAGATGTGAAATTCATAATGGTCCATTTGAAATGGTCTTTACCAAAGATCCTGTCCAGCTGTATTGAAAAGTGAAAAAGTGTTGAAATTGGATACATCTTACTGAACTTTAAGGTTTTCTGTTGTGTTTTGTGTGGTGACGGAATTATACTAACCTGGATCTAAATTGTGAAAAAGCTTGGTTCAAATCATATGGAATGTTCTAATACAGTCATCAATTATCTGGACAAGACAAAGCAATTGTAGTTTGAGCTGTTCTGCATTTTTTTCTGACCATCTCCTTTAACAGGGTTTGCATAATTGTCAACTAGGATCTGTTTAAGCATTCACAGTGTTAGTCTTTTCTTGGCTCTGTGGTTATTATGCACAATCTGTCTTTGCTTTGACAGTCCACACTAATTCAGTGAATTCAGAGAAGTCTTTTAGGTTTACACAACTGGAAGTACTAATTTCTTTCCACTGCAGGAGTGAAGTGTTTCCCCCACTTCAAATTTCACTCTGTTGTAATGGTGAACCTCAAGAAGCCATGGCTGGGGAGTTGGGAAAGCTGATTATGCTTTTTGTTACTGTGACTTGTAATTCACTGTAAGCCTGTCTGTAACAAAATATTCCTAAATAGGTAGTCACTTCAACATCTGTTTTCTGGCCAATAGGACTGAAGAGCTATATCTTTAAGGTAGGATAATAGGATAAGAGATTTGCAAACTCTTAATATAACCTTGTTTTTCTATTTCACATATACTAAGGATGTAGGTGTCTCAATAATTATTTATTTTACACTTGATGTGGTTGTTGAGAATAAGGAGTTAATGTACACCTAAACTCATAGGGCTTTTTCATCAACTAGACTTGATGACAAATTATTTTTGGTAAGATGCTCGTATTCTGACTATCTAAGAGTTCTTATTTCCAAACCCAGAGGAACAGTCTTATGTACTAATCAGAATGTTATTCTCCCTCAATTGGTACATAGGAAGACGATATTTGAAATAGTGAAAACTATGTGGATAGCATACAGCTATAGCATAGTCACAAAACAAATCATCATCTTTAAGAAATTCTAGAGTTATTTAGATGGCAAGAGAGCTAGATGTAGCTGTTTTCTGCTATATCTGATGGAGAGATGGATCTAAGCCTGTTTGAATATAAGGAAAACAGGTCGCCAGTATTTAAAATCCAAATGAACCTTTGAAATATGATAACTATTCACTTGGAGAAATAAAACCTGTAGTTACTGGAGTTCAGTGTATTTAGAACATCACAATGAAGCTGATACCTAAATTCATTGGCAATGGGGAAGAAAAAAGTTAAAGGCTGTTGGTATGTCTTTTTTTTAATTGAAGTATAGTTAATTACAATGTTGTGTTAGTTTTGAGTGTACAGCAAAATGATTCAGTTACATATATATACATATATATATATATATCCATTATAGGTTATTGCAATATATCGGGCATAGTTCCCTGTGCTATACAGTGGGTACTTGTTGTTTACCTATTTTATATATAGTAGTGTGTGTATGTTAACCCCAAACTCCTAATTTATCTCCACCCCCATCTCCTTTGGTAACCATAAGTTTTTTTTCTATGTCTTGGTATGTCCCTCCTTAAAGTTATTTCAAAAACATGCAATAGGGCTTCCCTAGTGGCGCAGTGGTTGGGAGTCCGCCTGCCGATGCAGGGCACGCGGGTTCGTGCCCCGGTCCGGGAGGAGCGGCTGGGCCTGTGGGCCATGGCCGCTGGGCCTGCGCGTCCAGAGCCTGTGCTCCGCAATGGGAGAGGCCACAACAGTGAGAAGCCCGCGTACCGCAAAAAAAAAAAAAAAAAAAAAAAATGCAATAAAATTGAATATTTTTGGAAAGGGTACCTTGGCCTTCCTTGTTTTGCATCTAGAAAACAGGAATATCTAGGCTTTTAAATCAAGGCTAAAATGTTACTAGATATAAAATTGACGTTTTCAGATCCCTGATAAGTTTCAGGACCTGGAAAGGTAGTTCACTTGTACTCTAACCCCTAGTCAAAAACTAAAGATACCCTAAGTTTTAGAAAGTAAATGGATCATACTGTTTATAATCAATGGCTTGCTGAGGGTTTAGATTCTGTCTCAGTCTCCAAGGTAAACAAATGCCCTTCTATCCAAAACTTTGGGAGTGGAGGAGGCTATAAATTGTTGTAGTTGGATATGAAGCATGCTGAAAGACTTTGGGATCTGAGAGAAAAAGAGAACCTAAGGAGAATGCAATCAAGTCTCTAGAGTAATGTGATGGGTATTATTCTATTCTGAGGGAATCATCACGTTTTATAGAGATGATGGGGTTCATACCAGGAACAGGTAGATCTCTCCAGATGGATGTTTAGAGCTAATAGACATCCAGTCCCCACTGGAGATAGGAAGTTTTCATTCATTCATGAATCATACATTGAGAACCTTAAAGTGCACAGAACCTTGTTAGTTTCCTGGAATATAATGTGGTTAAGATATTGCACGTGCTTCAATAAAATTGAAGAATAGTAAAGACAGACATTTAAAGAAAGAATTTTAAAATAATGTAATAAAGACCATAATAGAAGCACATAAAGTTACAATAGTAGTGTGAAAGGAAGAATTGTGAATTTTGCTATGGCACCTTAGGGACATCTTTGCAGAGGAGGTAGTGTCAGGCACGTGTGAGTGAGGAGTTGGCCAAACATACAAAAGTAAAGGGACCATCAGAAATAACGTAAATTAAGGTTAAATATGGCATAGGGTGTCTTATTAATTGTATGCCCTAGAAAGTAGCCCAGAGTAGGCCTCACAAAATGTTTTCTGAGTGAATGGTTAAATGGGAGGCATCTTATCTGGTTTTTCAATAACAATAACTTAGACTGAAAGAAAAGGAGCCAAAAGATTTGAACAGGTATGCAATTGATGGTATATTACAAAGAGACTTAAGGTAACATCCTAAAGCTTGACTATAAGTGGCTTTCAGGACCACCCTCTGGGTTGTAAAGGTTGTAAAAATTACTTTCAACCAGGCATTCTGGTGACAAACGTGTTGCACAGACCCACACAGTAAGTATGTGGTGTTCCATGCTATCCCAGAACATGTTCTTTGGGTCTCTGTTATTATTAGTTCTGTCCTTCTCTTTAGGCATTTCTGAAAGATATCCAAATTGAGAGTTGAGCCCCTATTTACAGAAGGTTTTTGTATAATTACATACTTAGAGTTTTAAAGTAAGTAATTACAGATCCAGCCAGATAAATGAAGTTCCTGTGATGTTAGGGATTTTTCCAGGCTTTGTTTTTTCCAATCACTTGGCTGCTCAACTAATTCAGTGGGCACTGATACAGCAATAACAATGGTATGGGATCATGCTTAATATTTTCCCAACGTGATATGCACATTGAACATACTATTCAAAGGTGATTTTTAAACATGTGATTGAGAATAAATTTACTACTTTTTAAACAGTCTTTGCTATTCTTAACATTACCCAAAATTATCCTGAAAAGTATATTTACTTTTTTTATGGAGAATATCAATAGTATTAGGAGGCCCTGCTTATTATGCTATATGTGTTTTGCTACAATAACTCTTCTGATCCCTTTCTATTATCATATTAATCTTCACTAGTATCTGACCCAGGTATTTTATCAGAATTGTCAAGAACATGACAAGGTCATTGCTTTTGACCCTTCAAGACATTACTAAGAAGCTGTTTTTAGCTACATCTTTTGGAGGCTGCCAACACATAAAATAGATCCTGTCATAGATATTCCTTTACTTTCTAAAAATAATAATGATATTTCACAATACATTCTGTGTAATTAAGACCTCGTGATTATTCTGGACCTGAATTCTCGGCTTTGAGGACAGCAGGTGCATATTTAGCACCCCTCAAATCTGAAATTCACTTTTTGAAATGAAGTTAACATGATGCCGCTGATCATTAAAACCTGCCTTGAACTTTCCACTCTACAACATATGCAGAAAATTAATGTGGTAGTTCTACTGATCCCAGAGGCTGTGGCTTCCTGAGCTCAGTAAAGCACTCTGAATTTTTTAAATTTTTAATGGCTTGGAAACAGAAAGCTGAAAACAAGAAAATGTCTTTTGGCATGTCTTAGTGTCTGTGCATTTACATTTTTTAAAATGTGGATCTATATGTTCATTTGGTATCATGAAGATAAAAAGTGACTCAAAGAGATGAATAATTCTGTTTTCTAATTCTAGTTTGTAAATAGTTAAGACCTATGGCTTGAAACCTGTGACTACAACTTCCTCATACAAATTCAAAATCAAAATTTTTAAATTGGACCAGTCTTCCCACACCATGTTGCTATTTCAAAGTAGGGCATCCAGTTCAGATATATTATAATGTTTATAAGCATCAAAACAGTAAAAGTCTAGGCACAATTTATGAACTCATTTGGCTGTAAAATATTTTTTAAAATCTTTTCTGACATCATCTCTCTGTGTCTACTCCCTCTATTTTTTTGTACTTAGAAGCAGTTTCTTTAAATATCTAACCAATTTAATCTGAGGTTTAGCCACACCCATTTGTGCAATTGACTTCTATTTTCAATAACTTACTGATAAATGTTTTATTCTCTAAAGAGTTACCTAATATGATTAAAATATTCAAATTACAAATTTGGACAGATTTCCTGTCTAATGTAACTGATATTGTAACTTCTTTTAACTGTCCTACTTCTAAAACTCTTGTTCCCAATAAAGAATTGTTTGTTGCACTTGCTTTTAGCACCTAAACCACCTGAGTATTAACTGGGGAACCCGAAGAACTATGCTAATTATGTGCTTGCTAAAATTTTCATTGGAGAATTCACTTTGCATAAGGCCTTATGGTTGGCCAAGCTATAGGATACATGTGGTTGAACTGAAGAATAGGCAAAAATAATTGCCTGTTAAATTAAATTATTAATAATAATCCCTTAATTCATATGGTCTTGATTTTCCACTATTATTAATGATGATATCCTATTTTATATATTGTTTTATAGTTCAAAGCATTTTACACATAATGTTTAAAACAACACCAAAAGATAAAAGAAAGCAGTTTTTATTGTGTCTATTTCATGAATAGGAAAGTGGACTTAGAGAGTATAAATGACATGATTAGTAAGAGGATGAATGGTGAAAATTCAGGTCTTCTGATTTCAGTTCAATTTATTTTCTACCATACTTTAATTTGTAAATGTTTTTCCCCAGTACTTTTTTTTTTTTTTTTTTTGCGGTATGCGGGCCTCTCACTGTTGTGGCCTCTCCCATTGCGGAGCACAGGCTCCGGACGCGCAGGCTCAGCGGCCATGGCTCACGGTCCCAGCCGCTCCGCGGCATGTGGGATCTTCCTGGACCGGGGCATGAACCCGCGTCCCCTGCATCGGCAGCTGGACTCTCAACCACTGCGCCACCAGGGAAGCCCGCCCAGTACCCTTTGATTGAGATCATCTTAGGTACAGGGAGCTGTAATATTCGCACTTGATAGGGGTCATGTTAATATGAATGGAATTCATTTGTTGATCTTGAAGAAGCACATTGACCCATAGCATATGATCTGTATTTATAACTAGTCTCTATTTTAAAATGTACCTCAAGGGTATAATAAAGGCATACTATTCTTTGCTTTCAGAAATCCTTATAATAACCTTTTCCTTTTAATACAAGACTAGAAAAGAAGCCAGCATATTCAATCAGATTGGGAAATGGGAGTAGGACTGGGTGGGAGGTAGAATGTAAAGGAACAATAATGCCATTGTAAGAAAAAGTAAAGGAAATGCTCATCAGAAAATAATAATTCCAACAGTTGGGAGAATATAGAAAGGTAATTGCATAAATGAAGTATTATCTGAAATTAATTTTGTGAGGGTTACAGCCACCTATCTCATTTCTGTGATAGGTAGAATTCAGGTAATGCTCTGGCTGCAAATCAGTGACCTGGGTATATTAAAGTGAGCTGAGTCCTAGCTATGCAGCATATTTCATTTCACCTTGCATCAGTTTATAAAATCAGGTTAATAATACTTCCCTGTCTACCTCACAGAATTATTCTGCACATCAAATGAAATAGAGGATGTGGATGTACTTTGGAACATTAAAAGCATCACAGTGCAACATAAAGCTATATGGTTCCCCCAAATCATGCAAGAAAGCAGTTTCATTATCTTATAGTCAGACTTTGTGAAAATATAATGTAGGATATGTTATGACTTTTGCATGAAATCTAGGGAGATATGCTTAAGAAACTCTTAGGAACAATCAGAAGAGTTCAGCTTCTATATTTAAAAGCTGGAAGTGCCTAGAATAAAGACTGAATTCAAATTACCTTAAAAATACTATTTTATAAGTAGGTAATGGAGTTTTTTTCTATACCTGCCATGATTCCTATGGATATTAGTCATGTTAATGATGACATCAATCTTTTCCTAGGCAAATATGATCCGAGTTATTTGATAAGCTACCCATTGAATACTGAAGGTATGGAAAATAAAGTTGCAGTTTGGATTAGAAAGAACTGAAAAGATTTAGCGATTTGCTGATGTATCTCTTATGCAAGCCACTTGAAAAAGATAGGCATGTGTGCTAATGTCCCATTTAGGGGCAATAGTGCTGTGTTCAAGAATGGTCATACTCATAGTGAGAGATTCCTTAGTTCTTCCTAAAGGGTCTTATCCTTGCCCTGGCAAGATGAAAATTATCCAGGACCCTTAATGAAAATACAGAACATATTGTTACGCAGTTTGTAAGTGAGATGAGTATTGGAGTCATGGCTAATGTGTGAGTATCCCAAGCTGGGATGAAGTGTCAAATCCAAAACATCACATTGACAACTATAAAAACGAAGGCCTGCATTTGAATATAACACAAAGTAAGCAGCAAACAAATAAACTTACACCTTAGTAATCAGCATACAGTTAATATAGGTCAGTAGTGTTATGAGCCTATCAAGTAAACTAATCAATTTTAGGATGCATTAAATTTTTAAAAGATGAATTCCTCTTATCTATACTGATCACTCTGCTGGAGTTTTGTGTACTGTTCTGTTTGTCACATTTTCCAAATGGAATATCTTCAGAGGCTAACAGGAGAAAATAAAAAAACATGAAGCCAGGTTAAATTGTAGAATCATCAAAGAAGTTAGAGGCAATCAGGATTCTTGGTTATAAGCCCCAAAGGAGAGAACTTGAACAAGTAGGTAACAGCTCGAGGAGACATTATAATTAATTTACTTGGAGAAATATCTAATCGTTGCAGGGGTTTAGAGATGGAATTGGGTGCCTCAAGAGGTAGTGAGTACCACAAGTCCCCCTGGAGGGGAGTCTGGACAGAATTAAAGCATTAGCTAGATACTGGACAGAAGGACCTCTAAATCCTATTATATTTTCTCATTATTCTATTGAATAGATATATTGATTATAGCAGAAATGAACAAGCTAAAGGTGATTTACAAATTTAAAAATATGGAGAATGAGATGTGCCATTGTTCTACAAATTGTATATTCACCATAATTTTTCTTCCCTGTCCTTTCTTATATTCTTCAAGTCATATAGCTTTTACTCATTCATTCAAGACATTCATTTAACAAGATGTAAATGTTGCTTAACAAAATGCTGAGTGAATGCAATGTGTAAAGTATTAATCATGTGCAAGCTCCACAAAGGAGAGAGAGACAGAGACAGACACACAGAATGAATGAAAAAAGATATAATCTGACAATTAATTTTACAGTTACAGTTAATTTTAAAGTTAAGCATTTTTTCCCACCACAGTATTGGAGAGTGTCCTGCTACAGACCAGGTCAAAAGTCAGGCACCTTTCCTAGTATACTTGGCCTCTGTTACTCAAACTAGAGTTCTTGGTCTCTCAAGAGTGTGCAACACTGTCCTAATGTCAAATGGCAACAATCAGCACCTGTTGGCCATTGTATTGATGTTGATTTCTATTAACCATCATAAAGACAAAATATCTCTTAGGGGAATTAGCAACTAGGAAATCATTTCAAAGGCAATATCTTTATTATAACTTTAATCGATGTTTCTCAAGCTAGACTCAGCAGGAACATTCTTGGAGTTTGGAAGTTCTCACTATTGAGAGCTACTATTATCATAAAGACTTGCAGCTGGTCCCTACCTGACCTTTGCAGAGATAGCAATTCACATTTGGCTTCTGTTTGCCCCTGGAAATTTATATCATGCAAGCAGACTGAAAGGTTAAAGGGACAGGGTGGTGTCAACAAAGGCATTTCATTCTGCCCCCACTTCTTTTCCAGATTATCTATTTCCAGATTATCTAGCTTATTTTTGTTTCCTAAGAATACTCCTCTTCCTTTGCTTCTTCCATTTAAATAAGAGAATTATAGATCCAGCATCACCATCAACTTTTTTTCCAATTTTGATACTAGAAATGAATATTTGCCATTTATTCAAATAATAGTTACTTTTTGAGAACCTTTAAGTTCTGGCACCTTCTTAGGGGTATAAAACAGAGAACACAATAGACAAAAATCCATGCCTTCACAAGAGTCATGTTGTAGGCTCACACACAGGCCTTCAAAATAAGCTGTTTAGCTAAAGGGGAATAGTAATGCAATGAGTGAAATAATCTTTGAGATAGAAGTTCTGATATGATCTTTTCTAGGCAAACTCATTTATTTCTTTGCAAATTCAAAATATATTTTGATCGCTAGTTTGAAACTGCTGTTCTATTGATTTTCTACTTTCCTTCTGAGAGTTTCTGTGACATTTATAATGAAGTTAGTCGTATGAGTTAAAACTTAAGTATAGATTACTCATAAACTTTTTTTTATTTTAATCACATTTTTTTGGTTCTGGGAAAATGTGCTCCGTGCTCAGTGAATCCCAAGCTTGTAAATTAGACCCAAGGGGACAGTTTAAGGGACAGGAATATAGAGTAGATTCAGTTTGCTAATAAGCAAAATTTTTAGTGTAGCTCCTAAGGCCTTCATACTGATTTGCTTCCATGAATGAGCAAAAAGGATATGTAGGATTTAGAAGCAGTGCAATTACAGCATTTTCCTGAAATTGTCAAACATCACGTTTATTAAATCTACAGAAAACAAGTTACCTGTGCTTCTTTTCTCTTTCCTTCTTCTTGATGAGGTAAAATTATTATACATCAAAATAAGTCTGGTTGACTAACTAAGAGATAGTTGGTATTTAGAACTCAAAGTGATAATGGCTAGGTATATAATTGATACTTCAGAAATTTGCCAATAGATAAATATACTATACTGATATTTTGAGTTATTTCTAGACTTGAATATTTATTATGCTGTCATTTTTCCAAGTGATAATATTTACCCAAGAAATTATAATTTTCTGTTTGGTTAGAAGAAGGATATTAGAGAGCTGAAGGGTGATATTAACAGCATCATTAATATAGCATTATAATTATTAGTAAACAGAGCATTAATAAAGCTATAATACAGTACTGTAATTATGCATTAATACATCATTAATAAATGCACACAGTGGTCGCACAGTTCATTGTTACAGAGTTAAGTACAACTAATATTTAAATCTATGATATTTCTCATCTTACTCTTTTTTTTTTTTTTTTTTTTGCGGTACGCGGGCCTCTCACTGTTGTGGCCTCTCCCATTGCAGAGCACAGGCTCCGGATGCGCAGGCTCAGCGGCCATGGCTCACGGGCCCAGCCGCTCCGCAGCATGTGGGATCTTCCCGGACTGGGGCACGAACCCGTGTCCCCCACATCGGCAGGCAGACTCCCAACCACTGCGCCACCAGGGAAGCCCCTTACTCATTTTTATTGGAACAAACATAAACAATTTGAAACACTATATCACATCTGTTATTTGGTTAATAATAAGACTAAATCAAACCCCTGTTAAATTTTCCATGTTTTTACTGAGTAACATACATACTTCGGTGGTTTAGAATGTAGGCACTGGGTTCTGATAGAACTGAATAGAAATCCCCAAAAACAATGACTTTGATTTATTTAAGTACCTAAGTCTTGGTACTGACAGACAGATGCTGGCTGAAGGCACACCCAGCCCTGGTTCCTCATATGTTTCCTGTCTCCTGGTGGCTACTGTCTGCCTGGAGCAGCTGCTTCACTAGGGCTGTGGCTCCTCTCTGCTTTCAGAATTGGGCTGACAGAGAGCACTGAGGTTTTCTCAGAAAATCTCAGCATAGAGGCCCTGCTTTGAAGATGAGAGATGAGATGAGTGTTTCCCTGTCCTGCCAGACTTACAGGGAAGCACAGTCTCTGAAAGTCAAGACTCATGGATCTTCGTATGTTAGGTGTCACTGACCTACAAGGCACTCTGACACGCTGCCTTAATTTTTTAGTCCACAAAATGGGTCACAGGGATCTTGGAGGATAGAATGTGTCCGGTTGGGGTTTGGGAATAAACAGGACCTACAGGAGAACCTCAATATTTCTATACATCAGATTCTCCTACCACCCCTTTTTTTGAGAGTTGAATTGGAAACAGGCAAGCACCAGGCACAGAAATACACCTTTCATCCTGCTTTCTCAGTGGGGTTTGATCTCACGGGATACTATCTTGCTAGACTGGCCCTGGTAGCTGGTCATGGCACCAGTCAGCACTGGGTGGAACTTATAGATACCAGTGTACTAGATCTAGATGGCCAAAACTGTTGTGAATATCATTACATAATGTTAAAGAATAAATTTGAATTATGGTCCTGATGGTTTCTCTCTTTTTAATCTTGGGTTACTTAGTTTCTAAACCTCAGTCTTCTCATTTGTAAAACGAGGACTCTAATAATGGATCTGCCTCACTGGGTTAGACTGAAATGAAAAGAAATGAAATAAGGCCTGTGAAGGGCCTAGCATAATGCTTGATGCACCATAAGTACTGAATAAATGGTAGCTATTATCATTTTACATTAATGACTATTGAATTAGGCTCTTTGGCATTTGTTGGTATGTCAGATTCTTAGTGCTCATAGAAACCACTAAGGTCCAGGTCACCTCCCTTCCTCAACCTGAAATAAATGAAACACTAACTTTGCTAGATTTTTTGCTGAAATACATAGCTTTGTCAGAGAGCTGGAGCACTCCAGTGGTGAAGGCTATAAAGATACTTATTGGTTGCTCTTTTAACACTTCACTATATTGTAATCTTGTTTCTGTTTGGATTGTGGGCATGAATTGTAATATTTTTGACTTAAAGCTTGGGCCAGAATAATTTAGGATGAGGAAATAAGTGGTGTGCAATAAAGTAAAATGTCACGTTTGCTGCAAATTTGAAATGGAAATTATATGTATTTAGTCTTTCTATTAAGTGGGGTTGGTGTGAGAAACCTAATGCCTTTTTATAGCTTATTAAAATAGACAAAAATGCCCAAATGTTTTAACATCAAATGTATTAACACAGGAATGTTAACCATATTTTGAGAGATCTCTTAGCTCGATATTTTAAAAATATGGGTTAAAGCCAGAAAAATTTGCGTTGACATCAAGTGCAGTTGAATGTGTGATGAGCTTATTCTTGTTGTTCTTCAACGTATCTCAGGCCAAAGCTGAGGACAGTAGGTGTTCAGGACCTCCACATGCTAAGTTAGAGGACTTCTGGGAGGTGAGGTGGACCACAAGCCCTCCAGACTTTTGAGAGGAGCCAGAACATTTTATTAGATTGGAACACATATTGGAAGAAATTAAACCATTAATATGTGTTTCTTGAGTTTATATCTTTAATAATCAGGATGCGTTTGTGGAGACAACTGGTATGCTTGAAAGAACATAGATAGCCTTTGAAGTAATACTTTATTCAAATTCTAGTTACCCCATATACTGGCTATGGCACCTTAAGCAAGTCATCTAATATCTGCAACCCTCTGTTTCCTTATTGCTAAAATTGCAACAATAATGCCAAATTCCTTTAAGAATATTAAGGGAAATAATATAAATTAAGCCACCGTAATGGAGTATAATACATATCTGTAAATAGAAGATTTTTTTTCCCAGTGTGCATAAGGGATTATTCAAAAGGTGAGCTGGAGAGAGATTATTTTAAAAAGTTCATTTGGTGACAAAGTAGGGAAATATGAAAAGTATTTCAACAGCGACTTAATGGTACTTTTCTACTTATAGATTCATACATCTGTTCTAACCTGAGAAGATTTTTTTATTTTTTATGTCAGGCAGATAAAATGTGGCGATTAGTTTTAGTGAACACAATCTTACTGCTCCTGAAATGTAGCACTCTACATTGATGAATCTTGTTTACTTTATGTCATTAAATTCATGGTGAATTTCATCATCTAAAATACTTTTCTGAATTTATTCTGAGTATGTATTTTCTCTGGGAAAAGGGTGCTAGGAGAGAAGCTATTTTTAACCTAATGTATACTTAGGATATAGGTTTCAGTATTGCCAAATGGCTCTAAAGTGGGCAGTACCCAGGTTCACGGAGATAGATACCAAGTTCATTGGATTCATAATATATAAAACATTATGTATTAAATACACCTATATAAATTATGTATTATATATGTTACAGATATTATACATTAATTCATGTTGTTAACATTTTAACAAGTGACAAATTTTTAAACATGATGTGAAAATTAGATCAAGGCTAAACAAATAAAACCTTGCAGACGTTATTTCAGATGCTTAGCCTAAGAGTAATGTCTAGGCTTATTGGGAGACCCAGGTAATTTTATACCTGCTGTGTGAGGTGTGATTATTGCAGAGGATGTTGTATACTGGTACTCAGGTTTAAGTAGATGATATGGCCACCAAGGAGGGAAAGGAACTAGGCTGTCGAGAAATGGATTGAAATTAAATCAGGATGATTTCAGCTGACTAGAAAGAAAAAATGTCCTCTGAGATCTTATTATCTTCTGACATACTCTCACATGGGAAATAGTGAAAATGCCAAAAGTGGATAATTTTAAATTGGCCTGACCACCTAATGAAGACTTTTAACTGCAAGGACCTGCCCTAAAACTGGTTTTCAAAGTCCTAGCTAGAAAAAATTAATGTGTATGTGTCTCTGTGTGTGTGTGTGTAAATTTATTATTTTGTATATATACTTACATGAATTCACAGGTATAATTTTTGCAGAGGAAAATTTTGCAAATAAGGAAGTTTTCTAGAAATTCCTTTGGGTGATAGGGGTTGACATTTTGTTTGCTTTTAAAAAGCTTTATTGAAATATAATTCACATATCATGTAGTTCACTCATTCAAAGTGTGCAGTTCAGTGTTTTTTAGTACACTCACAGAGCTGTGCAACTATCACTGACATTGAATTTAAAACATTTTTCTACTCCTCAGAAGAAACCCCTCTCCCTCCCTCTCCCAAGCCCTAAGCTACCACTACTTTCTGACCCCATTCCTTTGCTTATTCTGACATTTCCTATAAATGGAACCACACAATATGTGGTCTTTTAGGAATGGCTTCTTTAATTTAGCGTAATGTTTACAGGGTTCATCCATGTAAAAATGTAGCATGGATAACTTCATTCTTTTCAACACTAAGTAATATTACATTGTATGGATATACCACATTTTGTCTATCAGTTAAATGGACATGTGGATTGATTTATTTTTTGGCTATCATGAATAATGCTTCTATGAACATTTACATACAAGTTTTTGTATGGATAGTGAATAGCTTATATGTGTGTGTGTGTGTGTAATTTTATAATATATATTCTCTACATTGTGATTTGGGGATATCTGAAAGAAATGAAATGAACTGCAATGTATATTTAAAATTAAAAAATACTTAATATCAGAGCCAGTGTTTTTGTGTAGTTTTCTACTGATCATTAATATCTGTTCTTACAGTTGATGTAAGAGTGATATCTGTTGGGGTTACAGGAAAGGGGAAGATATTTTAATATCAAACCTTTATGCATTACATCACTTTCCATTTTTATGGCACTTTCACCCACATTCTAGGGCACATATGATCATCTCCATTTTTCAGATAATAAAAGTAATATGCAAAGCTGCTCACAAGTGCCCAAAGTCACATGATGTATTAAGGGCAGAATTTCCATGAAATACAATTGTTTGATGTTTAGTTCAATATATCTGGGTTTTGTCTCTTACATGTGTGCAACTTGGCTGAGATACTTAATCTTTCCAAGCATCATTTTCCTTGTCTTTCCATGGTATTGATAATAATTACCTCACATATAAGATGATTATTGGGTGAAAATGGAACAGTTCATGTACAACTTTGTAAATTTTACATGCATAATAAGTGTGCAATAGAGATTCGTGGTTGTAGTAACAGTAGCACCAGAAGTAATAGTAATAATAATAACTGAGATTAAAACTCTGATTTTATGATAACTAATCCAGAATTTTTTGGTACACAGGACTACATTTATGTAATTGGCTTGCCATTTGGCTATTTTTGGCCACCTTGTGTGTATAATTTCACACCTTCTCTTTGCCCAAATATAGTCCAAATGCCAAGATTTATTCACATACATGAAATCACACACATCCATATACAAATTGAGTGGCCCAAAATAAGTACCCGACCAAATGGTAAGTCATATCCAGAAAGGTTTATACACACACACACACAACTAAAATACCAGTTCATGTAACACTTCTCATTTTTAAGGCACCTTTTAAAGGTTGATGTTCTCACTGCACCCAGGGAGCAGCACATTAGTCAGTGGTCTAATGTCTCTGAGCTCATGGAAATAAACAACTTGGAAAGCTTGAAGGACCAACAGAGCCAAAATCTACACTTGAATTAGAAGGTCGTCTTTTGTATCTGTTAGCCCTTTTCTTATATTTCTTACACACACACACACACATACAAATACATGTATACATATATATTTCATATATTTTTAAATTTTATATGAATGCTTTCTTTGTTAAAGGAAATTTGAAAAGAAAATTAAAAGGAGAAGATAGCCATGAACAACAACATCACTCAAAACCAGGCTATTTATTTTCTTTCAAACTTTAATTGCAGATAATTGGCTTATACCAACTCTACAATTTTGAATGCTGCTTTTAAAAATTAACTTGATAGTAGCAGCATTTTATGTTATTTTGGTCCTTATTAGCATAAGATTAAAGGCTGGTTGTTGGGAGTTGTTCTCCCATGGTGGATTTCTCATATGTAGGTTTAGGTTCACTTTAGTGAACTTTGGGTTGAAAGCTTCATAACCCATAATTAGAAATTTGAAAATTTGTGAAAAGAATATTTTGTGAAACATTTCACATAGTATTATGTTGAAATTTATTTTCTCAGATTCAGAATGTATTTTTTCCTAAGCACCGTGGAGTTAAGAATTATTTTCCTCCAGGAAAACTGATCCAATCACTGCTGCTAGGAGTAAGAAAGCCTAATTTCATGTGCTGAAGCTGTTGAACAACTTTCAGCTCTAAGGGGAAAAAAAGAAGAAAAAGAAAAAGAAAAGAACTATAGATTTTTGTAGGTATTTCTTTGAAATACTATTTTGAAAGTATAACGTACATAATGTAACACAAATAATAGAGCATATATCTACACTTGTCCTCCATCCACATGGCTGAGACATATAAAGTTAATCTTTTCATCCTAATAATACAGACTTCCACAACATTTTGATATCTTTTGTGGATTAAAAACAGGATCTCCATGATGTCTAGGGTAGAATTATATACATGTTTACACCTTTGTGCCAATAGATAGTATCCAAAGAGCAGGGCAAAAATTAACCTACTGTCTAGAATAACCCCTGGAAAAATCCATATACAGCAATTCAAAAGGTAAGAGGGTTCAAGGGGAAAAGGAAAAGATAAATGGCAAAGTTAAGATTTGAACTCCCTACTGTCTTTACTCAAACATGATGCTCTTAATCACTATAGTAGACTATACCTACAGCTCATTCCTCAAAACTATGCATACCGTAAATTATATGTAAAAAAATGTACAAAAACAAACACAAATATGTTGTCGTATTTCCTTGTCTATCCTGGAATGACATGTGTGCTTAATAGGAACTGCATACAATCCAATTTGAAAATCTATATGATACCTTTCTGATAAAGGAGAATGAAAAGTAATTTATAATAGTAGTTATAAAATAATACATATATTTTAGTACGTTAATACTCAGGCATAACACAAGAGAAAACTCATTTAATTAGTCATTTGCTTGCACCTTTACACAGAATCACTGTGAATGTGACAGCCACAAATACAGTCTAATAAGATGTGTTAAATAATCAACTCAGTTACCATGTGTGGTGCTGCAGTCAACGCTCTGATTTTCTGATATAACGAACAAATCTCATTAAGTTCAAAAAAGCATAAAACAATAATAACAACCAAAGTTTAAGTTTTTCTTGATTAATACCATAGATGAATTCCTGGAAAATTCAGTTTATATAAAACCCATGCAAAAAACTGTTTATATGTGAAACAGACTTAAGTTCTAGACTCAGATCATTATAAATGGATTTTTTTTTACCTACATGAATATCCAGAGAAACAGTCAAAATTTATATAGGATGTAGGACACTTTTTTTGTGGGGCAGGACCTTGATAGGCATTGGCGTAGGTCTACTAGGGTACCTGATTCTACCTATTGAATTTGAATATAACCCCCTCATAATGTAACTTTACAAACGCAGTCTAACATTTTCAACAATGCCTTCTAGGGACTGATACCACCTTCAGTGAAGTCCACTTATATATCCTGTACCATAAAGTTTTTGTTCACTGTTGTAACCTAGCACCTGGCCCTGTGTCTGGCACATAGTAGCAGTTTAATAAATAGTTCTTCAGTGAATGAACACAAGGGTGTTCATTTTACTTACACGGCATTTTTCATCTTCTCTTAGATAATGACCACAAATTTGCATTTTCAACCCTGACCTCTCTTCTGAGCTCCACAAAATAAAGCAAAACAAAACAAACAAAAAGAATAGTTAAAAACGCAATTTCAACATTAGACTTATACTATAAAGAGGAAAATTTATTTGTCTACGAGTACCTCAACCCTTCAAACATAGACCTTGGTATAAAAATAACATCTAGTAATAATAGAAGACATATTCAAGAACGTGAAGACCCATGTCAAAAACTGTAGAGCGGATTTGATTGTTGGTTTTTCAGAGTTGGTATTTCCTACAGTAAATTGTTAAGAAAAAGTTAGGCCACTTTAACTTGCTGTTGTTACCTTTGTAAAACTCGAGGAAAGTAGTTATTCCTCTTTGACTTGAGTCTAAGAATACCGAGTGTTCAATCTTTGACCCTAAGAACTCAATTATTACTTTAATTCAGTTATCAGAAGCCCTGACAATAGGTTTGTTAGCTCCTCACCTGCACTGCGACCTTGTTTCTTCAGGCTCGTCATCGTTTTTCCGTCCATTGTGCCCTCTCAGGCTATGGGAGATCTTTCTGCCATTTCCTGGGCTGCCCTCTCTGGGACCTTCAATTCCTTCTCCCAGTGACATCCAGCCATTCTTAATCTCCAGGCCTGCATTCTGTTTACTCTATCCACCCCACTCCCAGATTGTTGACTGTTGCCATAGGATAAAAAAAAGGGAAAGAAACAAAAAAACACGGTAATTGGTTCCACTTAAAATTCATACCTTTCCACATTCTAATGTCACTTGCTACCAAAGACTTTGCATCTAGTTTTACTATCGAGGTTGAAGCTATTTCGTCTGTCTTCCCTAATCTTTTCCCATATCTACCTGTCATTACATGCACTTGGAGTATTTTAAAAATATTATTTACATTCATCCATAAGCTCCTCTTTAAAGACTGTTTTTTATCCTAGAAACATATTAATGAAGCCAAACATGTGAGGTAGGATAACAAAGGCACCAGTGGTCCCAGAAAAGAGACTCAAGTGAAATAGCCTACTTTCCCTTCCTACCTGTCACTCATATTTATCATCAGTATGTTCAATGCTAAATTATTTTGTAATTCTTCCTGTAGTCATTCATTTGTAATGAATCTTCCCTTCCTTTCCTTTACCATAACCCTTTGTTTATTTTGTGTGTACCGTCCATCATAGTACACCAAGTGTAGTGCCTGTGTATGAGCATCTCTCTTTTCCCCTTTAACTTATGCTGTCTTCGAGACTGAAAAATAAGAGGCATAGTGCCTTGCACAGAGGAACTATTCAATGATTATTTATTGAATAAGAGTAGACTTGTTGGTCTTAGAAATCATGGGTGGGAGAAAATACAATTTAAAAAAATTAAATATAGGTAGCAAAGAAGAAAACTACAAAGCAATGAACTGAAAACAGTGTAATGTCATGCCTGTGAGTCAGCCACCCTGGAGCAGATCCTCCAGCTCCATTCAAGCTGACTCCGGCCACAGTCCAACTCTCCACTGCACTCAGATGAGACTCTGAGCCAGAACTGCTCAGTTAAGCTCTTCCTGAATTACTGGCCCACAGAAACAGTGTGGATGATACATTTTTTTATAGGTTTAAGCCACTTAGTTTTCTGTTTATTATACAACAATAGGTAACTAATATACCCCTTTTTCCTAATGAATCTAGTTCAATGAGATGTGGAGTATCTTCTGTAAATGCAGAAGAAATAACTTGTGAGAGAAAGCACTGAGTGAATAATTTTAGATTATTAGTACCTAATGCATTACGGTCCCTAGAGCTACATGGATTTAAAGCTTCACTGGAGCCTTGACCTTTAGGGACACTTGAGGTGATAGTTACATGTAAGCACTCATTTATGACATCTTTCACTGAATCCTAACAATATTATTGCTCCTATTATTTGTTTGTAGACATTGTCATTAACCACCTTAGATTCCAGTTTAATGGATTTACGTAGAGCCCTAGTGTCACCATTGTTTAGTGCGTCACAGGGGATGCTATTGTGTAGCTCAGGTTGAGAATCACTGAACTACTTTCTGATGATGATATTTTATGCTCCCCATTATATTCTGGCATA
Source organism: Mesoplodon mirus (assembly GCF_964341445.2). Lineage (NCBI taxonomy): Eukaryota > Metazoa > Chordata > Mammalia > Artiodactyla > Ziphiidae > Mesoplodon > Mesoplodon mirus. The sequence goes on along the minus strand of NC_138990.1, from coordinate 66,052,117 downwards.
GCAGTGAGCATGCTGTTTACCTCTTTGCGTAGCATTTGGCACAGTGCCTTGGATGGAGTAGGAAGCCAATAGCTGTTTGTTTACTGATCTTATGCAGCACAATACACCTTGAAAACAATACTTGAGAGAACATTAAATATCAGTCTCAGAAATTAGTCAGTGAGCATTAACAATAGGAAAAAACCAGAGAAGACCTAGTTAAAAAGGAGGACCAGGGGAAAAAAGGGAGCTCTTTTCAAAGGTAAATACTATACCTTCACTTTTTAGGTGGTGCATTCTTATTTAGTATAGACTGATAGAAAGAAAAAAAGGGAAAAGAAGAAAAAAAAGAAAACATCAAGGATGATGAGAAAGAAGAGGGGAGGGGGACAAGACACTGCTAACCTAATACAAGTTTCATGGTCTCCAGAAAGTTCTTCGGAATGGTTTAAATTTTGTTCTTACTTTTGAAAACCATAGTTCAGTGCACCAAGATTCTATTTCATTCATTGTGTCTGGGTTGTATTTACTTCTTATAGAAATGGTCTAGAGGAAACCAAATGATAGTGTTCCAGATTGCTATAAAACGTTTGATATATTGGATGTTTTTGACATTAATGTTAGCTAGTGGGAGAAAAAAGCTCTGAGATTTTTAGAAGGGTTATACCGATGAGAGCCTGTTCAGTTTTCTCTCAGTAAATTGTGTGTAGCTATCTCCAGGCTTGTCACAATGCTTGCCAAAACATTGCTCACTTTATGTTATAGTTAGAAAAATTCAGATTCACAATTACGGTGTTCTCTTCCATGTTTTAGGTCAAGACTAGTCTCTCTGAAAGAATATTAATAGCTTTGAAGACTTTATTTCATTGTAGAAATATTAATGAGGCATATTCATTGTGATTCCAGACAGTAGATAAAACAGTTAAAGCAGCAGAAACGACGCTGGGTTTACAAGCAGTTATTATAGCTAAGATTAAGAGTTCACCTAGATTCCCAAGAAATAAGTCTAGTAGGCAGCAAATGATATGATATACATTTATGGGCTGTTAAGTATTACAGAAAGCTTCCAGTAGGTATTGTTTGTTGATGCATATTTCCATAGCTAAATCAAAATATTTATAACAATAGGTAATGAGTAGATTGTCATTTATAAACTACAGAGTAATAAAAAATGAAAAATAAAGGGATTATTAGCTGAGTCCAGCAGTATTGTATAACTGCCTCTTAATGGGTTCTCCCCTCATCTGCTTTCTCATTGCAGACATTGTGAATCATAATAGAAGGCTGTGGGGATGTTAGAAAAAATTTGTCCAGAAACAGTAATAAAATTACAGTATTCTAATGACTGATTTTCTGGGATGAATTTTCCACTTTTGTTTTATGAGATTGCCCAGACAAAGAGAATAAATTACATTTAGTGCAGTCTCTCAGGGAGAAATATGTCTCTTTTTTAGGAAAAGAGAAGTGGACCGTCTTGTATCATTTGGTCAGTTAATGTACTTGTTTCTATACCTCAAAGTGATATCATAAATTATAAAAATGTGATTGCATGCTCTTTTGCCACTCTTGGACAGAATTCATGGACAAATCCTTCATTGAAATAGCATTAAGACTTTAGCTTGCACTAAAATATTTAAATAAAGACACGAATATACTCATCATTCACTTGTTAATGTCAGAGAGAGAATGATTGTAAGAGAGATAGAAAGACAGAGAGAGAGAGATCTCACTTAGGCACATGTGTACTTCCTTATATTTGTTTTATTTCCTTATGTAAACCATAAGCTTTTAACATTCTTAAATGCAAATTTTTTTTTTTTTGGTTTTCAAAAAGAGTATATTTCTCTGAGAGGAGGTGACTAAATTGAAGCAAGCCTGATTTCAAAATATGATTTCTAAAATACTAGTTTTTTTAAAGGTCTTTACAGAAATCTTTGGACTGAAGTCATTCTAATGAAATCTGGAGTCAATGATAGATATGTGAACCTTTGGATTTAATCTCTCCAAACATATTTCTGACTAGAAGCAATTTTGTTTTGTTTCATCCAACTAATATGAAATCAAATTGTCCTGTAAATATATATTTTGGTGAGAAATGGTATACCTCAATGACAGGTGCTAATTGGAGGCTCTATGAACCATTTCCAAAGTTGCACAGAAAAGAGTGATCGTTCCATCCAGTCAGGTCCTCAGCTCTGGGCCTTCATGATGCTTCATTCTGATAACACAGCAGTCATTCCATCCGTGGGCAACCACTGGGGAGTACTGGCCAGTTTGTGTACCTCTGTGGCTCTGGGGACAAAGGCAAGTCTTTTGTCTTTGGAGATATACCTATACTCTAAAATTCACTGAATGTATATATTGATAAACAATCACCTACCCAAGAGGGTTCTTCAGAAGAAAGAAATCATGCAGTGTAACTAAGTAAAATTTTCAAAACACGTGAGACCATGTAAAATATGAACCTTGAGATCTCACATGAAGCAAATATTTTAGCATGATTTATACTAAGGGATAATCCAGAGTGGGTTTGTTTGTTTGTTGGTTTGTTTGTTGGAAAATACAGAGGAGTCTTTGGGAAGATGTGTGATACAGTAGGGAGAGCACTGGAATGAAACATTACAGCAGTGTTTCTCTCCTGTGTGTGATCCTGGCAAGCTTTATGACCTTGGACAAGTCACTTTACCCCTGGGGGCCTCATCCTATAGAATGTGTGGACTGGATTAAATGGTCTCAGTGATCCATTCTTTTCCTAACAATCTAAGGCTTCATGTGAATGAGCATGACAGCTGCTAGATTCTTTATTCCTTTGAGCCTTCATAATAACCTCAGGAAACCTAAAGCTACAGTATTGCTATTTGGTGATGGCAGTACCCCATGGGTGATCTGAGGGCTTGGTGTTTATGCAAACCATGTTCCATGATGATGCAGGTGAATAGTGGCATAGGGAGAGTAGAAAGTTTGCCATAAAATGAAGAAGAAATTGTTGTAAAACTTTTAGTGCAACTGGATAAAAACTATGAAAAGACAAGCAGTTTAGCTTAATAACCAATCAAGATTTCTTTTTCTATTGAACAGATTACAAATATATGTGGAAAGGTTAACTTTTCGCATTTTTTATTATTTCTATAAAATGGATATAAATAACAAAGGATCTATGAATCTGTTGTTTCCTTGACACATTTTTTTTAAATGAAGTTGAGTTTTAGATTCTTTAACTTGGAATGCTAAAAAGCAAAGTGTAGTTTTGTGACTAGACTTTCAAGAAGGCTTTTAAAATATCTTCATTTTCTTATGTTGTAACCCACAAGCTAATGAAGGGTTTGGTAGGTGTTGAGCAGCTGTGATAGCAGCATGTCTCTTTATTTATTGATGAAAATCCCACTGGAGAATTGTCTGGAATAGAAAAATAGCTCAAACCATGTCTGTGCTGAATGGGAGAAAATATACAAAGGGGGAAAAAAGCTTACAAGAGAGAATAGGAGACTGCTGATCACTGGTATCATCTTTAGAAAGAAGTCATCAAGGATGAAAATGTGAGATTTGGAGATTAATGAAAAAGTAAAACTTTTTAAAACAAAATATAAGAAAAAAATAATCAGTGAGAGGGGAAAGGTTGCATTAATTCACTGTCTTTAACATAGACAAAAAAATATCATTACGTTCTAAGTGAATTAAAAGATGACTCTGATTCATCCATTTTTTGTGCTGGGAGCTGCCCTACAGAATATCTATGCCAACTTCTTCATTTTTGGATGTGGTAACCAAGTCCCTAAGAAACTGCTTGATTAAGAGTCCATGATCAATTGATAAATTAATGTGCAGATAAGAATATGTCCCCAGACGCCCAGACAGAACTCCAGGTTCCCAGTCAAGTGTCTAGCCCCTTTCCTAGATGACAAAATAGGATGGAAAGGGTTTACTCTCAGACAGCAAGCATTGGTTATTTGATCTCAAGGACTTTTTCTCTTTGAAATCATGCTCATCAAGTGCAGTAAAATTTTCTGAGAGAAAGTCTACCAGGAAAATTCTGTGCATGTTACTCCACCACTTGATAAAGCATTTTAAAGTATAAAAGTTGGATGTTAAAGAACAGTATTAAATTTATTAGTTGAGGGGATGTAGATACACTTTTTGTATGTATGGAATATGTTTATGTATATTTAACTGTATATCTGCCTGTACCCTGTGTATTTTCTTGTCTTACCTCTTGATTGTGCCAATATTAAATGTACTTGTTGATTGGTTATGAGGGTGGTGCATGGTAGAAAGAAACCATAGAAAATTATTTGATATGGAGCATCACAAAGTGTGACTAACAAATTAGATGATCATGCAAACTTTACTAAAATTTAAAAGATGTAAACATACGTTCTTTGCCATACCACTTTTGGTGGTGTTAGGAAATTTCTCTGAAATTCTAAGAAGTAACAGTGTCTTACCATTATAGAACAATGGCATCTTAAGGCATTTCTTAGCTGTAGAAATTAGGACGCTTTTTGACTTCAGGGAGTGATTCTACCACAGACACAGATACGGTAAGAAATGGCATCTAAGGAATTGACTCCAGACAGTAGCACTGATGCTATATCCTGCCTTTACATTCCTTTCTACTGTCTCTAGAATAAGAATAGAAACTATATTGATATTATACTTTGAATCATTAATATTATGAGTTGCTTTAACAGTAATAGAAAGTTGGATTATTGCACAATTCCATTATCAGGTAATATTTCTGTCTTTCCTTTAAAACAGTCACTCAGGCACAGTTATTGCCAGTTTCTCAGTCTACACAACAAAATAAGAAGCAATCAGGGAAATGCCTGGCAGGGAAGGGAGAGGGGAGTAAGAATCAAAAATAATGCCAGGGCAAAAATCTGTTTTTGTAAGATTACCTTTTACTTTGTTATGTATAAAATGGTAAATATTTTAAAGAGCCTATTTCTCCTCATTGTCTAAACAGAGCTGTGGTATTAAGAGGAAATTTAAAAAGTGATATTACAAATATTCAGTGTAATAGACCATTAGTCTATAAAATGGAAATGTCTGTTGCAGTTTAGCACAGAATGCAAATCACTGTTGAAACACTGCAGTTTGTTATATTATGAGCAGTCAGAGATCATGCATAATGCAGTGGGAAAAAAGGGAGCAGCCTGACCACACACAGTCATTTTAACCTGATTCTGTGCCCATGAAGAATTGATCTTTGAAGTGATCTCTGGTGAGGTTTGGCTGGATCCAAGTAGCTTCTGCAGGGGAATATGTTTGGTTCTCATTTTGCATCTTCTGCATATTTATAGAATATGGAATAAGAATGATTTTAATTATGCATGGGTTGAACTTCAGTCCAGGATATGTTTGAGGTCTTAACTGTTCAGGTGAAAATAGACTTCCACAGATTATCCAGTTGCTCTCTCAACGGACACAAAAAATGGTTCTGTGTAAACTCTTCATCTGCAGAGCCAATATTAACTTGACACTTCTATTCTTTCTAAAGATGGCCTCAAATTGATCATAAAGTCAAGTTTTATAGCTTTCATTCTGTCATTTAAAGTTGTTTTCAGGAAGTGTAAAAATGGGTAAAGTTAATTGTTGGTCCTTAATGAACAGAGAGGGGAAAATAGATCATAATCAAATCTCTCTAAATTGCACTAGGTCGTGGGTGTCCCTTTGGATCGCCATCACTAAATGAACCTCTAATTCATCTTGAATTCTTGTAAACATTTCTTAGAAAAGCCCATTGCCATGGAAATCACATAATTAAATTGTCCAGATCGAGTAAAGGACAACCCAGAGAGGTTAAGGAACTTATCTAATGCCATAGGGCAGCGATGATACTCAGATTCAAGTCTTCTAACTTCCAAATATTCTCTTTCAAAGGAAAATGTCACATCTTTAGAATGCTAGTCCATGTATAAACTGTGGCACTTAATGTTATTTTTAAAGTTGAAGGATGGAAGAGTAAAGATGTTGAAATAAGTTCTTGAATTTTTAATAAAATTCAGGGAAATTTTGTAGACCACCTTTGGCATAAGGGTAGCTAGAAATTATATATCTGTATTCCCTTGTTTGTATATGATATTTAGCCTTTAGGGTAAGCTCATAATATGGTAAAGTGATGCTTAAAGCCTCAAGAAAATGTCCATACATGATACCTGGACTCTTTCATCAGCTGCAGGAAAACTAGTGAACTACTGCAACTTTCAAGCTAAGCTGTGGATGATTAACGCAGACATGGACAAGTTTGAAAATGGGAACCTTGGGAACAAAAAATTCAGGTGTAGATTAGCTCAGATTAGTTCACATTTTGATGAATTTCTGTAACATCCACTCTAGCACTGCATAATTGGAGCCAGACTACCTGGGTCCAAGTGCAGTTCCCCCATATTCCGATGGTGTGACCAGGATAGCCAGTTAAATTGGTGAAGTCACTTAACTCAGGGTTGTTGTTAGGACAAAAGGAATTAAAGTACATAACAGACAGATAGTAATCACTGGGTAAGTATTAGCTGTTACTAATAGTAGTAGTGGTGGTATTATCACTATGAATAGTGCAGGAGCCACATTTGTTTTCTTGAAATAGTTGTTACAATCCCTTTAAAATTGCCCAACTTTTTTTCCCAAATTAGAAGATAATATGTCCTTGAGATACATTTGTGGTCATAAAATGATAATGGATGTAAAATATTAAAAGAAAATTATGTCAGTAATTGATCCCATTATTCTATGAGTACCCTATTATTACTTGAAAAATTTTATAATAGATACCTTTGAAGTACTAATCCTAGTGCTTAATATATGAAAGGTGAGTTTCCAGTTTAAAAGAAAATTAGATATTAGTGACACCATAAATTGCAAGCTTTATTCAGGGCAATAGAAGCAGATGCACTGATTGAACAATGTTTTTTTTTAATTTTTTTCTTATTTATTCTTTTTTTTTTTTTTCCGTACGCGGGCCTCTCACTGCTGTGGCCTCTCCCGTTGCGGAGCACAGGCTCCGGACGCGCAGGCCCAGCGGCCATGGCCCACGGGCCCAGCCGCTCCGCGGCACATGGGATCCTCCCAGACCGGGGCACGAACCCGCATCCCCTGCATCGGCAGGCGGACTCTCAACCACTGCGCCACCAGGGAGGCCCTATTTATTCATTTTTAATTTATTTATTTTGGGCTGCGTTGGGTCCTTGTTGCTGCACGCAGGCTTTCTCCAGTTGCAGCGAGCAGGGGCTACTCTTCGCTGCAGTGTGTGGGCCTCTCATTGCAGTGGCCTCTCTTGTTGCGGAGCATGGGCTCTAGGCGCGTGGGCTTCAGTAGTTGTGGCCCTCCGGCTCTAGAGCGCAGGCCCAGCAGCCATGGCACATGGGCCCAGCTGCTCTGTGGCGTGTGGGATCCTCCCAGACCAGGGCTCGAACCCATGCCCCCGATCTTGGCAGGCAGATTCCCAACCACTACGCCACTAGGGAAGCCCTGAACAGTTTTTATATGTTGCCAGTGGTGGCAGAAGAGGGAAAAGTCTCCCCGAGGCTATATATAATATTGATCAGTAATATGCTACAGTTTATGAATATCACTAAAAATTGCTAAGAATCAAGATGTAGAAAGAAATGGTAAATAGCTGAGCAGTTGTACAGCAGCTTTGTTTCATAAGTAAAGGAAAAAGAAATCATAAGATATGAGTTGAGCAATACTGGAGCATGCACAAACTCTAAATACTTTATTAAAAGCTGAATTTGATATATTTAGAGAAACTAAGAAGTCTTTTATTTTTGTGGTTTTTGTTTTGAAGTAATTTGTTTAATCAGTGTTATGCAGCCACTATTCTGTTGCTGGTGAAGATAGGAAGGAACTTCAAAAATTGAATTATGTTTATGCAAATGAATAAAGCAAACATGTTAACTAGTTAAATTAAGTACAACTGAATGAAAAGAAGAAAATAATATTACTGTACAAGAACATTGACTCTGTAGCAAAAGGAAAATTCTGTCCTTTATATATGAATAGTGATCTTGTAAGTCAGACTGTGTTCAAGTTCCTTTTAAAAGCATTTCAAAAGTAATGTTCCAAACAATAGCTCAGAATGTTCTTTTTAAATACTTATTTTTACTACACAATATGTATATACTATTCCAAATGTTTTTATGTATGTGTGCATTTATATGCATTGTTTTGTAAAATAGTATTATATAAACTATTTTTTAACCCTCTATGACGATTACTAATGGCTCATGAATATATTCCCACACCATTAAATTGTGTACTATTATCATCGTTCTAAATTGCTATATAGTATTTTATTGAATGGATATTCACTAATTTATTTAATCAAAATATTTTCAGAATGTATCTGAAAGGCAAATGTTGTAATCAGAGCAACGTTACATTAAAATCTATAGTCAATCTTTAAAAAAATACATTTCATGCTTCAAAGACAATGAACCATAAAAAGCTAACTATTATCTGTACCATATTTCTTATTACACTGAATAATCTAACAGTCTAATGTGTAAATGAATTAAATTAAGTGCTGAAACTGAGTAAAATATTTATAACTCTTTCTAGGTTATAGATACAAATTTTGCAGCTACAAATTGAGCCACTAAATAGAACGTATGACAATTTTAGATCTTAAAAACCAAGTTCTATTTTGGATAAAATTCTAATTCAGAATGTTATTTTTTCAAACTTTATGGAAGTACATTCTTTCTTTCTATACATCTTTATACAGCATGTGAAGAAACTGTTCTTTATATTTTAGGTAGATTTTTTTTTTCTTTTTATTAGTTTCTGCTTTATAACAAAGTGAATCAGTCATACATATACATCTGTTCCCACATCCCTTCCCTCATGCATCTCCCTCCCTCCCACCCTCCCCATCCCACCCCTCCAGGCGGTCACAAAGCACCGAGCTGATCTCCCTTTGCTCTGCGGCTGCTTCCCACTATCTATCTACCTTACGTTTGGTAGTGTATATATGTCCATGCCTCTCTTTCGCTTTGTCACAGCTTACCCTTCCCCCTCCCCATATCCACAAGTCCATTCTCAAGTAGGTCTGTGTCTTTATTCCCGTTTTTTAGGTAGATATTTTTAACGTATGTTTTAATTTTAACGATATTATATATTTGAAAAAAGTAAACATTAATTTGTTTAAAAAGTTAATACACTGTGGTACAACCATATCCTTGACTGCTATGCAGAAAAAAAGGAACAAACTATTGATACATGCAACAACTTAGACTGATTTCAAAGGAACTATGCTGAGTGAAAAAAGTCCATCTCAAATGTTTACAGACTGGATGACTCCATTTATATGACATTCTTGAAATGACACCAATATAAAGATAAAGAAGAGATAGTGGTTTGGCAGGGGTTAGGGCTGGAATGGGGCAAGAGGGCCATGTGGCTATAAGGAGGTAGCAAGAAGGAGCCTTATGGTGATAGAGTAGTTCTGATCTTGATTGCATCATAGTTACATGTATCTACACGTGTCAGAATTGCATAGAGCTATACACACACACACATACATACATACAAGCACAAGTCTTTTAAACCTGGTGACATTGGAATAAACCCTGTGGATTGTACTAATGCCAGTTTTCTCATTTTGATATTGTACTGTTGTTATGCGGGATATTGTCAATGGAAGAAACTGGGGTCCTCCTGGTACATTTTTGCAACTTTCTGTGAATTTATACATGAATTACATGAATTAAAATTAAAGTGAGTGATGGAAATGTTTTTAAAAATTTTTTTGAATTGTTAAGAGAGTTTAATGTTAGGGCCTAGCATGGTTTGAAGGAAGAGAGACTAAATCAATAGAAATCAATAGAAAATGGCATTGTTCTTTTTTAAGTCATATTCTGCTACCAATAGTGCCTTAGTTAATATGGGAACTGCCTGTTAGTCCAACTTCAAGCTTTTTTTTCGGATAATTGCCTATACACTTGAGCTTTGAAATAACCATACATATTTTAGACAGAATTATCTTTTAAATTAGAATGTATCCATAAAGAAAGTTTTATGCATCCCTGAGAAAAGTATATAAACTATTCAGTGTAGCATTCTTAATTCATTTACGTATTATAATTGCATCTCTGCTTTAAGAAAAAAAGGTCTAGAAAAAAGCTGTTAGTAGTCTATTAATCTCTTTTAAGGATAAATGATATTTAATTGCAAAATTTTCTATAATAATTGGAAATAACAATAACTTGCAATATTCACCATTTTTATTATCTTACTTTGATCTCTCCGTAGTCCTATGGGTTGGACAAAATGAGGATTTATTGTTTCCATTTAAAAAAATTAGTAACCTGAAGTTACTATGGCATTGGACTAGAACTCACTTCTAATTTTTACAACACCCTTTTTCTACTAATCTATTTCTACTTCATTCAAGATTATTATACTTTGTATCCCTTCAGTTTGTGAAGTATAGAGAGGTCAGTCAGTACATATCATCTAGACATCCTTCATATATAGTGTGAAGAGAATGTTGAGACTCATCCAAATTCTTGTCCAAAATCTACACACAAATTAATTCTTTGACTTTGAATGATTTCAGTACTCTATGAGTTCAGTTCCCTCATATATAAAATGAACACAGGAGTATGCTTAAACTTCTGTGCTGGTCTAATACTTTGTCAAATGTATGTTCCCTTCCTACTATGCTGAGTTATAATCCTCTTAAAAGTTTTGAGATGGCTCATTCTAGATGGCTTCTCCAATTGATCATTTGCCACCAAGCTGTACTTAATTCTATGCTGGGTAAAAACTTTCATTTTAATTTTATTTCACCACTGCTTCTTAAGAAAAAAGGTATTTGCATTTGGATGTCAAAAACAAAATAAAAAGTGCTATTAATTTTATAGTAGTCTTTTAATTTTTTCTCTACTAATCCTTAAGAAAAGAAATGAGCTCTCTGTGGAGATGCTGGCAATTTTATTTTAAGTGCTAATTAGAATATATCTACATATTGACCTTTGTGTGCCAAGACTTCAGCCTTTTTCCTTTTATCCAAATTGAGTTTGTGAACATATGGTCAAGACTTCCATGCTGACAGCTATTTTTCAGAACCTGTAATGTTTATGGTCCCTGGGTTTTAGGTGCAGTGTTTATTGCTTTTGTCGTCTCATTTTAAAACAGACTCAGCAGATGATTTTATGATTTTATTGCCTATGACTTTATGTTGTAGGGTATGTAAGACGTTACTTACCTTTAGAAATAGCTCTCTCCATTTTGTTCATTATTTTGCAACATTTTAACATTGAAGTACAGTTGATTTACAATGTTGTGTTAGTTTCAGGTATACAGCAGCGATTTAGATTCTTTTCCATTTTATGTTATTACAAGATATTGAATATAATCCCCTCTGCTATACAGTAGGTCCTTGTTGTTTATTTATTTTATATATAGAGTAATGTGTACCTGTTAGTCCCAACCTCCTAATTTGTCCTCCCCTTTCCCCTTTTCTAACCATAAGTTTTTGTCTATGTCTGAGTTTATTTCTGTTTTGTAAGTAAGTTTATTTCTATCATTTTTTTAGATTTCAAATATAAGTGATATCATATGGTATTTGTCTTTCTCTGTCTGACTTAGTATTTTGCAAATTTTTTTAAGGTCAAGGACCACACCTGATTTGTCTTTATACACGCAGAACTAATCAAAATAACTGGTAATTTCGTAGACAAACAGTTGCAGAAGACATACATTTTAAATATGTTCTTGATATAAATAATATTTTTAAAAATTTGATTTGAATCATTCTGTAATTTTCCAGAGATTTTGTTTATTCACAGGCAGAAAATACAGATTGAGATATTGCTTATATCTTCTTAATAAAATATATATATATTATATATCTATTAACTCTGGTGGCTGTCAAAGTTCAGAAGAAATACTCTCTGTCCTTTCAGCCTTTGAGCAAAGTATGCATGATGGATGCAAAGGAAAATTTTCTGAGCTTGTTACTGAGATTACGAGGAGTATAGCCAAATCAATCAATAATCCCTTAGTTTTTAAACTGTTTGAGACATTTGGAGATGAAAATGTTATAGGAGAATCTACGCATCTGCCAAGGCTGAGTAATACACAAATTGTCCCTGTCCTTCTTGGGACTGAACCATTACAAACAGAAGACCCTGAAGGCATAACTTCTAAAAGAGCACAATGAATTCATATTTGAAATCCTGAACATAATATTTCTTCCAAGTACTTGTTAAGAGGTCATATCCTTTAGAATTACATCTCTTTGGCAATTTACAAGCATTAGGGAGCCCTTCTTGAAAATGTTGGCATGAAGACTTAAGACTTAGATTTAGTCACTAATTTGCTAAGGGGGTAGCAAAGTGAAAGATTTCCTTATTTGTTTTGAATAGAATACTGTTTATAGGAAGAGGTAATATTAGTATTAGACATAATTTTCTTTATGAGAGTTATGACCGTATGAGCCATATTTTTTGTTTTGTTCATTCAGGTAGCACAATCAAATAGTGAAAAAATCAGATTTTATAGCAGAGAGTTTCAATATATTTTACTTAGATAATAGGTATTTCCATCAATTATACTGGTATTCCTTAGGTTTACAAATCAACATTTAACTGCTGTAAATATTTGTGTCTGAACTAAGTTATTTTAACATTCGATATTTGAATCTATACAGAAGTGCTGAAGTGATTGGATGGTAGGACAGGACAGTTAATGGCAGAAAAGTGATACATAGGTAATGGGACTTTGTCAAAGCTCTTCTGGAAAGGAACAGATTGAGTAAAGCAATTCCAAGTCAAAGTAATTTGGAGTTTGAGTGATCATTTTGGTCACATGATGATATAAATTCATGTTAGTCAGCATAATAAAAGCTAGCTGTTGTAAGAAACAACTCAAAATTTCAATGGCTTTACGTAATAAAGATTCATTTTTGACTCACATCATAATCAACCATAGTTCAATGTCAGGGGTGGAAGCTTTACTCTATGTAGTAATTAAAGGACCCAGGCTTCTTCCATGTTGTGGCTCCACTATCCTTTAAGGCCTCTGAATCCTCCACTGCATCCAGATCTTCTGCATCCAGATGTTAGATAAGGCAAGAAAGAGAACTCAGACAAGGTACACTTGCTGTTAGGCATCTTGGGCTGGAATTGTCACACATTATTTCCACTCATATTATTGGAGAGAACTAGCGATATGGCCCCACTTACATACAAAGAGACAGGGAAATGTGATCTGACAGTGTTCCCATGAAGAAGAAAACATAGCATTGTCTCTGCCCAACATTCAAGAAATGCAATAGAAACATAATTATAGCAATTCTAGGAACTAAACCGAGGAGGTAGAGCTCCAGAGTCCATGCCCTTAAATACCATTCTATTCTGGCTCTCCTTATGGAGAAGAAATGAGTTGTTAGTGATATAAAATATATGCCATAAACAGATGACAGTAAGAGAACAGATGCTTTTAATTTACATCTTACTATTTTTCAACATGTATTTCTAAGAGATTTCTGGACAAAGCAACTCCATGGATGGACCAGCTGATAAGGCCACCCTCCTTCAATAGATTTCCTTTTGATTTGACCTGCAACCTTTCACAACATTCATTCTCCTCCAAGGCCACACTATCTGGGCAGGCCTGAGATAAACATGAGGAATAGTATCATGTGATAAAGAGGAGAGGCAACCTGCAAAGGGATAAAGTGCATGGCTTTTAGGACCAGCCTGCCTTGATACAAGTCCTGGCTCAGCCACTTACTAGGTACAAGACCTTGGCTAATTACTTGATCTCTGTATGCCTTAGTTCCGTTGTTTATAAAATGTAGGAGATATATATAAATACACGTACAACACACTCACACACACACACACATATATGATTGTTAGGAGAATTAAATGAGTTAATATAATACTTGTAAAAAATTAAGACAAATATCAGGCATATTCTAAGTGCTGTATAAGCATTAAATTGAAGGAAGGAAGGGAGGGAGGAAGGAAGGAAGAGAGGGAAGGAGGGAGGGAGAGACACTGAATGTTCTGGGGATCCAAATGGAAGGAGAAAGTTTTTAAGATCCTGAATTTTGAAATGTTTTCTGATTTAAATGAAAGTCACCATGCTGATAGTAGAGTGGGTCCCTCTTAAATTTCTTAGTGATATTATTTGCCGAAGATCAATTTTATTGGATATATATGTGGGGACGGGGAAGAGAGAGAGAGAAACATACATATATATGTTTCATTTGCCCCTGCTTTATTCTCTGTTCTTTTATTTTTCACGGGGTAAATAATAGTTTTTCTGAAAATATTTTTATGTGTTAGATGACATTTTTTAAAGTACATCAGTATTAGATATAAAATATTTTTGTCAATGATTAATAGAGAGTAGACCCAATGAACTATGGATCCTTAGTCCTTTTTTTTTTTTTTTTGGCCTGAAAGCAGCTGTTTCTATTACGTAGAGTCCTTAAAATTATTATTTAAAAATGAGTAATCTAATTATAATATTTTATATATGCTTTTTGGAAATAACTTTAATTTGAGAAAGTGATGAGATAAAGGTTGGGATAAAACTATATTCAAGTCTTTAACATTTGTTTGATGATGAATTAAAGAGCCTGTGTGGAATATTAGCTAAGGTACATTTAAAAAGTAATTATTATCCAAAGAAGCTTCCTGTACCATTTTAGTTAAGAATTCATTCTTATGACCCAGTTATAAAATGTTGTACATAGAAACATATCAAGTATAAGTGCTGACACAAACTTAATTACATCAGTGTGAATGTACTTGCTATAATTTTTATCTAAAGAGTTAGACTCTGTTGTTCCAATAGCACTTGCTTAAAGCACAGCCAATGTCTGCCTACGGCAGCTCTCCACCATGACACTTCTGATGGAAACCATGGTTTGGAAAGTTTGTAAATGCAAATCCACCTTTAGTCTAAATCCATCAAGCCAATTCCTTTAAACAAAAGTTTCTCAACCTGGACACTGTTGCCGCGTTGGGCCAAATACTGTCATAGGGGTTGCCTTATATATTAGAAGATGCTTAGCAGCATCTCTGGTATTTATGCACTAGATGCCAATAGCAGCCCCTAGTGTGACAAAAATGTTTCTAGATATCACCAAATATCAAAATTACCTAAGGTTGTAAAACACTGCCTAAAAATATTGGAACAACAAAAAAACCCACACCTTTTCATATACTAATTTTTTCAAAATGTAGAAAAGTAGTTTCAGTCCTATTTTTCTCTCAAATGAAATTTTTCAATAAATAAAGACATTGTTTCAATGAAATAGACATCTACTTTTTTAAGAAACAACATCGCAAAAAACCTCCAACACTCACAAATGACTGTCTCTTTGGCAGGAGAAGAGTTCAGGTTTTGCTGATTTTTATTACAGTTATTGGTAGCAAATTGATAGCTGCTAAATATGAACCCTCTAGTATAATAAACCTTTGAAATTAACTTCTAAGCCTCAGTTGCCAATTTTTATTCTATTGTGTTATTTTAGGAGCAGATGCTCCTGACAAATTTTCATTGTTGCTCTAACAGAAAAAAATAGTGGATAGTTTTATTCCTTTTCTTTTTTTCCCTGCTCACATCTGAAGTCACATTTCAGGAAATCCTTGGTTCTAAATATCTTCTAGGATTGGTTGAAAAATAAGTCAGGCACATTGCTGGTGATCTGAATCTTTAAAGCCTATACTTACCTGTAGATTTAGACTGAGTATCATTCTCTCTGTGGTATGTATACATTGTTAGAACCACATTTTAATGCCCCTTGCCATAACAGACTTATAATAAGATTATCTAGATGTTTTACATCTAATGGCTCTTGCATGGGTTCTAATTAATAGATTTCTTTTACTGAATTTTAATCCAAAGTGAATTATGTGATGGCACTACTCCTGGGATCTACTCCCAAAACCAATCTACTACCAATAACTATGAAATGTAGAATGTTATACTTCTTACTTGGAAGAACTTTCTTTTTATACCTACTGATTCTATATAATAAAGATATAGATTTTTATGAGGTCTCTCTGTGATAATGTTGTGACTTTCCACAATGAACAGAGGATAGTAACAATCAGCTAGAAAATGGGGTGAGCAGACTTCGAGAGGATGGGAGCCGCTCAAAATAGGAACAACACAAATCCAAGAGCAGTGGATACCAATATAAGGGCAAATTTACCTGGATGAATTGGGATTTATGGCTCCAGAGAATAGGGAGTAAAACTTGAGAGAATCCCAATACACAAAGAGCAATGGGTTATGAAAGACAGAGAGAAAAAGACAAATTCCAGGAGAACCACGAGAAAGAAAATGGAACCAGAACATGAAAAGTAATAAAATGTGGAAGCCAGTCATCTTTAATGACACTCACAGACACTAATCTAGGATTTTTTTTTTTTTTTTTTTTTTCGGTACGCAGGCCTCTCACTGTTGTGGTCTCTCCCGTTGCGGAGCACAGGCTCCGGACGTGCAGGCTCAGCAGCCATGGCTCACGGGCCCAGCCGCTCCGCGGCATGTGGGATCTTCCCGGACCGGGGCACGAACCCATGTCCCCTGCATCGGCAGGCGGGCTCTCAACCACTGCGCCACCAGGGAAGCCCTAATCTAGGATTTTAAACTTCATTCTTTTCCAATCAATGATATCTTTTTTGAATCTAGAAGATCAAGGAAAAAGTCTTAGAAAATGAAACTTAGCTCATAGAAATAGGAAAGACTGGGGGAGAGGAAAAAGAGGACCTAACATTTGTTGAGAGTCTGCCATGTTCTAGGTCCTGTGCTAAACTCTTAAGAGTGACTTTTTTTAAGTCAAAGAATAGCTATGTGGTTTTTAAAACTCTTTTAAAAAAGGGGGGAGGGGGGTGTTAATTTTTAGGAAACAGTAATCCATGGAGAATATTTCAGAATAATTGGGAATGAGAAAGCATGTTTTCTTTTTGTTTTTCCTTTCCCTTGCAGCTCTCAAAAAGGTATGAAAATCTTGCCATTTTTATTTTTTAAAACTTGCCTTTTTAAATTTAGAAAATTAATAATACACTCCTAGGATTATGAAGAATTTGAAGAATTTTTGATACTATCTTTCTCTGAGGTTACCAAATCAGACCTGTCCTTGACCTTTCCTGTAGTTGAAAATGAAGTTCTCACAACAATTTATTTTTTTCATTTTCCAACATAACCTAATGAAGTCATCAAGTTCATGGGGTGGCCGTTCCTAGTACTATGGACTGAGGACAATAGGGAAGTAGATATATTGATGAAATTACCTTACTGAGCAATTTTTCCTATTTTTTGTTCTTCAGATAAACAAAGGTGTAAAAGTCATCAGCAGAGTAATGCCAGGAAATAAATATTTATGTATCCATGTGAGAAGGTAAAAAAGTTTAGGCCTCACTTATGGATGGTCAGTATTTCTCTGATCTAGCTTTCTGCTACTAAAAAGGCAAGCCATTGAATTATTTTACCAATGGGGCAAATGAGGCCTAGGGAAGGTAACTATTTGCCTATGTAATGAGACCAATATGAAGCTGAATGAGCTTCGGCAACTATACATCTGTTCCCTCTTAAGAGAATGCATGTTCTATTTTTAAAAAAGAGCTGATTCGCTATCCATGGTTCTGAACCAATGGAAAGACCGTGTTCATATATTCGCAAGAGTTTATTGAGTACCTGTAGTAGTCCAGGCAAGGAGTAAGGGACAAAACAATAAATAAGGCTATATTTTTTTCTTTGCCTCAGAGGAACTGAAAGCGTAGTGTTTCAAAATTTGATTTGTCAGTCAACTGCAATACAGAGCACTTAAAAACAAACAAAAATAAACAAAAAAAAACTTAGCTCCATGTTTTCTCTTTCTTTCCTTTAGTAGTTAGTATCATGCATTTATGTCATATACATGTAGAAAGGAAAAGAAATTTGTTTCTTCTCCTCAGCTCTTTGAGTACTTTAGAGCTCTTTTCACTGTTAAAGGAGAATGCTTTTTTAAAGTAAATTATTTTAATTATAAATACTAAATACTCCTTAAAGAAAATTGGGAATATATACAAGAATGAAAGAAAGCCCCTAATGAGTTTATACACAAACACAAATATTATAAATAATACTACTTTGAACATCTGTGAGTAGAAAACATTTTTCTGTTTAAGATAATTACTCTAGGACATATTCTTCCATATGATTACAATGACTGGATCAATGATTACTGGTAGTTACAAGACTTTTTAAAAGGAGTATATGCATTTGCAGGAATCCCAGCAAGATGTGGGTATCTGCTTCGAAGGCTCTCACCAGAATTTGGCTATTATCATATAAAAATTGAGCTTTGATAATTGATAATAATTGCTTGAAAATGAAAATAATAAAAACTTGATTATGCACAAATAATGGGATACAGTACTTAATTTTAGAATCATGGTGTTGAAAAGCAAAATGATCATCTGTAGGTAGTGTAAGAAAGGGGAAGGGGGAGCAATATGTTGCTTGGGTCTGCCTGGATGTCTACCTCTAGGTTAAGTGCCCTTAAGCATTAAGCAGGAGCTGCTTTTTATTTTTCATTATCCATTCTTTTCTTCCTTAAGAGCTCTTGTGGAAACTGTAAAGAGTGTTCCAATATACAGTATGTAAAAGGGACAACCATTTAAAAATGTAATCTATAGTTAAGGGACTGCTATTATTGGGGTCGTAGATTGGTAATGTGTTATAATGAGGTACTCTGTAATAAGCTTTACTGAATTCACAAAAGCTCCTGTTCTGATTAATACCTTTGTGCATGTTACCGTATAATCAATATCACATTCAGAAAATAGCAGCTAACCCTAGAGGAGGGAAGGGGAAGAAATGATCTCCCAAGTTCAGTGAGTCTAATTTGCTTGTTTGCATATAATATTCATAAAATCATCCCCCATTTTTGATGAAAAACTCACCTCAGGGCATAAGGACAAAAGGATAACAGGTAATTAAAATTAATGAAACAGGGCTTCCCTGGTGGCGCAGTGGTTGAGAGTCCGCCTGCCAATGCTAGGGGACACGGGTTCGTGCCCCGGTCCGGGAAGATCCCACATGCCATGGAGCAGCTGGGCCCGTGAGCCATGGCCACTGAGCCTGCACGTCTGGAGCCTGTGCTCCGCAGTGGGAGAGGCCACAACAGTGAGAGGCCCACATACAGCAAAAAAAAAAAAAAAAAAAAAAAAAATTAATGAAACAAAAGCAGTAATTATGTACACAGTTGATCAAAAAATCACTTCAGGTGGTCCCAGAATTTATTTATCTTCTTTCTCTGTGGCTAGTGCACTGATGTGACTAGACAGGTTAGGAATCTTTACCTACTCACATCTACTGCCTTCTCCCTGGGAGATGTGTTGAATTAGAGAATGGTTCCACCTTTTTGTGAAGAATGCAGTTTGATATTACTGAAATATTTTCTGAGGTATTTCCTATTAATTCCTAAAGCCACTGTTCTCCAGTGGTCATCCTGAAGGACTTTTCTGGCTAGGCCAACGATGAGGTTGGTTCCTTTGAACTGAGAGGCCTGGGAATACAGTCTTCAGTATTTTTTTTGTTTTCATTATGAACATAAAATGTTCTCAAATATTCTCTCTTATTTCTCTACAAAGAGCACATTCTCTGAAATGAAATCAGGGAGAAATTTATACATGGCTTCCTCCTTGGATCTTCCATAATTCCAAGAACTACTGCCTGATCCCAGCTACTGTCTTCTGCAGCTACAAGCTAACATGGTTCTCAAAGCCATTTACATGGAAGACCTCCAAAGTAAATCATTGCTGAATCTTGCAATAATACTTTATAGCATACTTTTTATAGCAAGGATACAGTGAGATGTTTTACCTTATAGATGGTAAAACCATCTATCTACAGATGGCTTTTTTTTCCTTTTGTCCCACTTCTAGCCAGTGAACCAGCAAAAGGGTTTACTGATGCAGTGGGCCATTTATAATCCAAATTCCATAGCACACTTCGGATGTATTCCCTTCGATCCCTATTTGGTGTTATATAAGTTCCCAAAGGAGAGTAGAATGTTCTTTCCAACCTCATGTAACTTCTGTTTTGTGGGCAACATGTCTCAAATTATATGCAGTATTGTAGAACAAAAGTAGCATGAAATCATTGGCAAGAAGTTACTTTTAATGAAGATGGCATTTATCATGGACTGTCCTCCCTACAGCCTGTGAGACACCAAGGAAAAATTCTAAGCCTACCCAAATTTAAAGTTATCCTAGGCAGAACATCGGATAGGCCAGATTGAGCAGGCTGTGTTGAAGAGGTTTCTTCATTCAGTGCCATCCAGCCAATCTGTTCCTGGCATTATCAAAGATACTCAGGATAGCTGGCCAAGTTGTTCTTAGAATTGAAGCTCATATAGTTGATATTAGAATGTAACTTAGCTCACTTAATTTTTCTCAGAACTTTAAACTCAAAATGTTCCTTCTCTTCCCCTCATCTGAAATACATTAGGGATCAGAGATTGTTTAAATTGAAGGGACTATATGTATCTTCTAGCCAAGCCCCCAATTTTACATATGTAAAAGGTGAGCCATGGAGAGATTATGAGACTTTTCTAAAATTCAAGGTAGGCTAGGAACAAATCAATGAAGACTTTCTCTTGAGGCTTGTACTCTGTTTCTCTGCTCCATGCTGCCTCATTTCCTTCCTTTTTTTCCAGCAGGCATTTATTTAATGCTGGTGTGGGTGTGTGGGGAGGTGTGGGTATGTGAGAGAGAGACAGAGAGAGAGAGAGAGAGAGAGAGAGAGGTGGAGAGAGATTCTTATTATCTTATGTTTAAGGTCATTATATTTCCAGGCCATTATATGCTATCATTACAGGATATCTCTATAACATAATTACATATGTTCAGTTAAGTTTTGGTCTAGATAGGGGTTTTTGGAGATGATTTTGCCCCCAGGGGATGTTTGGCAATGTCTGAAAATATTTTTGGTTGTCACAGTTGGGTTGGGGGATGCTGCTGGCACATCAAGCATAGAGGCCAGGCATGCTGCTTAACAACCTAAAATTCATACGACAGCCCCCACACCAGAGAAGTATCTGTATCAAAATGTCAGTAGTGAAGAGGTTGAGAAGCTCTGATCCAAAATATGGAACTGTTGGAAATCTTTCTAATTTGCCTAATAGGTGGTATACTTGTAAATTTTGAATTTTCTTGACCACGGAAGCATTTGGTCTGTAAATTTGGTCCAGAGCCAAAACATATATGTCACCACAATGCATTCGGCCCGAGAAGATATATCAAAGGTTTTGTCTGTTTGTTTTAACAGCTTATGAGGTGGAAGAAGAAAACCTTTTTATCTTTTATTCATGGCCTAAGGAGGTCAGTGATTATCTTAGTTCTGGCTGCCATAACAAAATACCATAGACTAGGTGGCTTGAACAATTGTTATCTTCTCACAGTTCTTGAAGCTACAAGTCTAAGATCAAGGTGTTTGTATGGTCAGTTTCTGGTGAGAGCTCTTTTCCTGACTTATAGGTAACCACCTTCTTACTCATTCCTCACATGGCAGGGAAAGAGATAGAGACAGAGAGAGAGAGAGACTGAGAGACAGAGTGGGAGCATGTGAGTGTCAGGCTCTCTGGTCTTTTCTTGTAAGGACACTAATCCCATCATGAAAGCCCTGATCTCAGGTGGCCTCGGCCTGCAGCAGCTTGAAGTAGATTTCAGTTCCCGGGCCAGAGATTGAAGTCAGGCTGCAGCAGTGAGAGCGCTGAATCCTAGCCACTAGATGACCAGTGGCCAGTGACAAGGCCTTGGCCTGTTGGCTTTGTATTGTAGAAATGAATTTCCACAAAGAGATGGAAAGTAGTGAAACAAGTAAAGTGTTTATTAGGAGGAAAAAGAGTACGTGTGAAAAGACACACATGGGCGGACTCAGAGAGAGAGTCGCACCTTTGTGGTAGTTTGAATCACTTATATGGGGTGTTTCTTCCATGTTTCCTTTGATCAATCATCTTGCTTTGCCTGGTTCTGAGTCCGTATTTGGTTTATCTCAAGGTCCTCCCATGTGTGCACGCGCATCTCTCAGCCAAGATGGATTCTAGCAAAGAGGCCTATGGGTAGGTTGACATCACCTACTATGGGGCGGCACCCCCTCCCTTTTTGACCCCCAAGGAACCTTTCTCCGCACGTGTAGTCGGGAAGGTCTCTTTGACCTTGAGAATGAGAAATATGTGGTCTCTTTATCTCTTATCTGGACAGGACTCAGCTCCTCTCTGCCCCTGCCATTACTGTTATCTTAAAGTGTCCACCAGAGGCAAAGTCCAGCTATTTACCCTGTTCCTGTTGTTATTTCTATCTGGAAGTGTAAACAGGAGGCTGGCCGTTAATGTCTAACCTGGAGCCCATCCATCTCCTGCCTCAGCCCCACCCTCCTGACCTCATCTAAACCTAATTATCTCCCAAATGGCCCCATCTCCAAATACCATCACGTTGGAGGTTAGGGATTCACCATATGAATTTGGGGGAGGGACAAGTCAGCCCATAACATTCATACCAGTAATGATGCTAAAAGTTACAGCTTTCCCCTCCTTGTTTCCCCTGAGGAAAGACTCAGTTCTAAGTACCTAGTACAGTGCTCAGTGGACCAGGGATTCAGTAAATGCTTATTGACTGACTCCCTGCCTAAGAGTATTCATGAGCAGCTTCTTCCCTAAAAGACATGAGGATGACCTCTCTCCAGGAGGAAAAAATGTGCAAAATTGTCTGAAGCCCGTAATTTGAGGAGAAAATCAGAGGTAAAGTGAAGGGATGCTGAGAAAGGACACCTTGTCAGTGGAAAGATTTGTGTGTTTACTGACTTCAGTTTTTTTTTCTCCTCTCTCCTTAGTACTGTGTAAATTCTGAGTTGAGTGCTAAATGGTCTTGTTCTCAAATATATGAAATTAAGCCATTTTCTTGTTATAAATGAAGACATATATATGTTTATATATGTATTTTTGGCATGGGTGTGTATCCACATATATTCTTTAATCTATAATGACTAACTGAAACAAACTAAAAGTGGCAAAGTCCTAATGCTTAGATATTTGCATAATGCATCCTTCTTATGGCCGTGAATTTTATCGAAAGCATAGAGGAGAATTTCCATGGGGTGATGGTTTTCGGCTGTTAAACAGATTCCACCTGTTATTTGCAAAGCTAGGAGCACTAGAGGTATCCTAACTGTACCTTACTGTGGTGTGTAATTAGGAATATCCTCAATTATCTAAGCTACGGGGGGAAACAGCAATTAAAACGAAAATATGTACTTTTCCATGGAAGAGGCTGAAAAATTGTAAATCAAAAGGATATTTTCAGAAGTAACCTGTTCATGGGAATTCCCTGACAGTCCAGTGGTTAGGCCTCTGGGCTTTCACTGTCAAGGGGCC
Organism: Mesoplodon mirus; assembly: GCF_964341445.2. Classification (NCBI taxonomy): domain Eukaryota; kingdom Metazoa; phylum Chordata; class Mammalia; order Artiodactyla; family Ziphiidae; genus Mesoplodon; species Mesoplodon mirus. The sequence goes on along the minus strand of NC_138990.1, from coordinate 66,028,755 downwards.
CAGGTTCAATCCCTGGCCGAGGGGAACTAAGATCCTGCAAGCCGTGCAGTACGGCCAAAAAAAAAAAAAAAAAGTAACTTGTTCCTGCAGTGTCCTATCCAGCTGCAAATAATTAACCACTAGTGTACTTGAGAGCCAAAGGGAATATGAAGTGTCACAAGCAAAGGAAACCCAGATCTCTTCTTCTCGCGAATATAATCTACCGGCACTGGTAGTTCTAGAGTGCGTCCCTGTAGTGATGACCTTATGGTTTGTAGAGATTTCATGGTTGTTGCCTATAATTTCTGTAGAATTATTGAGTCAGGAAGCATTGTGCCTTTGGTTTGGAGGATTATGGTGTCTTCTTTCAGGAGGGTTCTGTATCAGGATGGGTGATGGACAGCCTTGCTGTGGATTTTGGGTTTTGGCTGCTGAGAAGCAGTGTAGTAGAACAGACACTGGAGCAGGAAGCCCACCCCGAGATGTTAGCCCTGGGCTCTGTCATTCATTGTTATGTAGCTCAGTGAGTCACTGATCTTTGAGCTTCAATTTCATGAAGTGTAATCTGAGGATAATAATCCATAGCCTACCTACATCACAGGCTTGTTGAGAAGTCCATGTTGGATAGTATATGTGAAAAAACAGGCGAACAATAGCATGTTACATCTGAGCTAACTATAGCATTATTATTTTAATGGTTATTATTATGATTTTTAAGTGATTATTATCTTAATGACCACTAAATTAGTTCTGTTTTTCTTCTGGATTTTTAAATATTTGGGCATTTTCTCTTCAGAGTTAAACTGGATAATCACAACAGCAAATATTTGTCATGTGCTTAAAAGTACCAGAGGTTTTTTTTTTTTTCCCTAAGAGTTTGACATATATTAACTTATTTAACCTTCCCAACAACACTATAAAGGAGGTAAAACTGTTCTTATCCATTTTATAGAGATGTTAAGACTATAATGAATGAAACGCAGATAATAAGTCATAGAGTTAGGATTTAAAGCCGGATTCTTTTTCTTAAGCACTGTGCTCTGTGATGACAATAAGATATGAATGTCATATGTATAGTGGCAGGTGAATCAGAATTTAAAATACAGCATGCCACCCACATCCTTACTTGGTTTTTAATAGCAATTCTGAAGTCATCTCTGTAGTAGTATTAATCATAATAATAAACATGTTGAATAAGATGCCAATGCTTTATTTACATGGATCTTTTATCCTTTGCAATAGATCTTGTGTAAGTACTCATTATTATTGTTCTTATTTTAAATTGAGGAAACTGGTGCTCAAAGAGGGAAATAACTAGACCAGACTCACATAGTAGTTAATGGTTGAACTGGGTCTGATAGAGACTGTCTGGTTCTAGAACCTTTATTCCTAATTGCTACATTATGTTGCTTCTTTAAAAGAAATTTTTTTAACACCTTGTCACATTCCTTCTACTTGTATAATACTAAACAGGTTTTCTGAGGCAACAAAGTCGTATTCTAATCACAATGGCCAATTTAGGGCAAAACTCTATCTTATGTATGAATTGTTGATATAAATCAATTGTGGTTTTTGTTTATTTTCACGTAAGAGGATTGATATATTCTTTTAGGGAGGCCTTGTGGTAGTATCCATCATCTGAAGAAAGACAGTCAGTGCATATGCACGTTAATCTGACAGATGGTCAGAGTTTAGAGCTCAGATCTAACTTCTGCACTGCCCATAATAAATAAACCATATTGGAAGGTTTGAGTGTACAGAGGGAACACAGGGAATTGATTTAGGACAACCTGCTAGATGACCTTATTTTACATTAATGTATCAACCAAATTTTAAAAGTCATGCCCTTCATAAAATGGCCTAAGGATGTGTATATGAAAATTAAAGTATTAATGCAGACACATAAAACATAAAGCAGCAGCAGTATAAACACACAGCAGGGAAGTCCTTTGGGGTATGCTAACATAAAAATGGACTTGTTATGCATGTAGGTACACACTACGTCCTAATGACTTTCCAATAATTTGCATGCCAAATGATTATCACAAAAATACTCACTATGTCATTGGTTCAGGATTTTAAACTGGGTCTTTGTGGGCTCAAGGTCATTGCCTTATTCTAAAGCCAGTTTTGGCTACTGTATTCAATCTTCAACAGCCTGGTAGGAATCTTAGATACAATTATGTCCTCATTATTTGGCTGATTGACTGAAAAGCTACACTTTCCTCATTGTAGCTCTGCATTACCATGGAAAAGGCCTAGTATATTTTGAACTAAAAGCAATGACAGTTAATTGGAATGAAATCTTTCCATTATCAGGCTTGGTGAAAGTTTCTTAGTGACTTGCCCATTGTGTTTATTTGTTTATACTCCATCTTGTCTGAGATGGGTTTTATATGTTCCCTTATGAGTTGTTGCTGCTGAATTCTGAATTCAGAATCAGTATTCTGAGGTAGTGATGATCCAGGTAGCACAGGTACATTCCCAAGTGTCTGTCTTGATTGGTTCTCTCATGGACTAGGAAATAAAATTCTACTGACAAGGACATGACTGTAGGGTAATGGGGAATTGTAGATTGTTATGTGTGTGTTTATGCAAACCCTGCCTGTGAAGAAGATAAGTAATTCCTTTAGAATTGAAGGCTAAAATGAATGAGTTATGGGGAAATGGGGTTTTCTGAGAGTCAGATGTCCACAGACAATCCAGTCCAGAATCGACAGTTTTAGTGGCTATGTTTCTACTTTAGTTTTGTTTTCTTGTTTGTTGTATGTCTGTGTTTTTGGTTTTGGAGGTGGATCAGGCCAAATAGGGCAAAGGGGTAAATACCTCTGTTCTAGAAACTGGTTCATCTCCATCTTACACACACTGACTTCAGGACTTTTGCCCAGTCCCAGATTCCAAGAAGAAAATCAGGTTGGGGAGTCTTTCAAGAACCTCTCTGTATCTTTGTTGGGCTCATTCATTTGTTTGCATGTAACTTCCTTTGTTTTTGCTTTTATTTTCTACTTAAAATCAGTACTAAAAATTAGACTAGGAGAATAATGAGAGTCCAAATATACTTGGATATTTTAAAATTAGGGAATTACAATAACCCAATATCACCAAACTATTACTAATAATTATTCTTAATAAGTTTTTTTTTAAATTTATTTATTTTATGTATTTATTCTTGGCTGCATTGGGTCTTCATTGCTGCACGCGGGCTTTCTCTAGTTGTGGCGAGCAGGGACTACTCTTCATTGCGGTGCGCAGGCTTCTCATTGCGGTGGTTTCTCTTGTTGTGGAGCATGGGCTCTAGGCACGTGGGCTTCAGTAGTTGTGGCACATGGGCTCAGTAGTTGTGGCTTGCGGGCTCTAGAGCACAGGCTCAGTAGTTTGGGCGCACGGGCTTAGTTGCTCCGCGGCATGTTGGATCTTCCCGGACCAGGGATCGAACCCGTGTCCCCTGCAATGGCAGGCAGATTCTTAACCACTGCACCACCAAGGAAGCCATATTCTTAATAAGTTTAAAATATTTCATAAGGCATTATTGCCTCGTCTATAATAAGCTCAAGAAAAATTCTTTCAGTCCTGTGGGAGCAATCTCATCCTCTAGTATTGAGAAAGAAATACTAAGCTCTTTTCTGGTAGTTGCATAGACATTTGTATGAGAGTGGATTGAACAGAGAAAGCCATGCCTGTTCATCTGCTTTTAATAACTTTCTGCGGGCTCCTCTTCAGAACAACCCTGTGTACATTTAAGGTTTTATTCTCAGACAAGCAAAATGGATTTTCAGGCTGTCAGAGCCCAGAAAGATAAATCTAGAGTCAGAAGGGGATATCACTTATTTATTTCCTGTCTCTCAGGTGGGTGTGTCAGAAACCCTAGCAAGATAACCTACGAAGATAACCAGTAAACCCAAGAATGAGGGTGCTATGACTATTCCTTTGATCATGCTTCCAATATGGAATCATCCCTTATTGGAGACCCTAGGTTATTGACTTTATTCTTCCTGCTGTCTAGCTAGACTTGATTTTTGCATTCCCTGTTCTTTTTTGCCTGATCTTGGAAAATTATCTCCTTGCTTCCAGTCTGTTTTTCAGAATCACCCTCAAACACCTAATGAATGGTATCAAAATGACCCAGCTGAGTGATAATTTAACCTCTCTCTACCATTATCAGAAACCTTTGCTGATCACCATGTTCCCATATATTTATAATACCTATAATATATAATACCTATAAATATATAATATATTTATATTATAATATAATATAATAACAGTTTTTTTTCAAGCAGTGGGTTGTATCCCATTAAACATGTATTTAGAGGGTCCTACTAGTTTCCTAAACAAACACACAAATGAAGTAGACTACAATAAATATAAAATAGAAAAATATGAGTACATAGTAAGGTTAGTTATTTTTTCTTGAAACTTTTCATCCAATTTTAATATCATTCATATACATATAAATGTTTAGTGTGTATATATATGTATAATATATATACATGTGAAGAATGTGCATGTAATAAACATATACATATAAATGTACTAGATTATCAAGTAAAATGTATTTCTTTCTATGGGTCATGTTAAAAACACTTGGGCTTCTTTATTGTAGGATAAAGTCCAAGTACTCAGTCTGATCCTAAGACTATCATGATCCACTCCTTCTTTACCTCTCCAACACCATTTCCCTAGTTTAGATCCTATCTCCCAGCCGTATCAAACTGTTTAATGCACAATATGAAGGTTTTTTTTTTTTACCTCTTTGATTTTACTTACGCTGTCCCCTCTGCTATGAATTTCATTCTCTTTCTTCATGTACTCATCCATGTAATTTCTATTTAACATTTTTGCTTAGCTCAGATACAAACCCCCCTCAAGAAGCTTCCCTGAAATTCCCATTTCCCAGTGTGGAGCAATGTGCCCCTTTCTTGATTTCATGAGCCCCTCGTCACAACTAAAATATAGTATAGTGATTAAGAGAGTGGGCTCCTTGGAGCCAAATTGCCTTGTTTCTTGAATCCTGACTCTTTTACTGCTATCTGTGTGACTTTCAGCAAGTTACTTACATTTTATGTGTGTCTTAGTTTCCTAATTTGAAAAATTAAAATAATAATAGTATCAACCCCACAGAATGGTTAATTAAATGAGTTAATGTTTGATAGGTACACAGCCTAGAGAACTTGATCAACAAATATAAACTAGTATTATATTATAGTAGTATGTTTGCTTCTGCCTCTAATGAACATTCTCCATGTGAAAATTCTTTTTCTGTTTGAAGGTACCTCTGGCAAACAGTATTTCTGTCTACTCTTATCTGGATGCCTTAAGGTCGTGAACATTTTTTTTTTTGGCGGTACGCTGGCCTCTCACTGTTGTGGCCTCTCCCGTTGCGGAGCACAGGCTCCGGACGTGCAGGCTCAGCGGCCATGGCTCACGGGCCCAGCCGCTCCGCGGCATGTGGGATCTTCCCGGACTGGGGCACGAACCCGTGTCCCCTGCATCGGCAGGCGGACTCTCAACCACTGCGACACCAGGGAAGCCCCGTTGTGAACTTTTTATGTTGAGGTGGAAAGGAAAGGGCACAAAATTCTTTTTAATCATCAGTCACCAATGAGATGAAGTTGTGGAAAGAGAAGAAAATCACCCCCAAGTGCCTTAAATTACAGGACAAGAGTCTTGGATGAATCCAGCTGCTGAAGAAGCACCTTCTGGGGCTGCATTTACATAATTTCAGGTCTTGTCAACCACCCAATCCAGAGGCACTTTGTAAAGTATAAGTTTGGCCTCTAGCCTTCCAATTTCTACTATACATTGGTAAACCTTCCAGCAATCTTATTTAGGGCCCAGGGCCAGAAAACTGTGGCAATCATAAAAATGTTCCAATTGATTCACCATCAATATGTACATGAGGGTGAAAACAAAAGACAATGTAAGATGGAAAAAAAAAAATCAAAGTTCCATTAATTCTATCCCCTCCCCAATAAATGCACTTTCTAATAGCTTCTCTCACTCATGTTTCCACTCTCCTCTACATTGAAGCAACCTTAAATGTACCCTAATTGTTTTTTTAAAGGCCAAATTGTGTTGCTATCTAATTTTCAGGCAAGATAAAGTGTGAAGCTACCTTTAGTTGGGTATATTCCCAGCCTGGGTGTTTTAATTCCCCATAAGTAGTGTAGAAGGTAGATAATTGATTGCTAAGATTTGCTACTGTGCCAATTGAGGTTGGTTTTAAAGCTATAATTATTAATTTTCCAGTTTTCAGGATTTGTGATGCATGGTTTTAATGTTGTCCTTGTCCCTCTCAACCCATCATGAGCATCCCTGGGCTACTGCCTGCCATCACTTGACTGTACATGGTCTCGAGGCAGAGACACATCCGTCTTATTAAAAGGAAGATTCAATTTGCACTCAAGACATTGCCCCAGTACAATCAGACAATTGCTCCAATACAATCAGGCGAATTGAAAAAACCTTTGGAAAAACAAAAACACTAAGATAAAAGCAGTGTTGTCTGGCATGTTCATTTCAGAGCAGTTTCTCATGGATTTTGGTATTTGAGAGATTTCTAGAATACAGTCTTCCAGTGGAGAAGATAAACTGGTTTCATACTTGTCTTTCCCTGAGAGTGGATCAGGTGTATAATCCTGGCCATGGCCCAGAGGCAGATGTGCCAAGACTAGTCAATAAATAAATGTAACCCACTTGGCCATATATTAGTATCACCTGGGGAGTTTTTATAAAATCATAGTGCCCAAACTGCGCTCCAGACCAACTAACTCAATCTTTGAAGACATCAGAATTTGTTAAAAATCCCTAGTTAATTCCAGTATGTAGTCAAGTTTGAGAACCATTATTCTAAGAAAACTTTAACAGATAAGCGTTATAAATCCAATGATTTATAAATTAGTTCTTTGACAATACTTTCATTTTTCTTTATGAATTAGGGAAAAGTGACAATCAGAAGATCATTTTTATCCCCATTCCTTCCTAGGAAAAGGCATTTTTCAGTTCCCATTGGTTATTAATCTAGTGCTGATTGCCAGTAGTACCAGATGTCAGTGCAGTAGCTGTATTTTAAAAATATTCTAGGGCTTCCCTGGTGGCGCAGTAGTTGAGGGTCTGCCTGCCGATGCAGGGGACACGGGTTCGTGCCCCGGTCCGGGAAGATCCCACATGCCGCGGAGCGGCTGGGCCCGTGAGCCATGGCCTCTGAACCTGCATGTTTGGAGCCTGTGCTCCGCAACGGGAGAGGCCACAACAGTGAGAGGCCCGCGTACCGGAAAAAATATTAAAAAAAAAAAAAAAAAAAATATATATATATATATATATATATATATATTCTAATATCAAAACGTGTTGTAAAATTAACAGGCATGGATGGAAGCAGAACAAGATGAAATGGCCTTTACTTTTCGCCTTCATGCTGAAAGAGACGATTTCCTCCAAGGAAAGATAATTAAGTCCCTGAGAAAGTGTTCTTTGATCTTTTTCCCTAGAGATATACTAAAATAAGAGGGATGCTCTTTTTGTCAGACAATAATATTATAATACATGCGGGGGGAGGCAGGGGATGATGCAGTTTTATTTTAGTTCATCATCAGTGTTCTTATACTTTAGTCATTAGTACTCAGTGTTGACGTTTCCAGGAATTGGGCCACCACCCACTTTTTGATCTTTGATGGTCAACCTCAGAACTGTCATGGTGCTGGGGGGTATGTCATTTAGCTTGCTGATGTGTTACATTGAGTGTATACTGAGGCTCAAGGTCTAGTGGAAGTCAACTTGTCCACCATCTTAGACCTATGTGGTTCTAATCAGTTTATGTCGTGTCCTTGCGCTATGTCATTCTTTTAAAGGTTGTGCCCTCCCCTCTTCCCTCCTGTTTCAATTTGACTGTAGCTTTTACAAAACTTCACTGCACTGCCACCAACAAATATTTTCTACATCACCAGGAATGCTTAGACATGTCATCCTAGTTGTAGTTAGCCTCCGAAAATATTTTTTTTTTAAGATTCTAACAATCCAGGATTCAAAATTCTTGAGGAGAATTTTCAGCCCAGACCGCACCTGAAATGTTTCCTTATATTATGTATCAGTTGCTTCATGGGCATTCAATAAATGGCTATCATTTAATAAATAGCATTTATTCAATAAACAGGTTGTAGCTCTGTATTAGTTTTCTATTGCTGCTATATAATAGGTTACCACAAAGTTACAGCCTAAAATAACATCCATTTATTAGTTCACTTTTCTGTAGGTCAGAAATCTTGCTTCTCTGCTTAGCATCTCATAAGGCTAAAATTAAGGTGTCATCTGGACTAGGCTCTTACCTGGAGATTCTGGGGATGAAACTGCTTCCAAGTTCCTTCTGATTGTTAGCAGAATTCGGTTCCTTGTGGCTTCAGGACTAAGGTCCAAATTTCCTTACTGGTCATCAGCTAGGGGGTCATTCTTAGCTCTCAGGGGCAGCTTTGCCATCCTTACAGTTGGCACCCTGTCTTCAATGCATGCCACATTTTCCTCATGCTTTGCATCTCTCTGACTTCTCCTCCTGCTTGTTCCAAAGCCACCCCTATATTTTAGGTATTTGTTAGAGTAGCACCCCAGTTCTGGTACCAAAATCTGTGTGCTTTTTCTATTGCTACATAATTGATTACTGCAAATTTAGTGACTTAAAATGATACCTCTTTATTATTTCACAGTTGTGTGAGTTAGAAGTCCAGGCAGGCTTACCTGGGTTCTCTGCTCAGGGCCTCACAAGGCTGAACTCAAACCATCAACTAGGCTGGGCTCTTACCTAGAGGCTCTGGGGGAAAAACCCTTTTCCAAATTCATTCAGGTTGTTGGTAGAACAGAGTTCCTTGAATCTGTAGTTCTGAAGTCCCTGTTTCCTTATTGGTTGTCAGCAGGGGGCTGCTCTTTCCTTCTAGAGGTCATCCACATTCCTTCTCTCGGGGGGGCCCCCTCCATTTCCAAAGCAGTAAAGGTGTGCTGAGACCTTTTCATGCTTGCATCTTCCTGACTTCTACTTCTGTTTTTATATCCAAAAAAAATCCTTACTTTTATTTTATTTTATTTATTTTTTTATTTTTTGGTACGCGGGCCTCTCACTGTTGTGGCCTCTCCCGTTGCAGAGCACAGGCTCCGGACGCGCATGCTCAGCGGCCATGGCTCACGGGCCCAGCCGCTCCGCGACATGTGGGATCTTCCCGGACCGGGGCACGAACCCGTGTCCCCTGCATCAGCAGGCGGATTCTCAACCACTGCACCACCAGGGAAGCCCAGTCCTTACTTTTAAAGGGTTAGATTGGGCCCACCCAGCTAAAATCTTTTTGCATGTGTATATATATCATAGATGTGATATATCAACATGTTCAAAGGTTCCACCCGCACTCAAAGGGCATAGGATTGTACAAAGACAAGGGACATTGCAAGTCATGCTTACAATCTGCGGAACTACAGCACCTCTAGGAAACATGCAAGGCATAAAGTTGTGTATGACTCTAGCTGACCTAAGAATGTGTAAATATGGTAAGATGATATGGGCAAAGTGTGAAGGTGGCTGTAACGTATGGATTAAGTAATAATAACAGTGTCTACTTAGTGAAATCCTTTAAAATCATTTCTAAAAGCTTTGCCCAATTTGTCCTTCACAAAAGCCCCGGGAGGTAGAGTTCATTATTCTCATTTTACAGAGGAGGAAACAGGCTCAGAGGCCTTAAGTGAATTGACGAAGGTCTCCGAAATACTGTCAGAACTGAGGCTTGAATCCAGATATGTTTGATTTCAAAATGCTTAAACACTGCATGCTGTTACTTCTGGTACCTTCTATACACAGTTTGTGCCCCTCATGAGGACCACTATGTGGACCACCCCATACTTCTTCCATCTTCAACTCCATGTTCCTCCACATGAAGCCCAGTTAGCCACTGAGGTCTTCAGCATCCTCAGGGAGACCAGAAGAACCAGCGGGGTCCCTTCTTCTTCACTTCTTAGGTTCTCTCACCCCTAGCGTAGACTGCCCCAGCAGGCCTCCTGTCTCCAGAGACCTTCAGCTGAGGAGCAGGCATCTCTCTCTCTCTCCCTGTGTATCCCTAAGCCACAGAGGTGTGTATACAGATCAATGACAAGTTCTGCTTCACTCCTATGACAGTAAGGACAGTGACTGGCCGTGACATGGTAGTGTCCCCACAGGCAGCTGCTATGGGAGTTTCCTTTGGCGTCTCTTTTATTTAACTTGGCTATTTGGTGGGGAACACAGAAGAAGACCTCTGTATTCCCTGTCAGGAATACTGTCTCCTTCACGACTCTCAAATCATCTTATATAGATTAGAAAGTATATTGGGGAGGGGATGTTGGAGGGGGTGGAGAGGCTCCCTGACAGGGAATCTGACCCCATCTTATTTAGAATATGAAGTGTTTGTTTGTTCTTGGTCCTCATAATTATTTTCAAGCTGCCAAGGCAAAGGCAGCAAGAGAAGAACCGTTTGATAAGGTGATACTTCAGTTCAGTGCTGGTTTCATAGTATTTTCTCAATAAATGACCATTGAAGATGGTTGTCAAGGACTGCAGTGTCATTTTAAGTAACTCTTTATTGAAAAAAGTACAGCTTCTCACTTTTCTGCTGGTCTTGTTTGCCTTCTTATCACCACCAACTTTCATTCCAAATTTCTTTCATCTTATGCAAAAGAAAAAATATCCTGACCACAGAAGGAATTCCTCCAAGTTCTGTCAGTCAAGCTAACTCATTTTAACCCAGAGAACAGAACGTGCCTTTGCCACTCCTGTACAGTTTCTTTCTGTCGTTGTGCCAGATGGCTCTCATTTATTTAAATTCTTAACTAGAATTTATTTAAATATGTCTAATTTATTATAAGTAATTCAATACATGTCGATGTAATTAAGTGATATGACAATATTGGTCATAATGGAATTAATCTTAACACAGTATAAATAAAAAATTAATAAACATGTGAAGTTGGTCTGTTGTGGATTTCAAAACTGAAATACAATGTAAATCAGTATGCCTTAATAGAGGGAAAGGAAAACCATGAGACTGGAGAGGGCAGATTTGCTTTCAGAAAGCAAACTTTCAGACTCCATGGACTTGGCTCCAAGTGATAGTGACAGTAGGATCAAGTCTGTGTGTTGTTTCCACATTGTCATCTTGCTTATGAACTTCGTTCAGCCCTGAAAATCTAGATGTTGTCTTGTATTTGTATAGTGTTAGTAATTCCTAAATTAATAACATCAATAGTAGACTGAAACGTGTATATGGTTGGCTCACGTTAAGAGGGAGCAAATACTTACTGGACTTCTTTACATTTAGAAAATGACCAATTGCTATTTATATATGGTTTTGTTTTTTTTTTTTTGCGGTACGCGGGCCTCTCACTGCTGTGGCCTCTCCCGTTGCGGAGCACAGGCTCCGGGCACACAGGCTCAACGGCCATGGCTCACGGGCCCAGCCACTCCACGGCATGTGGGATCCTCCTGGACCGGGGCACAAACCCGTGTCCCCTGCCTCGGCAGGCGGACTCTCAGCCACTGTGCCACCAGGGAAGCCCTATATATGGTTTTGATCAGATCTGTTATATATGGGAGAACTTTGGAGGAATGTTTACCAAAAAAAGCAAAAGGCAAGTGTCAATTATCAACTGCAAAAGAATGTATACGATATTTCTTTAGCTAAGACTTAAAGCAGATTGTGACACTAAGGCAGCTGCAAGTTGGCTGACCAGGCTCAAAAATTAAAACATGTTAGCAAAAGCAAGCAGAGAGCCCAGATAACTTCAGATTATCAGGTCGATCTATCTGTTTCTCCCCTTGACTTGCTGCCAGTTGTAGAAGCCACTTGGTTTGAGTGGAGGGACTCAGTTGTTACTCATGTATAATTTAATAGAAGGAAGGTTATGTGGTTCAAATCTTGATCAGACCTGATTGTTAATACTAGGTGACTAAGGGGAAGTTGTTTTCAACTGTGTAGTTTTGAATACCTGCTATGCTAAAAAAAAAAAAAAAATATGGAAATTATGCAAACTCCCAAATTACTTGGGATACTAAATTCTGTATGATTGAATATATGTATGGTTGAAGTCATTTTTGTTGCTCAGTATTTGAAATAAAAATGTCTAATTTTTAACTCAAATTAATATTTAAGCTAATAATTGACAAAGGTTTTAAATTTCAGTCTTAGAATTATCCCCCCAGAGCTGTTGAGGAAATAAAAAAGAAATACAAATATGAAGAAGGATGTTGCCTACAAATAGTAAATGCAGCTATAATTACTTATGTAATTGGCAGGTTGGCATTTTTAAAGAAAGGAAAGAGATTATGTATTTTTTTAACTTTTTATTTAAAATAAGAATACCATGTTACAAAAGAATTTATGTTGAAAGTGAGAAACTTGTAATAATGCTGTACAGTGTATTTTTCCAAATAATGTCTGATTAAGGCTTACAGATACCACAGGGTTAAGCAGAATGGTATTAATTACTACTTGAAAATGACTTCGTGAAATAGCAAAATGTCTGTGTTCCATTGTGTGTATATGAAATATACATATGAAATCATCTTTAGTGGTTCTTATGGGGTTGATATTGGTGCCCTTTTCATTATTTCATACTTTTATGGTCTTATCTTAATCTTCTGGTTCTATTTCAGCCACAAAGTTTATTTCATAGAGCAGTGTTGCTATTGATTTTCTTTTCTATTTCTTTCTTAGAGTAATTCTGCAGAAGTTGCTGTGTAAACATCACAGGAACTAGAAGCAATCACTCTTTTAAGATGAAATTTTACCCTGACAGTGTTTATAAGCAGAGTTTTACATTCAGAAGATTGCAAACTTTATACAAGATGTTTGAAGATCTTCAACAAATTTATTTTCCTGGTTTGAGATAGCTTGCCAAAGAAAGCAATTTTATTTGATACAAGTGCCAGTAATGTTTTCTCCTTAGCACCATATGAAACACTGCTTAGTTCTTAAGTAGTTTATTGCCATGAGTGATAGGTCCGTTCCATGAACTCAAAATGTAAAAAACAGTTTGAATGGATGGGGAGCAGTATACCTACAATTCTGGTCAGGTTACCCAGTTGTTACTGAGTTGTATTAAAAAGTTGATCTCGGGCTTCCCTGGTGGCGCAGTGGTTGAGAGTCCACCTGCCGATGCAGGGGACGCAAGTTCGTGCCCCGGTCCGGGAAGATCCCACATGTCGCGGAGCGGCTGGGCCCGTGAGCCATGGCCGCTGGGCCTGCGCGTCTGGAGCCTGTGCTCCGCAACGGGAGAGGCCACAACAGTGAGAGGCCCCGCGTACCACAAAAAAAAAAAAAAAAAAAAAAAAAAGTTGATCTCTTTAATACTGGCTAACAACTGGTAATTTTCAAATCAAGTGGCCAAAGTCAATGTTTCACTCATTTTCAAGACAATCCTTTATTACACTGACTTCAAACATTTTTTCTTCCTTCTAAACTTGTGCATCATAGACTCAGTCAGCAGAGTGATTTGCATAAGGAAGTTCCCAAAACCTTTCCTTCCTTCCTTCCTTCATTCAACAAATTTTACTGAGCAAGTTCTATATGCCTGACACTAAACAAAGGCAAAAAATAAGCAAGGTTCCTCTTTTGAGGAGCCCACTGTCTAGCAGGAAGATAAACAGACATTATAGTGATTATTCTCGAACACATTGCTGACTCTCAAGGCAGATAAATAAAAAATTTACTGGATATTCCAGATACTATAACACTTTACTTACCATAGAAGCAGGCTTCACCAAGAGGAACTGGTCTGGGTCTGAAAGGAAAAGTAGTTTTTCTGTCAAAACCCTCTATTCTGCCTTTGTTGTTAAGGAATTATCTTAAACAAGAGCAAGGATGCACCTCACCTCAGGGGTCTATGCAGCAATAGTCAGCCAGACATTCTCAGCGTTTTTAACCCATGGCTTGAATCTGTCCATCGAATCCAGTCCCTGAAAATACCAGGCTCCTCCTAGGGGACGTATCCATTAGTTTGGAGCCAAATGATTTTAATTCTAGTCCAGATTTTGCCACTAATTTATTGTTACCTCAGTTTCCTTATAAGCTCATAACTGGAATTTAGTTCATAATTCTTGCTCTACACAATTTATAGGGCCATTTTAAAGATGAAGTAAGATAATAGGTGCAAATATTTTTTTGTAAAGTTACATGCATTATACAGATGGGTGGTGGGTGGTGGTGACATTCTCTGTAAAGTACCACTGAAATACTACAGAAAGTCCTGGCAGTTATGATAGATTATGACAGATTATGTTTCTAGAATAGGTATATGTATTGAAATGAGACATGTCAAATCTAGTTGTTCCCCAGAAATGCTATTAATAGGGATTACATTTCCAACCAGTAGCCTAATGCTCAAAATTATAGACATCATAACACATGCCATCTGTAATCAAATATTATGTCAATTTTTCATGTTACACTGGGCCACTATTCAATGAAAAGCTTTCTCCAAAAAATAGTGTATATAATTTTAATTTTTAAAAGTCCAGGAAATAATCTCACACTGTTAAGTGGACTCTGTAAAATTCTTATCTTCTCAAAAATGCCTGATTTAATTTGTTGCAACAAATGAACAACACCAAAAAGATCACACATCTGAACTAGAGTTCTTTGGATAGTGTTTGACAGGCATCACTGAGAGCACTTTGGGAAGTCCTTTTGCCCACTTGAGTGTTTTTGAGCAATTCTTTATTTTTATTTTTTTAATTTTTTTATTGTGGTACGTGGGCCTCTCACTGTTGTGGCCTCTCCCATTGCGGAGCACAGGCTCCGGATGCGCAGGCTCAGCGGCCGTGGCTCACGGGCCCAGCCGCCCCGCGGCATGTGGGATCCTCCCGGACTGGGGCACGAACCCGTGTCCCCTGCATCGGCAGGCAGACTCTCAACCACTGCGCCACCAGGGAAGCCCTGGGAAGTCCTTTTGCCCAATTGAGTGTTTTTGAGCAATTCTTAAGGATATATTTAGGGTGTATTTACCTGCTCACCTATTCTCTCTCTCTCTTTTTTTTTTTTTTTATAATTTTATTTATTTATTTTTGGCTGTGTTGGGTCTTCGTTGCTGCACATGGACTTTCTCTAGCTGCGGCTAGTGGGTACTACTCTTCGTTGTGGTGCGCAGGCTTCTCATTGTGGTGGCTTCTCTTGTTGCAGAGCACAGGCTCTAGGTGCGCGGGCTTCAGTAGTTGTGGCTCACGGGCTCTAGAGCGCAGGCTCTGTAGTTGTGTTGCACGGGCTTAGTTGCTCCAAGGCATGTGGGATCTTCCCGGAGCAGGGCTCGAACATATGTCCCCTGCAGTGGCAGATGGACTCTCAACCACTGTGCTACCAGGGAAGTCCTGCCCACCTATTCTTTTTTTTTTTTTTTTGGCGGTATGCGGGCCTCTCACTGCTGTGGCCTCTCCCATTGCGGAGCACAGGCTCCGGATGCGCAGGCTCAGCAGCCATGGCTTACGGGCCCAGCCGCTCCGCGGCATGTGGGATCCTCCCAGACTGGGTCACGAACCCGTGTCCCCTGCATCGGCAGGTGGACCCTCAGCCACTGTACCACCAGGGAAGCCCTCACCTATTCTTAATGTAAAATTTTGTGTAACAAATTGCTGATTTTTCTTTCTGTAATGAAGTCTTTTTTTTTTCTTTAGTTGTCATCTTAACAGTACTAGCAGCTGTATCTAACCTGATACAAGAAAAAGCACAAACCCTTGGTCACACTCAGTTTTGTATTCTTTGATCCCTCATGATACCAAAAAGCCACAAAGGTTTGGCTTGAATTGTAGCCAGATCCACAGGTTATTTATTGTTGAGCTTGATGCAGAATTTCACAAGTCACAAATTCTGCATGTTATCTTACCTATCAGATTATAATGATTGTGGAAACAATGCTTTGTAAACATTTAGAATATTTGGCTATAAAATAACAAGGACAGGGGATTCCCTGGTGGTGCAGTGGTTGAGAGACCGCCTGCCGATGCAGGGGACACGGGTTCGTGCCTCGGTCCGGGAGGATCCCGCATGCCACGGAGCGGCTGGGCCCGTGAGCCATGGCCGCTGAGCCTGCACGTCCGGAGCCTGTGCTCCGCAACGGGAGAGGCCAAAATAGTGAGAGGCCCGCATACATACATACATACATACATACATACATATATATATATATATATATATATATACATATATATATATATATAAAATAAAATAACGAGGACAAACTTTTCACAAGCACACCAAGTCTTAGACATTGAGGATATTTTTCTTCCACAGCGTAATCATGTTATGCAAAGTAATTTTGGAGCTATCTGCAGTATCCGTAACCAGCCACAAAGTAAAAGTCCTCATTATTTTATAAGTACGGATCACCCTTCTTCCTCCCAAGATGATTTCCCTAGTTTTTTTGTCTCTTTTGCATCTCCCCTTTGTAGGCTTTCTCACAGGGCTGCATCTTTGAATAGTTTCTTCCAGCATTAATTGCTTAAAGCTGCTTACTACTCAGCATACATTTTATGCATTTGACTTAAATTTTCCATACTAGCAGTTTATGCCTTAATAACATAAATCAATTTTGAACCATTAGCTGTATTTTTTATTGTACCCATTGTTTATTGTACTGAGAGACAATAAACAAAAGTTGGACTTCTGAAACAGGTCCCTATTTTGGGTTTTTTTGGAGGGGGGCAAAAAATACTTTGAAAATTTCCAGTGATAGAATGGCAATTTGGCACAGTTTATAATCCTCCAAATAGTCAAGATCTGAAGATTGTTATCTGGGTGAAATTCCATTCTGAACAATATGCTCTGGAACTTCAAAATTATTTACCAAAGAATGAAAACAGAATGTTTGTCTTTGTTGCTTTTGAGGCTTCTTTTGAGCATCTGTCGGTTATATTATTGTGAAATTCTGTAAACTCATCAAGAAGCCACTGATCAGTCCCTTGACTGTGATCTTATCAAGGCTGGCCCTCTTGCTGTTTCAGCAGAAGTATATAGCATATTGTTTTAACTTCTAAAAATTGAAAAAGAGACTTTCATTTCTGGAACCAGCATTTTCTATCTCTCTGATCAACATTAGCTGCTGTTCATTTTCTGCTTGAGTGAACTTAAAGGAAGGCCGTTACCTTGCATGTGATGAATGGTAGGTGATCTTTGGCTGTCCCCATCTTGGACAGTTTTTGTCTTATGCTGACAAGAAATCTTCTCTATCTCTATGGACTCCTAATAATACTTTATAGAATCATTTGTTTGCTTAAAAATGACAAAAAAGTCGGTCCTTTAATAAACAGTGTAACCAATATGTGATGGAGAAGGAATTATTAACCTTTTCCACTGTAAGGAAACGTGGGTCTCCAGCAATTAGTTTTGCCCTTATTACAAACTGTATTCCACCAGTGATGCCATAAATACCTTCATGTAACAAAACACAGTTGTGTCAGAAACAAATCAATGGCTTAACTCTCAGCTTCTTGGTTTCTCAAGAGAAGGTCTTTGTTCCCTTCACAAGGAACTTCAATTTTTAATTACATTCATCAGTTTAGACACTTCAAAATAAACCATTTGCTTTTTAGGAAAAATCAGGCTCAGGACATTTAACATTGGAATAATAATGTTGAGAACTCTTTCTTTTCTCTTGCAATTGCACTAGGTACCACCCTGTTCCAACATAATTTAATTTCTTCCGGTGTTTTCTGAAGTAAATGCATGTAAGAAAATGCACTGTCTGTGAATGTCAGCAAATAGTGATGAATGGCTTAACTAGGAAATGTGTTACGCTTAAATGGATTAAAACTGGGAAATATTTAGCTGTGCACTTTGTACTGCATTCACATCCTGCTGGGCTGAAGAATGGTGCCCAGAAATGTACAAAGACAAATGTACCAGTGATTCAGATGCTCATTAGGTTTTCTGTTTCTGAAGGCTCTCTCTCCAGCAGCTTCACTTCTTTTCCTGTAATTCCCCTCCCTGGTTATCTCACCCAATACTAGCAAGGCTTTTTCTATCCACTCTCTGCAGATTTCTCCAAAGCTTATATTTCCAGTTCTAACTCAACCATGTAAAGATCCCCACAACATCTCACACTTAGCATGTCAGGAAGATCTTCCCACCGTACAATTCCTTCTCTACACTTGTTGACAAGAGAGCGTTTTCCCCAGGAACTCAAGGTGACACTCTAAAAGATACCTTTGAGTTTTTCTCATTGAGTTTTTCTAACCGCAGCCTTACCAGGGTTGGCTGACTCTCTTTGCATTGTTTCCTCCAGTATCTGTTCTTTCCTTTCCATTCTTACTGCCTTCATTTCGGCTGCTGAGTTCACTCTTCTACCATGCTACTGACATGTTCCCTGCTTCTCCCTCCCCATGTCCAAATCCATCCTGTACACACCTTGAAACAAATATTTTTTAAAACACAGCTCTAAGCATTAATTCAGTAACTATTTGAGTGCTTATTATGTAAAAGTTCAATAATGTTGGATTGATTACATTCTGCCCTCAAGGATCATATTGTCTTTACTATTATATATCATATATATATATATATATAGCATATCATTTATAGTATATTATGTATCATATATAATATGTATAATACATATGTAATTCTATATGTAAATATTATGAAAACCTATGCTTATCTGTTTTTGTGTTATGTCTTTACCATGCTATTTTCTCTGCCTGAATGACTGGTTCAAAGCTTAACTTCAAGACACAGATACAATGCCAACTCCTCTTGGAGGAAAATCCATGTGGAGATTTTCTCAACTTGATTTTATTTAGGAATGCTTGCATGTTTCATCACCACTGCTAAATGTCAGTATTATCATATCCACCCCCATGGCCATCCACACTGCCTGACAGAAGGCATTGTAATGCACTGGTCAAGCACCCAGGCTTTAATCCCTACCCTGCTCTGAACAGCTATGTGTCCTTGACTGGGCTACTTAATACCTACTGGTTAAGATTGTTATGAGGCTTAGCTGAGATAATACACACGAAGTACTTAGTACAGCCCCTGGAACATAATAGCACTCAATGAAAGTGTTAGTTGTTACTGTTCTCTTAGTACATGCGTGACACTTAAGAGACAACCAAAAAGATATATTCCTGCAGCAGCTTTGTGGCTTGTGAATTGCATGTGCTCGACGTGTCACAAGGAGTTTAAACCAGTAGCAGTACTGTGTGCCCTCAGGGCTCACTTCTGACTGGCTTGGCAGAGACCTTTTAGGAAAGAGATTTGATATTTATCTTATATATTCTTATACTTTCTTGTCAAAGAAGGAACTAGAGAAGAATTAGAAAATGTGACTTAAAGCCTTAGATTTTATTGATTTATTTTTATTTTTATTTTGCTAGATTTTATTTGGTTTTCTGATTTCCTCCTTGTTTTTGTAACAGCTATTTTATCATAAACTTATATTAATGCTCTATAATTACAAAACATATCCACATTCATGCACATATTGCAGTAACACATAGGGATAGAGGGGTAGGAGGCACTGGTATTCTTTTTTTTTTTTTACAGATAAAAAAAAAAAAAAAGAGAGACGTCAAGATTAGTGATTGCCCAAAGTCATTCAACCAGTAAATGGCAAAACCTGAGCTAAAACCCAGGCACTTTGGTGCTGACCCCTTTGCCATTTCTCATATACTACATTACCTGCCACCCTGTTTATTTAACAAGGACCTCTAGAAAGAAATATCCCTTGGAGTGACTACCCAGAAAGAGATCCCTTTATTTGGTGTTTCCAAGGTATCTTCACACCCAATTTGACTTCATTACATGACTTCTCATTTTTTAATTTTATCTTTAAAAATCACATCTAATATTTTTTTCTGTTTCCAAAAGCAGTATGTGTTTATTGCAGGAATTTTATGGAACACAAATAAATACAAAGAACAAAATGAAAATCAGCCCTAATCTCACTATCCAGAAAGAGATAAATGATAAAACATTTTCATATATATAATTCCAGATATATTTATTTGCATATGTATTAATTTGAAAATGTTTTCTTTAAAACAATAGATATGTTACACATACTGTCTCATGGCGCATGTTTTTCAGCCTTCTGTGAAAACTTCTGTCATCATTTTTATTAGTTGCATATACTTCCAGTATATGAATATGCCATACTTATTTAATCCATCCCATATCTGTAAACAGAGGGGTTTCAGGTTTTCCATTGTAAGGAAAAAAGATGGCTAATGTCTTTTTAGGTAAAATATTCTACATATGCATTATTTTTTTATTAAGACAAATTCCAGGAGGTAAAAAACAGAGAAACAAACGTGAACAGAGAGACTGTCAAATCTTAAGGTTTTAGATGTGAAGTGTTCATTGTTCTGCAAAAGAGTCATTTCATTTTATACCTACCAATCTGTACTCCTAGAAGCAGTATGTGAGAGAAACCCTTTGAATGTCAACATGTATAAATTTATCAACATTTTAATTAAAAGACTAAAGCCCATCCTTCCTTCCTTCTTTCTTTTTTCTTTTCTTACTAGTCCATAGATAGTAGGTTCTTTTATTGGAGGTGAGGGAGCTGTATATGTGTGTATGAGGGCCTCAAACAAAGAGTAGATGAGTACATTCCCCGGTAATTGCTTGTTGGACATTGCCCACACTATTCTGCAGACCTGGGAATGCTGAAGGGATTTTCCATGAAAATTTCATTTACTACCAAAATAACCATGGAATATATTTTTTAAATTACATTTTCAATTGGATAGTACTTAATTTCTTGTTCCCATAAAAAACTTCTGTCACTTCCATTGAATTTTTTGTGGGGAAGGGTCTGAAACGTTACTGTCTTTTTGACTGTACATTTTAGTGTGCACTAACTGTTAATGAATATAAGAACTTTTTGGCTGTAATTGTCAGAAAGGCAGCCCGAACCATTCAAACGAAGAGGAAGGTTTACTAGCTCCCAGAATGGAAGGAAGCCTTGAATAAGCAAGCTGGGATAAGAAGAGTGTGAAGGTCCAGCTCTAGGGATTCAGGCACTGTCAGGAATCAATCTGGTTTTCCTCTCTGCCTCTCTTAGGCTGTCAGTTTCATTCTGTCTCACTGCTGACTGCATTTTTCCTTGTGGTAGAAAATGTGGTTTTTGATAGCTCTCTAGCTTTGTTGCCTTAATCTTTAGCCCTTGTGGGGCATTTACCTGAGGTTTTTGGAGAGATACCTGAAGGTCAAATATCTCTGGATGGGTTGTGGGCATAGATATTTGGCTCCAGATTCAAAAAGCTAATGGAGTACCTACCCCTGGACCAATCAAATGTGTTTAGGCAGCTACAGTATTATGATTGGCCCAATTTGGGTCCATTTTGGATCTATCAACTCTGGCCAGGGAGGTATGATCACAGAAGAATGTGGCAGTCCCTAAAGGATCCATATTGGTGAAATATGGGGAGGAATAGGCCCCATTGGAAATGAGAGGTAGTTTTAGTAATCCCAGCACCTAGAGGTGGTGCTGAGTAGAAATAACCGAACAAAAATAGATCTCTAACACATGATGCCTGAATGACTTTTTTTTTCCTACAATACCTGGTATCGCTCTGTGCTTCAGCAATTTTACAGATGTACAAAAGGACATATAAATCCATGTAGGAGCATTTTGCAGTAGCATATTATTGCTTCTTCAGGAAAACATTGAAACTAACATAATATGGAATTATCAGTAAGTAAGAGCTTTGCACAAACTAGTGAGCTTTCTTTCATATAGAAAATAGATAGAATTAAATATCCAAGATAGAAATTTTAACACTTTATAGCTATGTCCTTCACTAGTTCTAATGATGTCTAAACGTAGACCGAAGAGCAAGAATGTGCACTATTTTTTCCTAGAATGTGGGCTGTGTTTGTCTTTATAAAATTCAGTGTCCATTGCAAGTGCTGTTTAAACCTTCTTAATAGGAATTAATTAATACAGCTTATGCTTGAAGACTGTGTGTCACTACCCATGCATTGCTATGCTTGTCCGATTAACTCTAGGTCAACTCACTGAATTGTAGTTTGAGCAAAGCTCAGATTTTCTCAGAGTGATCAGGCATGATTTCTTTAAAGGTAATTTAATCGACTTAGAGGAGAATTATCAATGTTCTCCAAGAATAGTGGAATAATTCATCAACAGAAGAAAATATTAATAAAAAGAGTACTAGTTTTAGAACCAATTTAGACCTAATGGATGGTTTGAGTTGGAAATTCTACTTCCATTTGGCATCAGTATTTCTACAGATAAGCATATGGCTTGGTGAAAGTGGAAATTTGAATGGTGTGGCTAATAGACTGGGAGACCTTGCAAGAAACACTAAAAAGAACTGGGTCCAGGGACCTAAATCTTTTCTTGAGGCAAGACTACTGATTTTTTCAAGCAAACTTGTCACCAAAGATATATGCTCAGAGTCAAATTAATGTTCAACATTTTGGAATGTTTACTGTGTGCTTTTCACTAAGCTAAGCTAGATAGGTAGATAGATAGATAATAATGAAGAAGTCTCTATGTGCAAATACCTAGTGGTTTAGTGGAAAAGCTAGCTGGGTAAGGAGAAAGTTAGAGTGCAGTACAGTAAGCTTTATCAAAGAGGTATAAACAGTGTGCTCTGGGAGCCAAGGAGCACCAGGATGAATTCTGCGGAGGGTACCAGGTATGGCTTTCCTTATGTGGTCACATTGACACTGCATCACGACGATCAGAAAATAATTCTGTGTGAGGAAGGGCAGGCAAAATAAAGGTTGTAACATATGCAAGGGTGGGAGTCCTTGAATGGTTTTCTATCCAAAACTATTCAGGAAGTATAAATTTTAGTGTGACCAGAGTAATGTCTTAATAGGCCAGTGCTATCCAAGAGAACTTTGCGAAATATTCTGTCTCTGTACTTTTCAACGTGGCAGCCACTAATCAGAATGGCTGTTGAACACTGGAAATGTGGACTAGCATGACTGGGGAACCGAATTTTTAATTTAACTTAATTTAAATATATGGGACTAGTGGCTAACACACTGGACAGAGCAGATATAGACCAAGTCTTCAGGCCTAGGTAATTATGGAAGATAGGGAAGAAGGCTTGGGGTCATGGTGAGGGGTCTGTGTTTTGTTTTGTTTTTTTAATCATTCTTTTTTTAAAAATTTTTATTTATTTAATTTATTTATTTTCAGCTTCATTGGGTCTTAATTGCTGTGCGTGGGCTTTTCTTTTTCTTTTTTTTTTTTTTTTTTTTGCGGTACATGAGCCTCTCACTGTTGTGGCCTCTCCCATTGCGGAGCACAGGCTCCAGACGCGCAGGCTCAGCGGCCATGGCTCATGGGCCCAGCCGCTGCGCAGCATGTGGGATCTTCCCAGACCGGGGCACGAACCCGTGTCCCCTGCATCGGCAGGCGGACTCTCAACCACTGCGCCACCAGGGAAGCCCATGGGCTTTTCTTTAGTTGTGGCGAGCGGGGGCCACAGTTCGTTGCAGTGTGCATGTTTCTCATTGTGGTGGCTTCTCCTCTTGCGGAGCATGGGTGCAAGGACTTCAGTAGTTGTGGCACACAGGCTCAGTAGTTGTGGCTCGTGGGCTCTAGAGTGCAGGCTCAGTAATTGTGGCGCATGGGCTTAGTTGCTCCACGACATGTGGGATCTTCCCGGACCAGGGATCCAACCCATGTCTCCTGGATTCTTAACCACTGCGCCACCAGGGAAGTCCCAAGAAGTCTGTGATTGAATAATGTGCCTGATTCATTTATTTGGATGACAGCTCTGGCACCAGTGTGAAGAAAATGGATTATAGGGAGAAAGGATGGTGGCAAGCTGAGAGATAAAATGGGCCTGACAAGGGCATTGGCAGTGAGTCTGAAATACGATGGGGACACATTGCTTAAGTATAATCAGTTAAAATTAGGTTACCAGCATCTATGGTAAATGAAGAGAATTTGTTGTAAAGGACTCGTGTGTCTTTAACTTGAGAAACTTAATTAATGCCAATACTTAATAGAAAAAGAAATGAAAGAGGAAGAGTAGCTTCTGTGGAAGAAAGAGTGAATTCAGTGTTTCAAATATTTAGTTAGGAGTGATAGATATTAGATCCTTGGTGTTCGTTAAATTTTAGAAAAAAAAAGATGAAAATTCAAAGAAGTTGAATCATTTAAAATAAGATAAAAATGTCTTTGGACCAAGAGATACATAACCATCCTAAAGCCTTTGTTAAATTGCTTTCTCTTTTCATTCTGATTAAGATATTACTTTATACCCAAGGAATCTTTAATGAACGAAACAAGTTTTTGCATACATCAGTGAGATGAAGAAAGGCCTGGGGAGTACAAGAACCACCCTAGCACTGCCGTTTTTTTTGGTTTGTTTTGTTTTTTTTTCTGGAAGCTTTGACAAAGTGAGAAGATTTGACTATTTTCTTAAATCTGTACAACCATTGTAGATAAGGGTCTTCTCCTGTATCATTTGCTCCTCTGTATATACAAACATCCATTTTAATTTTCCACCTATATAAGTTGATTCTCTGAGTTATTTCCCCAAGTAGAGATGACTAGTTCTGTGGATTACATCTCTACTTCTTCACTAGCAGTTTCTTAGCGGTAACCATTAAACAAAATGTCCACCCTTCATCTATGTGGATCAGTTAGCCCCCTAACTCTCACTTCATTCCTTTTCCAAGCAGGTGGCTCCAATGGATGTAAAATGGGTTTCATAAAGTGAGTGATGCCTATTGATGTTCATGACATCAATTTCTCTAGCAATCGCTTGTTAAAGTTACATTTTACAAACAATAAACCACTTCTTCTGTGGCAATGACTTTCTGCTCTGCTATTTCAGGCAAAAGCTGTGCATTGCTTAAAGACTTCTATTTTCACTACTTAATGTGGTGCCCTTAAGGAAAACATACTGTTAACATGAACTTGGAAAACAGGCTTTCAACCCAGAGATGATTGTACACACTGTATATTAACCCTCCTTTGGCATGTTCATACAGAAAGAAAGATAGATGTTGTCAGTATGAACTTTCTGTGGGTCAGTGATCTCTGTGGACCTAGGTTCTGTCATATTCCTCAGGACTGGGGTGAATCATCAGATAACAGTTAGAGAGCAGACTTTAAAATGGCAGATATTTGATCATACCAAATGACAAACTTTGCTACTGAGAATCTTATTAAACTTTGTGTCTTTCTGTCCTTTGACAGTGTGTACATTAGCATCAGGGACATTTTCTGATTGCAATTCCAAATCATGTGACAAAGAGAAAGAGGGGAACGTACCAAGTTTGGAACCTTTCCGGAAAGCCGACTGGCCCTCTGGATAAGCAGATGCGTACCTAGTACTGGACATGTGTGCAGGAAAAAAGGAACAACTAAACTCAACCAAATGGTGATGAGAGCAATTTATCTATAGGAGAAGTTGGACTTTACTTTCTCATCCTTCATGTATTTGTGTAATAGTACTAAGTAAGAAGAGCTAACATTAATTGAGCAACGTAGCAAGGGCTCTGCTTGAATAAAGAACTGCCTCCTTAAATCAACTCCATGAAGTAGATGCCAGTATTAACCTTGGCTTTTTTAATGAGGAAACTGACACACATGAGGTTGTGACTTACTAGGTCACATAGTCAATAAATGGTGGCACTGTCTCTGGGACACAAGTCACTATTACCTTAACAGTCTTAGTGTCTAGTTTCCAAATTAATTTTACAGCTTTTTAAAAAAAATATTAGTTTAGTATGCACAGGTATCAGATTCTCATCCATATTACTTTTGTTCTTTAAACATGCATCTGCTTCTGTAAATATATTAGTAAAATGAATGTGAGAATGGAGGCATCTGAAATTCAGCAAGCACCATTCTCCCAAATACTGAGACTGGAGAATCTGTAGAAAGAACACTACAGTTGGAAATAGTTTTAACTTTCAAATGTCCCACTTCAACCCAGTATCCATTTCATCCAGACTCAGTTTGTAAGTGAGGATTTCTTTTATAGAAGGTAAGCAGCACATGTACATCCTCCTAACAATAAAGCCTGAAATCTTTCAGTGCTTTCAAACACACCATGGGATCTCCAGCTAAAGCTTTTATACTTGCTTTTTCTAAAAGAAGAAATCCTGTGGTTAAAGATTCTTTGATGGTAGAAACTTGTTTTAACAATGGTAAAGCCAAGACTAATTGAATGACTTTTCCCTTATTTTGTAAGTGGGTTAGAGAATGAATGCAGTCATATAGGAAGTTTTCAATAGTAAGAACGACAAGTAGAGTGGATGAATCCTGAATTTTGTATGACTAGGATGGTGTTGATAATGTAGGTTAGAATTTTATTTTGCCATATGTAATTTCATATTACAACCACATCATCGATATATTAACAGCTCAAAAAATCATCTCTTTGCCACATATATCATCTGTTGTTCAGTTGCCCTGTTTAGCTCTCTTTTACACCAGGTTTGCAGGTATCCAGAAATAGATCCTATATATAGAGTTAACTAAAATGTTTTATTTTCAAGTATTGTTATTTGGATTTTCAGTTATCCAGAAATCTTAAGAAATGTTATCTGATGCTTCTACTTTGCCAGTTCTGTACCTGGTGGAAGAGGGGATCAACTCTTCATAAAAGGATTTGATTAATCCTTTTGTATTCAGTGTTTAGTTATTCATTTATTTGTTCAACAAACATTCATTTATAATATTGTTTGCAAAGCCATGTGGGTAGGTGCTATAGATACAAATAAGGCATGTGGCTTGTCCACTATGTTTGCAGTCAACTTTTCCTGGGAGTCTGTTAAGGCACTTCCTTGAAAGAACGCATCATCACTCTAGTTTCCTCTTAGCTGTGTGCAATTATTGCAATCTTGATAAATCGAAATTTGGATAACTGCAGTGCTTGCTGAAACTCTGACCTCCTCAAGATCCCAGATGTGAGAGGGTTATTTTTTATCACTCATATGAAATATCTAGTAAGTATTTATAGAGTACCCACTCACAGTACCCAGAGCATCTGTGCTGAATGTCATAGGGGAAACAAAATGAGATAGAACTAACAAAATTTTTCCTAGCACATTCTTTATGTAGGAACTAAACATATTTTAAAAGTTCACATTATAAAGTAGTATAAGTGAAATGAGTGGTAGTGTATAAATGCTAAATACATTCAAATGAGAAATAAATTCAAAGCTTAGGAAGAGGCTGTCCAGAAGACTGACTTAAGTACAGAGATAGAGTTTCAATGGATGAAAAGCACAAGGAGAAGAATTTCAGGTGAGGTAAGGTTTTGGAACATGCATCAGCAAAAGAGGGTTATTCAAAGAGAACTTGGTTTGTATATATTGGCATTTATATATATACACACACACACATATATATATACATATATATACTTATATGTATATGTATAATATATATATATATCTTTTATCTAAAAGTTTTGTTTATTTAAACTATTTTTAACCTAAATATAAAAGCAATAGAAGTAAAAATCAAGATATAATAAGCTACTTTTGTTTGACACCCTGTTACTCTTGGGATTTAGGCCCGTATAAATAGCAAAATTAGATTTTTTTCCTCACATCCTTTCATTCACTAATATAGTCATTCACTCATACTAAAATGTGTCCAGCCCTGTGCTGTGTGTTTGACATTAGGATAGCCCTGAATAGTAAAATACCTCACCAAAGGAAAACATTGGCATGCCAGGTGGGATTTGTCTGTAGGGTGATGATGGGAAAGCCACATGGTTAAGCTGAGGGAGTTATTGACTGGTTTGTACAAATGTTGTTTTAGCTCTTGGAGCTACTGCCCCCTCCACTCCATGCATTCACACCAATTTAAAATTTGCATGAGTCTTTCTACAATGGTGATTTGAGTTCAGTGTATCTCTGTTTTTTTTTTTTCAGTATATTCTAGTTTACACTTCCACACACGTTTTCCAAGAGATATTAGAGATAAATTTGCCTTTTACCACTAACTCATTCTATTTGTTTAAGTTAAATACATATTACTCTTTGGATAAAGATATATTACTAAAGAGATCCTAAAGATATATTATTCTAAATATCCCTAGGAAGAATCGAATGAAATTACTTTGTCTAAATCTGATATGCTAAGTAATTCTAAAGTGTAACTTTAGAAGGAAACCATTCTGTGTTTAATCTTCAAATGTCTGCACATCTTGACAACTCAGAGAAAATAAAATTGTATTTTTGCCGATTATGACATTTTTGGAGAAAGATTCTCGTGATAAGATACTGGCAGAAAAATGTGACTCCTATGGAGTATTAGATGAGATCTCAGTGGAGAAAAGAAAGGCAAGGAAAGGGAGGGTGAGGAGTGTAAGGGATGACAAAGAATCTCTTATCAGGGATTCATGATGCAGAGAAATGAGATAAGGCAAAGTACACATGAGAAAAATAATTAATGATGAAAAAGACATTGAATACACAATGAGGAATCAGAAAGCTTTATTACAATACCAATCAGAAAAGGAATAATACTTCTCTCCCACAAGTAGGCACTGGCCTGCTCAATATTTTAAGCTTTAATTGAGAGTCTCATTGTTCATTGACCAGATCTCTTCTCATTTATTTTCACAGTAATCTTGGGTAGCAGAAAAATAATCATTTAGAAAACTATAATGGAACAAGTGACTTACTGTCTTAAGTATTTAGCATACTGTATATAACTCAATAAATGTAAATGTTCCCAATTAATTTTTCTTTTACAAGAAAATACTCCCTGTGTTAACTTGATTGTGTAAACTGTTCCCTACCTTTTTCTTCCCCTGTATTTCTTGTCCTGCCACACATCTCTGCTGTCTGCAACACTTTTTTTTTTTTTTTCAAGCGACATCAGGACATAACGCTGTTACAGAATATGAAAACTGAACCTCTGGCTAGTTGAAAGGACCTCTGATTTAAAACAGATTTCTGACTTGTAATATTAAATTAAAAACTGTCAGAAAGGAAGATTTTTTTAAAATGGTAATGGGACCAGAGCCAGCTCTGTATTTCAAAGTTCTTTTAGTAAACAGTAGGACACTTTTCTCTCTTTGATTTTTTTATTTCCTGAATCGAATTCTTTCCCCCAAATGACTGAAAAGGCTTTTATATGTTAATTGGTCAGGAACACAGTATTTACTCCTTCCCCCGCTTTCCAATGGAATATTGCTACATTTTGTAACTGGAAAATTGTTCCTTTTGTTCCTGAAAGCTTATTCAGAATAATTAAAATCAAGGTTCTCTCCAGTCCCCCAAATGTTTACTTAAAAATAAGGTCAGATTTCAGTCACCTTGATAGTAGAGAGAATTCAATAGAGGTGGCAGCAGGGTCTCATCAAAATTATGCGATCAAAAATATGTTTTGATCAACTACAGTTCCCTTCTTGATGGGTGAATACAACCTGATTCAAAAATAATATCATTCAGTCTTTTTTTTTTTTTTTAACTCTAGTGTGAGTTTAAGACATTGTACCTCTTTCCCTTTGGTATTTGCATTTTAAGACTGATTTCCAAAAGGTGAAATAAACGAAATACTAAGTTTCAGAAGAGTGTGTGGGAAGCATTTTGCAGTATGGGAGGTCAGTGAAGTCTTACCAAAAGAGGAAGGTGTTGTATGGCTAACTCTACTGGTAGAAGCTATCAAACTCTATGTATAACAGTAAAATAATATACAACTTCAATTGTATAATAATGATATCACTATGTATATCATCAATATACTATATATGTATTAGATATATAATAATAGGAGCTATACATGCATAGCTGATGAATTTTCCATATCAAAAGCTTTATTCCATTTAGCAAGCCCTCTGTCTTTTGCAGGCTGGTTATCTTTCTGACATGAATTTTAACTGTAAATTGAGTAAGGGAATTTTTTTTTTAATTGTAGGCACCCCTTTTTATCTTCAAATTTTAGTTAAATTGAGCTTTTTTTAAAATTTAATTTTATTTTTTTGCGGTACGCGGGCCCATCACTGTTGTGGCCTCTCCCATTGCGGAGCACAGGCTCCGGACACGCAGGCTCAGCGGCCATGGCTCACGGGCCTAGCCGCTCCGCGGCATGTGGGATCTTCCCGGACCAGGGCACGAACCCGTGTCCCCTGCATCGGCAGGCAGACTCTCAACCACTGCGCCACCAGGGAAGCCCAAATTGAGCTTTTTTAAAAAAAAATAGATTTATTTATTTATTTGTTTGTTTGTTTTTGGCTGCGTTGGCTCTTCGTTGCTGTGCACGTTGCGGTGAGCCGGGGCTACTCTTTGTTGCAGTGCGCGGGCTTCTCATTTTGGTGGCTTCTCTTTGTTGCTGAGCACGGGGTCTAGGTGCGTGGCCTTCAGTAGTTGTGGTTCAGGGGCTCTAGAGCGCAGGCTCAGTAGTTGTGGCACACGGTCTTAGTTGCTCTGCAGCACGTGGGATCTTCCCGGACCAGGGCTCAAACCTGTGTCCCCTGCACTGGCAGGCGGACTCTCAACCACTGTGCCACAGGGAAGCCCCATTAAATTGAGTTTTAATGTAAGAATTCAAAAGCTAGAATAATGTGGAAGAATGCTAACATAGTAAGGCTTTTATAAATTCAGTGAATCTCATCTTGGTGCCTATCCTTTCTAGCATCTCCCTAGGCACCTCCTTCGTGGTTCCTACCTAGAATTCTATTAATGACATCAGTAATGACATTGTAAAGGATTAGAATCCAGGTGTTATTAGTGTATATAGTTATTTGGGGAAGGGGAATAACCAACCTTTATGTTAGATCAGCTGTCTCTAACTGTCATCCAGAAAACACTAGCTTGGGTAAATGTAATCTACTTTCTAAGAACAAGTGTTCTATGATAAAATGAGCTCTGGGAAAAAAAGTCCCACTTGTGGTGGGCAGTAATGTACTTGGCCATATAGAATTCTGAGAAATACCATTAAAAACCATACTGGCTAAACCTTGATTAGCAGATAAGCCATCTAATTTACTTGCCCAGGGAAATACTGTATTTCTCTGTTAACCTGACCCAGAACACATTTTCCTGTTACAATAATCTAGGATCTATTTCACCTCAAGGGCATACTCCATTTGGTATTTGCATTAAGAAATCTCATCCAAAAGATTATGGTACAGTGGAATCTAATTTAACTAAAATGCTTGGGGAAAGATGCTATTTTATTTAATTAAAAGGAATCACTTAAAAATATTTGCATTGTTGGAAATTATGTACAATTAAATCCTTCTGTTTGATACTTATTGTTCGAGCAAATATCGTTACATTGTTTTTGAGGATTTAGGGCACTGTAAAACTTTGGAATTCCATTCTGCACTGATAACTATTGCAAAGATGTTAAGCTGTAAGAAAATAGAATATAGTTTAATATATAAATATGTTGGAATATATTCCTAATGAACTTTTCATTTTATTTTATTTTTTTATTTTTTTTTTGCGGTACGCGGGCCTCTCACTGCTGTGGCCTCTCCCATTGCGGAGCACAGGCTCTGGACGCGCAGGCTCAGTGGCCATGGCTCACGGGCCCAGCTGCTCCGTGGCATGTGGGATCTTCCCGGACCGGGGCACGAACCCGTGTCCCCTGCATCAGCAGGCGGACTCTCAACCACTGCGCCACCAGGGAAGCCCCATTTTATTTTTTAATACAAGTAAAAGTTAGGAAAAAATCAATTAATGAAGTTTTGGTCATTTGTGTTTTGGCCAATTGAAGTTTTCTTTATTGTCCTCGCATAGGCTTTCTGATTTCATCCTAAGGCACTGTTGAATGCACTAAGTTACCATTGAAAATCTCATTTTTGCAATAGACTGACCAAGCATTGGATGAGTATAGAAAAAAAAAAAAAACTGATGGGAAATTTTTTTTTACTTAAGGAAATTGACATAATGTAGTGATGTACTTCACAGTACAAGAGATAATACGTCTGAAACATTGTCTCAGACTGTCTTAACAATAGTTTTTTTCCTAAGTTGTTTTAGCAGCTTGAAATATTAACATAGGAATGTATAGTTACTATTGTGATTAGTACTTTTAGGGTTAATTATGATGTTTATAGTTGCCATTTTAATATTCTTCCCTCTCCTCTTACACACACATAAAGAAATAGCTTTTCAGTTACCTAATGCTTATTGACTATCAATTTCACCAATTGTTTTTCCATGACACTATTTTATCATTCCTCCAACTTTACAAAAAGTGTTTACCAATTCTGGGAAGGTGTTACATTTAGTTCCGTTAAGCTATTTTGTAGTCCCCTAGACTATTGACAGAATTCCATTATGAGCATGTTAAGTAAGACCTCACCTATCCTAGCACCATAGATAACTTACTAGGGGTTAAACAGAAATTCCCCTGAGCTGTCAAATACATGCAAAAAATTCACCTGCCCTCTAGTCATAGAAAAAGGCTTCAATCCCTCATATATTGGGTATTTAATTTTAGCCCATCCATAACTCCAAAGTATTTTATTATCCTGTTTCTTATCCAATATATGTTAGAGGAAGTAGCAAATAAAAGAGGTGAATGGGAGCAGCCCACATTCAGGGTTTTTGGCTGCAATAGTAAGTAATAGCTAAGAGCCTAAGTAGCTAAAGGGAAAGAAACTGTTCTTTCTTTTCTCCCAAGAAAGCAGATTCAAGGACTTTAAAAAATTATGGCTCTCCTAGAGTAGATCTTGTCCGGGAGGGGGAAAAATGGTATGAAAGACATTTCTGGATCAATTGACAAAATGGCGATATAGATGGTAGATTAGATCAAATAATGTATTGCATTGTCTTGATAACTGTATTGTGATTGTGAAAGAGAATATCCTTATTAGGAAATACACTGAATTACTTAGAGGGAAAGTGTCATGATATATATAATTTATTATCAGTGGTTAAGAGAAACTAATTGTGTGTGTGTGTAGGGAGAGAGAGAAAGAGATAGAGCAGAATAGAGTAAAAGAGAGAACAAATAAACAAATAAGGGGAAATGTTAATAATATATGAATCTGGGTGAAGTAGATAACGGGGATTCCTTGCGATGTTTTTTTCAATGTTTTTTTTGTTTGTTTTTGCATCTTTTCAATAAGTTTGAAATTATTTCCAGATAAATTTTCTTTTTAATCATAATTTATTGCACAGCACATACTCAAAGTATGTTCTTTTATACTTTTTTATTCCCTTACCAAATATCATATATTCGTAATGATAGTATTAAATTATCAAGTAAATATTCCGCATCCCATACTTAAGAAAGCAATGTCTATGTAATTAATTTCAATGTTATTTCTTTAATGAATAGTTAAAATATCATTTGAGGAGAAAACCTTCAACCCCCAGACATCTTGGCTATAGATATATGTCCTATCACACTGTATATAGTGTTACATAAACTTTTCAATTGCAGAGTTGAACTAAAAGTAAGTACAGTCAGCCCTCCATTATCCATAGCTTCTGCATGTGTGGATTCAACCAACTATGAATAGAAAATATTTCAAAAAAAATTCCAGAAATTTCCAAAAAAAAACCCAACTTGAGTTTGCCATGTGCTTAGGGCTACTTACATAGCATTTACGTTGTATTTAGTATTATAAGTAATCTAGATATG
Organism: Mesoplodon mirus; assembly: GCF_964341445.2. Taxonomy (NCBI): domain Eukaryota; kingdom Metazoa; phylum Chordata; class Mammalia; order Artiodactyla; family Ziphiidae; genus Mesoplodon; species Mesoplodon mirus. Next base: position 65,995,221 of record NC_138990.1, on the reverse strand, counting down.
ATGTAAAGTATATGGAGGATGTGCATATGTTTTATGCAAGCACTATGCCATTTTATGTAAGGAAATTGAGCATCCTCAGATTTTGGTACCTTGGGATGGGGGTGGTTCTGGAACCAATCCCCTGCAGACACTGAGGGACAACTGTATACAACTCTTCTAACATTTTTAAAAACAATTTTTCTAAGGACAGAAGTCATCAGTGGTACAATCAGATATTATTCTGTCTTTTTATTTTCTATCTTAAAGCCCTATTAATTTTTACTGGCCCAGTTTAATGAGTAATTTACATATTTTACATAAGTATGTATATATTGTGTATGTATACACACTCACACACACATACATATATAATTATTCCATACTCTAAATCAAAGGTTATAATTTGATGGAGTTGGCTTCTTCCTTATCCATATAGTTCAACTGTGCCTGATTTCCTCCTCTTTGTGAAACATGAAATGGAATGAAATGGGGATGATCTTAAAGACGGTGCTCATATACTCCCTGTAGGTGGCAGTGTCTACCAGAGCGTTTGTGTGGCACTTTTCCCCCTGGTTTTCTGGCTTCTCTTTCAGACTGTTGTCTGGGGCAGTCAGGAAAACTCACATGGGCCATGAATATTGACATTCATGATGAAATGAAGGAGCCAAGATATAGAGACAGCAGAGAGGGGCAAGACTTAGGTAGGGCTTGAAACTAAAGGGAAAAGAACAACAAATGTGAAGAGAGTTTACTGGCTGATTAAGTGTCCCCTCATTGCTACTAAGTTAAAAAGAGCAGAAAGGAAGAGTATTTTGCAGATTCCAAAACTGTCTCTTCATCAACCTCCAAAGTCCATGTGGCTATAATTAGAAAGATAATTCTGCTACAGTTGCCCTGAAGGGGAAATGATAGGAAATAATTGATTTCTCACTGAAGAAACGAAGATTATATCAGTAGCTTTTAGAGGCCAATGTTTTGCTTTGGAAATCTCTCCTAAGGATGAAAATGGAAGATGAGAAAAAAAATATAGCCATAGTTTTAAAGAACGTTAAAATATTTTTGTAGGATTCTATTGCAGTCTTGTTAGAATTAGTATGGATTCTATAGAGCTTTGAAATGATTTGAAGGTTAATCAGTAAATCCATTAAAAAATCACTAAGCATGGGCTTCCTGGTGGCGCAGTGGTTGGGAGTCCGCCTGCCGATGCGGGGGACGCGGGTTCGTGCCCCGGTCCGGGAGGATCCCGCATGCCACGGAGCGGCTGGGCCCGTGGGCTGTGGCCGCTGGGCCGGCGCGTCCGGAGCCTGTGCTCTGCAGCGGGAGAGGCCGCGGCAGTGAGGGGCCCGCGTACTGCAAAAAAAAAAAAAAAAAATCACTAAGCATGTACTCTGAGCAAAACACCATGGACCCTAAAGTGTAAGCATTGATGGTCATCAGTAAAGACGCTGTAGTCTAGATAAGAAGCTGAGACATGATAACTCAATCATTATTTGATAATAAAATAGAATGATGCAAGAGAGATCACATGTGAGTGCTATATGAAGAAGATGGACAGCAGTTGCTGTTCAAATCTTGAGAAGAAGAAATTACTAGTCTGGAATCTAGGGTTCTAGGAGGAACTTGGCCCTGAAGGATGAAAAGCATTGAGATTGACAAAGAGAAGGGTTTAAGGTACTTGAGCTTGGGTGGACATGGGGTTGGAGCCTGGCAACAGTCCTGAAAGCTTTAGAAAATGGGAAGTAGATCAGTCTAATGAGAGCTGGTGGCCTGTGTCTAGGAGGAGTAGGAAAATGGTTGAAACAGCAGGATAGAGCCAAACTGTTACATATCTGACTTACAACTTTGGATGGATTGTGTAGAGTCATTTAAAGTTATTTTTGCAATAGAGTGAGATGATGAGTGGGAGCTTTTTAAAGGAAGATTAATCTAGCTGCAGAGCATTTGCACATTTGCTGCTCTCTCTGTCCTTAGGTAATAAATGGATTTCTAAAAGTTACATAGCCTCTCCCTTGTTTGGTATCTGGGTTGATTTTAATTATACTTAAATCAACCCATAATAAATTAGTGTCTTTCAGCCAAGAGTGTCTCTAAATTCCCTTGATAGCATGATCCATTGCTCATGGAGTGTCCTCATATAGCTATAAAGTTCTTTCGTATTAGTTAAACTAAATTCTCCCCATTGTGCTTAAGTACATTGCATTCTGAACTGTACCCACTAATGAGATGAATTGGTCAATGTTGCTTTTACCCATGACCCTTTACATGTTTGTAGATAATTCTCCTCTTACTTCTTCCCATGATGGATTAATATTTTCTTTCTTTCCTTCCTCCCTCCCTCCCTCCCACCCCCGCCTTGCTATCTATCTACCTATCTAGCTAGCTAGCTACCTATCTATATTTATCTCTTTTTCTTAGTTTCTTCTCTTCCCTGCTCATATTCTTTGGTTTAGTCCTCAACCTAACACTGGATGATATTAATCATTATCAGGCCTATGAAGAAGAAAACAAAATACACTTGTCATATTTTTTTTCTTATTTTCTTCATGGACTCTATCACAAGGATAGGATGAGAGTTGAGAGCAGCAGTCTTAGTTAACATTTCCAGTGACCTGCTACTTTATTGTTTGTAGGCTCTATGCTTGGGCTTAATTTTATGTTCATTCTCACCTTCTTGATTTTGTTCAGTCATCCCTGGTCATACCTTAATGCCTTTTAAATCCAATCCATCCTGAGTTTTTTCTTTTTTCAAGTTTTCAGTATTTCTAAGTTTTTTTAACTGCTTGTGTCCCTAAAAAGTATGTATTAACTGGCCTGATAAGATTTCTAACAGAAAGGAGTTTTACAGTCTTAATAAAGTTACTTAAAATTCTTTTTTTCTTAAGCACCATCACCTTTCATGGTCTACTTTAAATACTCCCTTCTCTAGGAAACCCTCTATAATCTTCCTATCCCATGCTGACCATGCTCTTCTCTGAAACTTGAACTTAATTTGGTCACTGTCATAGAGTGTAATCTTACTTGTTTAGACCATAATTCATTTTAGATAGGTCCAGTGCTGTATGTTTAACTCTTCCAAAGTACCTACACACTGCACTGATAGTGTAGAGAGAGGATTGTTCTATCTGTGCTTTATATATGTAAACCATAGATGGAGGTGAAGTTATATATGTGGCAGAGAAGACCATTCTATAATATTTTTCAGATAGTTAACCAGAATCAGATGTTGCAAATGTTTTGCCTGCTTATGTAGTGGCTGATTGCACGTTTAAAGCATTTTAAATTAGTTGTCAACATTCAAAAATCAGAATGTTTCACATAAACATGAGGATCTCTACTATGTAGAAGGCAAGAAAAAAATTCAGAATATCTGACAATGTGGTCTACATTCTTGTGGGAGAATAATCAAGTGAAAGTGAGTAGCTGCTACAACTTTTAGACAGGGAAGACTGTCTTCTGTCTGCAATAGCCCCGTTTCTCTCCATTTCTATTTTAAAATGCTGCCTGGCCCCTCTGGCACTTGACTTTATGAATGCTGTCCTAAATGCTTGGATGAATATGGAGTGCCTTGGACCATCTCAGAATCCCTTTAAGATGTCCAAGAACCTCTACTAACATCCTGGACTTGGTGCTGCCCTGATGATCAGATTTTAAAGAAGAATGGCATGGTCAGCTTCTGGAAAATGAAGATTTCTTGATCACGTGCTGAGGTTTCTGATTCAGCAGTTCTGAGGAATCTCCATTTTTCAAAAACACAACAAGTGATGGTGATGCATACGTTATTTGGATCACATTTAGTGAAAACTTCTTGTACCTCTTGGTCTCTGAAGTCAGACATACCTGTTCCTTCACTGATAGAAATCATTTCAATTTTAATAATAATGATTCTAAAGTACACAGTCCTAGGGGTGGTCAGATAATCTCTTGTGCTATATTTTTTATCTACATCCTTATTATTAGACATTTACTTTGTGTCTGATATTTTGCCATGATAAATAATTCTTGCATGGATATCCTTGGAATTCATTTAGAAAGAAAACTAAAAACTCTGCACTAACCAGTTTTATTTCGGAAAGTATCAGTAATATATCAGTTTTCATGTTTTTCAAATGTAATTTTGACTTAAACTAAATATACTTACATATCTTAACACTTTCAGCCACTGCTCCCATTTTCTATCATTAAAAAAATGTTAAACTGGGAAAATATTATATTTTCCCATGATGATTCTTTTCTGTTGATTTGGAAAAGGGTCTTTCAAAATGTTTCCTTAGTATAGATAAAATAATCTATCACTGGTCAAATAAGGTGAAATTTAAAATTTCCAATTGCACCTGTAATTCCACAATGATCACCACTTGCTATTTATGCCAAAACAAATGTGAGGTTTAATAATATTCAGCAGGTCATTACTAGTGATTTCTTCTCTTTCTATTATTAGTAAGCTACTAATTTATCTGCTTGGAAATTGAAAAGACTATAACTGTTCAACTGTATGCCATACCTTTGCCTTAACTTTACCTAGCGAAAATAACTGTTGATTCTGTCTACTTAATCTCCTTGTGGGAAAGTCCTGAATATTTTGGATTAATGATATGACTGTCATTATCCTACAATGAATAGCATGATTTCAGGTTCATGTGACGACCTATGGGTAACTCTGTTTCTCCTCTCCTGACTTTGAGGATTTTATACATTTGCAAAATGGCCTCTGCCTTTTATCTTCACTTCTCAACTCTCATCTGATTTCTTTGGCCCACATTTCCAAGAATCATCCCAAATGAGAAGTCAGACTTTTATGGATCACATTCTGTGTTATTAAACACATGTATCATTTTGGTTTTATGACAAACTAATGGGACCATTGTTCTTATTCTTCGGAAGGTGGTTCTTTGGGGACCTTTTGAGTACGGAGAAGAATGGAACAAGAAAATAAGATGGCTTCAAGCCTAATAATGAGAGGGCAGCACAGTTCATGAGATGATCATTGTTAAATATTTCATTACACTTGAAGAAACAGTTTGAGGAACTGCCAATCTTATTTTAGTTATGACCCACAATTAAATTCTATTCAAAGTTAAAACTAATTTAGAAAGAGGAATAAGTAAAAGGTGTGAGGAGGGGGATGAAACAAGGGGGTTTCAGCTTTAGATAGCAAACAGAGGGCAGTGAGAGGTGAAATTAACCTTCTAATTCTATTGTCATAGATTTTCCTGAATTCTTTGTGTTATTTCATCTCTTTCTAACCACAAACACCATGAAGGAATTAGTATTAATGTGTTACAAATGGTTCATTGAATTACTTTTCCTTTCCTGCCCTCACCACCAAAGTTTCCTTGAAAGAGGTGGAGAAGCTCTCTTTTTGGTTTGCGTTGTTTCACTATAGAGAGAAATTTAAAATCTTGGAAATCAGAGTGATTGAGTTGTATCCTCATCCACCCCCCCCAACTCATCAAAAATTGAGAGATTCCTTAATGTAGTACTGTTTCCAAAGCTTATATACTTATTTAAATTGTTTAAAAATTTAACTAAATTAATTTGCATGAAAATGAGTGGGTTTTTCTTTGTTTTCAAAGCTGCATCGATATTTTTTTTTTTTTTTTTTTTTTTTTCTTTTTGCGGTATGCGGGCCTCTCACTGTTGTGGCCTCTCCCGTTGCGGAGCACAGGCTCCGGACGCGCAGGCCCAGCGGCCATGGCTCACGGGCCCAGCCGCTCCGCGGCATATGGGATCCTCCCAGACCGGGGCACGAACCCGCATCCCCTGCATCGGCAGGCGGACTCTCAACCACTGCGCCACCAGGGAAGCCCCATGCATCGATATTTTTTATGACAACTTTTTTGTTGAAAGAGATGGTTTAGTTTGGTTTAGAATTTTACAAGTTCAACCAAGTAATTCAAAATAGCATGAAAAAGTAAAATGTCTCATTCTTTCTCAGAGGAGAAATTATTTTGTTTTAGAAAATATCTGTAAACAGAGGACGATAAAACAGAGTTTTTCCTTTTTTTAAAGTCACTTTGCAAGCATTCTTTTATAAACAGGCTACCATCTCTTCTACTCTCAATCAAAATCAAATCTACTTTTCTCCTCAGCTAATGACTTTATGAGTGGCAGGCAGGCTGTTTTGACACGGAGAATGATTAATAAGAGATAAATTGACTAATTGAGGTCTGTCTGTATTCTTGGTAGAGTACTAGTTAATAATAATGACTTGGAGGGCTTCCCTGGTGGCGCAGTGGTTGAGAGTCCGCCTGCTGATGCAGGGGACACGGGTTCGTGCCCCGGTCCAATGCCGCGGAGCGGCTGGGCCCGTGAGCCATGGCCGCTGAGCCTGCGCGTCCGGAGCCTGTGCTCCGCAACGGGAGAGGCCACAGCAGCAAGAGGCCCGCGTACCACAAAAAAAAAAAAAAAAAAAAGACTTGGAGTTTTATCCTGGCTCTAGATTTAGAAAGAAATTAAAGTTATTATATATCTTCTTAATTTTGATTAACAGACGCAGTTGGGAAATCTAGTCACAGTCAAGTGGAACAAGTTCCTGACTAAATCGAGAAGGGTTTGTTTGTAATTTCAGTGCAAGTCCATGACAGCCCAATGACTTGATCTGTCTATTAGTAAACTTTCTGGAGATTGGTCATCAACACTGGCCTTAATTTCCAAATAATAGTAGCTCAAGTTTGAGAACTAACATGTTCACAAATATTCACTAATCACCCACTGAAAATATGTGCTTGGTGAGCACCATAAAATTCATTGGTTTGCATGAGTTTAGGTTTGGTTGGGTTTGATAAACACATTCTGGCCCAAGTGAAGAAAATTCACTTGGTTTGTCTCCTACCTTTCAAAGTTATCAAAGCAAAACCTTCAAGTGACAGTGTTGTAAGTACTTTCTATTTGGTTCTTTGGTGTATATAATTGTTAGCACAAATTAGAAATGTCTTGATATTTGAAATTCCAATAAGCAAAGTTAAAAGAGATTATTTATTTTAGTTTTGAAAGGTTATTCTTCATTCTTCTTCAAACTTAAGATGGGGCCATTTATCCATTCCCAAATGTGTATAAATGGGTAGCTCCATATTTATTCTATTAGATTTCTCCTTTCAGTAGCTGGAACCATAACAAATAAAATATTATTTTGTATTTATTCAATCTTCCAGATAATGCATTTTGGGCAGTAAAAATAATATCAGTTTGATGTTCACTTTGCACACAGAATTTCATGGCTGTCATGCCTGATTAGGACAAAAGCATTTCTTTCTGTTTGCCTCAAAGCTCCAGCAAAATGCTGTAAGCAACCTGTGGTACATCAAGGGTTCCTTTGCACCCTTTTCTAAGGAAGAGGCTGGGCATCAAGTGTCTGTTAGACTGTGGTGCCTTACCAACCAATAAATAAATAATTGGGGTCCTTTGAGTTATTGTAAGCTATGATATTAGAAACAAAAGTATTTTAACAATAGTAAATGAGGTAAGAAGTTAAGATGCATCATAAGAACCCATCATGTTCTATCCCTAAGCCAGGCCCCCTGTCAAGACACAATGAAATGTGAATTTAGATCACCTTCAGGATTTCTTGAATGACCACTTTGAATCAACTTGTTCCTTGACTTGGGAACTTTCCTCGTTCTGAACAATTTGTTCTTCTCAGGAAATTTTATTTATTCTCTTCATGCAATCCAGCCCTACTCAACTTAATTTCTGGAAAAAAACGTGGTGTCTTTATTATAGCTGCATAAAAACTTCCATAATTAAATAAGTGATTTTATGAGGGAAGAACTTAATTAAGAGATGAACTTTCTATTTTTTCCTTTGACTCTTCCTAACAGGGAGGTATTGTTAGAGAAAATTGGTCAGTGTTTTGGAGATGAGAAGAGAATAAAAATCTATTATTTTGAAAACTGGCAAGTAGGAAAAGTAGGGCAATTCCCTGGGTGGCATTTGTGAACCTTTTTCTTCTCATTGATATTTTTGACATCTACACAAAATACAAGACAATGGAATTGGCCAAGATTACATGTAGGTTTTGCATTATCCATGTTATGTCTCAATGTTCTTACAAGAATACTTTTTTTTCCCCTCAGTAGAATTATTTGACTGCAAACCAATTAGTGAACCCATAAATATCCTTCTCTCCTACATGAAAGTTTAAAACACTACAATCAAGATAATCATAGCCTTCACTTTGATCAGACATCAGTAGGCAGCTTGTTTATACTCTGTAGTTTGTAAGAAAAGAATCAATACTTGTTTTTCTGCTGCAGTGTTTGGATATGGGGTTCCTCCTAAAATGTTTCTTCTTTCCTCCTCTATCTTATTACTACTACTTAAAGCTCTTATAATGACCTGTAAAAAACTGTTTCTTACTAGCTGTTTCTTTTTTATTTTGTCACTTTACCTGGTATTTAGTAGAGTACTTCAATAAATATTTATTCAACAAATGAATCAGTACATCCACTTCTCACCAAGATTTCAGCCTAATCTTAAATAATAGTAAGCATGTTGCCTTGAAAGTGCTAATGACAGCTCTGGGATTGCAGAGAGAAGCTGTGTAAGAAAGGCCACATTATATTACCGCATGTAATCCTTTTTGCTTTCTTGTCTGAAACGCTCCAGTGAACTAACAGGAATTGTTGGGCAGGTTGGGGGAGCGGAGGGGAGGAGAAAGAAGTAGCATATGGGTGAAGTGCCGTCTGCTCAGATTTTTAAAAATAGATTCGATATCCACCTCTTCCAGTAATTAGGGCAATTACCTGCCAGGTATATATCAGCTGTGTTATTTCAGCGTTTTCTAATGCCATTGGGGTCTTTCATCAATGATGATAATCACAAAATGGGCAACCCAAGACTGAGTGTGTGGGTATGAAAGGGGTAAAATTGACTTCACTGACTAACATTTGCAGCTAGGAGATTTAAGAGGAAAATGTGTGTGTGATGGGAGGAGGAGGACACGAAAAAGCAGTGACTTCCGAGGCTTGCTGTCAGTGCCTTGCTTTGGGGATGAGGCTGGGAATCTACCTAAATCTGCTGTTTGGCCTCTGTCATCCGCTCTTTAGATGCCCAGATTGGTAATGAACACTTATCTTGTATTTTATCAAATTGCTTCTTGAGGCATAGGGAGGGTTTTCTTAACAGAGCTTTGCTGGTGGTTTTCACTCCAAGCCATGGAACCCATTCCATGACAAGGAACTGACTTTATAAGGAAATTTCATTCAGTTTTTAACCACCTGGGGTCTTTCTTGAATCAGTTCTGCAGAGTGTCTTTAATGATGGCCATGTATTTCTGTTAGAAATGTGGTGAGGGAAGATCTCTTATCTTCCCTTGATAGTCTGGTTTTTCTGATTACTTTTGATTAACATTGGTAACTATATCTCAAAACTCTTTATTGCTTTTCAAAAAATTCATAGTTCGAAATTAACATCAGAATGAACAAGTGCTTTTCCTTAGTTGTATTCCTTGATTGGTTGACTTAATAGTCTTGGACTACCTTGAAGTTCTTTGCCTTGAGGGTGTGAGGTTTCCATATCTAGAGGTTCATCTTCTCACGACATACAAGAATAGGTTTGTCCCTTTGAATCAGACTGTATGTTTAGTTACCTTTAACTAACCAGGCACGAGGAGGCCTCAGCTGTACCTGTTCCTGATTAACTTTTATTAAGTGTTCTGCTTCATTGGAGGTTTCCAAATTAAAGAGAAGTGCAAGACATAAGCAAAGAAATGTCATCTAGTCTTCGCTTTGCCAGGTAGATGTGATTTGGGAAAATAATTCCTCAAGACTTCAGTTTCCTTATCTGTAATAAGAATAAAAGCAAATGTTAGTTCAGTCAATAACTAAGACCCTTCCTGCTCTAGGAGTCTGTGACTTCATAAGCATTTATATGTTTATAAGAGCCTTTTTCCCACCTGGCCACGAACAGAGGTTTTCCTTCTGCCTTGTCCATGGCTTTAATATAGCTTTATTTTCCAGGGCACCAACTGGTTTATTAACTTTTTTCTGGAATTGTCACTCTGGATCAGAATTTAAAAGTTGTTAGGAATTCAACATATCCTTGTGTACCTAGAGAAGAGTCCATCTGGCACCGTGCTGGGTGGTGATTATGGGTGTGGTGTTGCTGTGGTGTATCTATTCCACCCAAGTTATTAACACAGTTATTGCCCCTGGAGAATTTCAGTTGTTCTGATCTAACAAACTTTCTCACTTTAATGTCTCTTTAGACTTCCTCTGCAATCCAGATTGCACACTTGTCAGTGGCTTCCATACAGTAGATGGTACTGAGGCCTTTTCCCAGCCCCTGTGTAGCCCAGGAAGAAAGGCTTCCTGTGGACCCAGCCCTGCCCTGATCCAGCAGCCTGCCTCAGACACTTCCCCCACATCTTCAAGGACTGCATTCCATGTACCTGCCAATCCAAGCCCAAGCCAGCTACGTGGGGATTTATCTCCAGCTTCTCAAAACCACATTCTCTACTGCCTGCATCTGACACCTGACCACTGGGTGCTGGTCTTAGATCAGTCCTTACATTCTTGGTCCTAATTGGCAATATCCTCACTACCTCCCTTGTAATTCCTCCTCCCGGCTCCTTAAGATATCAACCTCCAAATGAAGTACAGTGTTACGCACACAACAGATGTCATCAGCTAGATAGAAATAGGCTCCTTTTTATCCCATCAAGTGTTGCTTTGGGAATAAAAGGCAGACATCTTTTATGGCTTAATTGCACAGATTTCAGCAGGGTAGAGAGAAGGAGGAGACAAGGTAAAAGAGCCCACAAAGCTAGATGTTTAGAACTTACATGGAGCACTTTTCTGACTATCTCTGTCTCACTGGATCTGTAAACACTAGGCCTTTTCATCACTTTTTACTTCTAGGAAGCTATTCTGAGAAAGTCAAGGTCTCCAAGGAATACAAACACAGCTGAGGGCTGAAGCAATATATGACCAAGGAGTCTTTTTTTGTTTCTGCAGTTCACAGCAAAATAAGAGATAAGCGTTTGGGACGTGAGCTAGCTCATAAAGAATTATATGAAGTGGCATAACTGTACACACCTCACCCTCTTCATGGGTGCTTTAATTTACAGTAGGGTCCCATAGTTTTTTAAAATTGCTGTAATGTTTATTTTGAAATTATGATGTTCCTACTGCCTTTGGATCTATACAATTAGCACACTTTTTCGAGAGCAAAATAAGGTTTTGGTCCAGTGTATTTCAATTCCCGTGTAAACAGCATGTGGCACCTGGAAGCCGTTTTGGAATTACAAATGGGAACAGGTACTTCTGTATCACCGTGTATATCACAATTCTACACACACACACACACACACACACACACACACGCCCAAAGCCACAGCACAAAGAACTTTTTGTTCATACCTGTTCAGTAGAGCTGTTGGGACCATCTAGTGTATTTGTGTCTTTAACCACTATTGACTTGTCCTGACAGTAGTAGAACAACCAATACCTACCTGCCCTTTGTTAGATGTCTGTCCTTTTTTTTTTTTTTCTTTTCTCCTGGATATAGCCAAGGACATATGACTGGAAATCCGTAAGTGCAGATTTCTGATTCCTGACAGGAAAGGCTTTACTCTTTCTGGCCTTTAACAGCCCATTTAGCCTCTCCAGCCTTTACCCATCAGCAAAATGTAAATAGCTGAATTAATGTGAATAAAGGCCTTTGAAGATGAAAAACTGCTTTGCACTCTAAGCGGCAACACAGCCTTTCTTCCTTTATTGAAGAAACACTTATTGAGCTTAGTGTCAGAGCACTTAAGAGATGTACAAGGCAAAGTCCTTGTCCTCAAAGGGAGATGCTCCCATCTTGCTGACCCCCCAGACCTAAATCAGGAGGTTGTAACTAGTTCAACATTGGGTTTAGTTAGTGATTACATGACTGAGCTTTGTTATATATTGAAGATATAAACTTAGCAAAGAAAACCCTCATTATCCATGATAATAAACTCAAACAATAAAGTTTGTCTGTCACTGGTATTCACACGGACACCTTGAATCCTTGAAACATTAACCTCTCAGGATGCTCCACGACAAAGGTGTTAATGATTAATTAAGTTGGGAAAGGGCTGCCTAAATGCTGTACCATTCTCTTGAAGGTGAATAGTGAACCTGTTTACAGCTTTACAACCCAAGCTGAGAAACACATTTTTGAAAATCTTATCTAAGTCTACCCCACTGAACATTTGCTTCCAAATAATCTGAGAATTCTGCCAGATTAAAATGGGTTTCAGAGATGCCCAACTGATGCCTGAAGATGATTTCAAGAAGGAATAAGCTTCTCTTACTATGGTATCAATTAGAGACATAGTTAAGTTAAATAAATTGGGTAATGTTTTTACAAAAATATTTATGATCACTGTGGTGTTAAATACTGTTAGTGATTCTATCTGGAAAAGAATTGGCCAGGATCCCAAGTCCCTGAATTTTCAACTGACTCCCTTCAGCTGCCGCCACTCCTTCTACGTCACCACGAGCAGGATACTTAAGGCAGGGCAACCAAAGGCTTCAGCAGATTATCAGTGGACTTAATACTTTGTGAGGTTCATAATGCTGATTAGCATATAAATGGTTAATCATGAAAATAATAAAGAAAGCTGAAATTTATTCCACCTAGTACTTCCCAAACTTGTTCAACTACAAAGTACTCTATTGTTTTTGTTTTTGTTTGCTTTGGCATAGTTTTCTTTTGCATTGAGGCAGCCTACAGAACGTATGATTATCTCACAGCATTCCTTGTAGCACAGTGTGGGAACTACTTAAGTAAAGGCTCTTCCCCTTAATTCCTAGTCAAGGTTTTAACCCAAATCTTTTGCTCTTCTCTGACTTGAGGATCTGGATCAGTTCTCCGAGCTCTGAAAAACAGTCATGGGGACTGCAGGTTCTGTTTTTATGGGCTGCTTCTTGGTTCTTGCTTGGCCATGTGAGGAGCAGAAGCCTCAGGAAGAACATTTTTGCTTCTACTAAAAGCTCCACACCTTGCTGTTTGTCTTTTTTTTTTAAATTCTTTTTTTGTATTACTTTTGTTTATTGAAGTATTGTTGCAATACAATATTATATAAGTTACAGGTGTACAATATAGTGATTCACAATTTTTAAAGGTTATACTCCATTTATGGTTATTATAAAATATTGGCTATATTCCCTGTGTTGTACGATATATCCTTATAGCTTATTTTATACCTAGTAGTTTGTACCTCTTACTCCCCTACCCCTAAATTGCCCCTCCCCCTTCCCTTTCCCCACTGGCGACACTAGTTTGTTTTCTGTATCTGTAAGTCTGCTTTTTTGTTCTATTCCCTAGTCTGTTGTATTTCCTGCTGTTTGTCTTTGACCATCTCCAGAGCACCTCCTTTTGTGGGTGGAGCAAAAGAATTTCGGAAAGTTTTGAGCTCTCTTCATAGGTAACAATGACTGAGTCATTACGAATATCTTCCAGATGGGAAAGAAAGAAATCTTTATTCTGGGCATGTCAGAGCAAGTCTGGGAGGACATCAGTGGGAAGAATGGACAGGACTGTGTGTGACCTCAGGAAAACTTAATTAATATTGCTAAATCTCAGTTTCCTAATCTTTAAAATGGGAATAGTAACCTGCTTAGAGAGTTGGTATGAAAAAATAAATGACACAACCTTCATGCTTATCATAGTGTCTGGCATTTGTTGCTTGGAGTGTTAACTTTATATGGAAAATATAAATTATATCTAGTTTCACTTAACTTTCAAGTATAATTCACTTTGTGTCTTGAGGTCAGTTCAGGTAAAAAATCTAAAATTTAGCATGTAGACTTTCTCTCTAGCATTAAAATGAATATTTTTATTATTTCTTATTTGAACCATTTATGGAGTGGCCAAAGTGCCTAAACACCTGGGTAACTGTAGCATATAATCCAAACATGGCCCAAAATAGACCCTGTATTCTTTTTTGCATGGCAAGCTTATAAATACTGTCTTTTATTTTTTAAACAACTAGATTGGCCCATCAACTTGGTTTTCATGTTCCATTCCATGTCTCTGTACTTTAGAATTGCTAATTTTGTTTCTATATTACAATACATGGAGTGTGGTTTAGCACACTGCCCAAGCAAAGTGAAATTTTTCTTTAACTTGGTAGTCCTCCACCCTTTCTGGGTGTCTGACAATTATTTTATTTTAATACAAAATTCCTATATAAATTTGAATTTGATTTTCTACAGTTCTATTTTCTATGTGGGAGAAAAACTACCGTTTCAATTATATTCCAGTGGCCATTTGCCAAGGCAGTAGACTTCTCAGCATCCTGCTTCACTAAATTATGCCCAATTTTAGTGAGCGAATGTATGCGAAATAGAACTGTATCCAATTATTCAATTTAAGCAGAGGTAATAGCAGCTTTGAACAAGGAGAGCTGAATTTGCTTCCCTCTAGTTTTGCCTCAGTTTAATTCAAGGAAAAAATGCTTTATTATTCAAATAAATGTTGTAAAACTGAGGTATTCAAATAGATTGATTTCCCTTTTTTGTTTGACTTTCTATAGCATCAACTAAGAGATCAGCAAAATCATGGGATTTCCTTTGAGTTTTACCACCTTGGGATTAATTTGCTTCAGTTTAGTTTGCTGCTCTTGATAAGTTAATGTATGTACTATGTTTATTAAGAGCGTTTGGATTTAAGCAATCCATGTTAACCTGGGGTACTCTTTTTGAGCATCAGATATGTATTCAGAAAGCAGAATGAGATTAATTTTACTCTGTGGCATCCATTTTATTTTCCTAACAGGCAAATCACCCACATCTTCTGGGAACTCCATCGATGTAAATATTTATTTTTTAAACCCTGCCTACCATTGCGAAAGGTAGTGAGATGGTCAAGCTTCTTCTCGCATTTGCTGATGTTATTGTATTAGTTAAGATACTTTTTAAAAATAATTTTTTTAATTTTTATTTATTTTTGGCTGTGTTGGGTCTTCGTTGCTGCGCGCAGGCTTTCTCTAGTTGCGGTGAGCGGGGGCTACTCTTCGTTACGGTGCGCGGGCTTCTCATTGCGGTGGCTTCTCTTGTTGCGGAGCATGGGCTCTAGGCACGTGGGCTTCAGTAGTTGCGGCACGGGGGCTCAGTAGTTGTGGCTCGCGGGCTCTAGAGCACAGGCTCAGTAGTTGTGGTTCACGGGCTTCGTTGCTCCACGGCATTTGGGATCTTCCCGGGGCAGGGCTCAAACCCGTGTCCCCTGCACTGGCAGGTGGATTCTTAACCACTGTGCCACCAGGGAAGTCCCGAGTTAGGATACTTTGAATTCAACAGGAGAAAGTTTAATTCTATCTGGCTAAAGCACCAGAGCATCTTGATGTATTGGCTAATGGACTCAAGAAAAGGTGAATCTGGAGACGAATTATATCATCAGGAATCACTGTCTTTCTCCTTCTCTTTTTTCTGTATTTTCATGACCTGCCCTGGTATCACCAAGCTCACATTTTCTCAGATACTCAGTTATAGCTCCTACCATGTATGTGCCAGGCGATGTTGAGCAACACAATCATCCCAGTCTTTCAGCAATTGTACATATGGAATAGCGATGAAGGAAGACATCTGTGATGAAAGTATCAGAGAAGTCACAGAAAAGAATGAAAGCAACAGGGGAGTAAAGTTAAGAGAAGTTCTTTTTACTAAGCTCATTTCTGCTCGATGCTCCTTGGCAAGTGTTTAAAAGCCCCTCACCATCAGGCCAAACTTAAAATGGCTCTTTTCTCCAATGACCCTTTTTCTTTTGCTTCTTATTGTATCTGACCTTTATCACACCTAGAAGAAAATGTGAGAGAGTATTTTGCTACTATTTAAGACTTAGGAGCTATTTCTGATAGGTTCAAAAATAAGAGTAGCCCAAAGACTTTCATATTTTATTTCCTTCATCATCAGACTACAGCATAGTTATAAGAGTTCCTGGTCTTTGCTATCTTCTAGTTCTTGTATTTCCTATATTGAGAGATAAGTGATAAGAAATACAGTAAGATATCTAGAAAAGAAGACATATTAAAACAATAACCTATTGCCAGTTGTCTGCAGAACCCTGATAATGATATGAAAGAAGCTGAGAAGATACTGGTAAATCTTAGGAAATCCAACTCTGAGTAATTCCAATAGCTGGGCAGAATTATATTTGAAATCTAAATATTTTTCACAATCCTGTTCCAAGTGACAAAAATATCCCATACCTTTTCAAGCAGGAGTTTTAAAAATTTTAGGTCATTTATGACTTAATAATTCTTTGAGCTTTATTCTTTTTTTTTTTTTTTTTCAATTAGAGCAGTATTTGGTACAAAGGTGAAATGAATATTAAACAATTTTTTTTTTTTTACTTTACCTTGCCCTTTAAAGATTCCCCCATGTCTTAGTTCAGATTTAGTTATTGTCATATGTTCAGTTAATAGGCTGTAATTCACATTATCTTCCCAGTGGATGGAGGGACCGAGAGTGACTGGGGAACTGCAAAGCAGAGCTATTAAATTTATATTTACTGCTAATCATTTCAACTCCTGGAAGACAGCCTAATTGCAAACACAAAGAGAATGCTCATGAGAATCATGGTCATATAACTTGCCCAGTGACTTTCAGTAAGACACATGGTTTGTGAAAGCTCTTGGCGTATTGAGAGACTAAATATTATTGCAGCTTGAGTTTCCCTGTGCTGTTTCCAACTCAGGATTTATTAAATATAATTTAATGAAATATATAATTTAAAGAGACGAAGCAAAATGTGATTAGCAGCTTCCCATCCTGTCTTTTTGGGATGGGCAGCAATGCATAAGTTCCTTAAAAGACCAAAAACTAATCTAGTGCTTTTTCTATGCATAGTTTCCATTAATGTTAATGGCTTTTTCTGGGCATAGTTTCTATTAATGATAATGAGATGCCCTCTGAAGAAAAGAGAAGGAAAAAAGAAAAGAAAACTGATCTCCATTTGCTTCAAGTATTTTCTGATGTAGGCTGAGAATGAATGTTTAGTAATAAAATATACTGACTACAAAGATAGGGAGTTTTTCATCTCCTATTTTTGTTTTCATTATGTCTTAGCTTTTTAAAAGTCATATTTTCTGGAAATCTACAGAAAATACAACCGTATCGGTTGGATTAGCAGTTCCAATTGTTTATTCAACCAAAGATCTCCCACATTTAGTATATTACAAAACCATGTTTCTTTTATCTGTAGAATTGCACCTGTAGTTACTACTTAAACAGAACATATTTTAAAGTGATGGAGCAATATTTAACTATGAAGGAAGGTGAATTAAAGTCAGGGGAAAAAAAGACAGGAAAGGTGTTTTTCTTGACATTTAGTCAAGGTCAATCAAACATCTGCAGAGAAAGAGCAATGTTGTAATATGTGCTGTATGCTCAATACGTCAATTTTTGTATGAAAATTGTGTGCTGAAAAGGGCATATGTTTAAAATCCTGCCTGGTGGCAGCCTTTTAATAGTCAGTCTAGGGGCTGAAATGGATGGAATACATTCTTATTCCTAAGACTGTAATTTTCCTTTCTTATCTATTGTTCTTTTTCTTTGTTCTGTTCCTATGGTCTCTAGAATAAAACAGCATATTTCCTAATGCATTAAACAGGCCACTCATAAGCCTCTCATAAAGCTACTTTTTGTTCAGAAATCTTAGGCTATACCACAGAAAAGTACAGCAAAATGATAAATCGTTTGAACTTCTTCAAATGGTCACTTCTAAAAAATATCCAGGTTCTCTCATATTACCCTGGTATGAGTGTGGGCATATGTGTATGTGTGTTAAACTCTGTGGGCGTTTTTCATATTCTTTAATTTTCTTTATCACTAATTTCCATCCCATCTGCAACTTGGTATTCATGTCCCTAGATCAGCGTACAAATGAGAATTTCATTAACTTTAAAGCTTAACTGTAACCAAAAATATTAATATTAAAGCCAGAATCATAGTTAGTATGTTTTATGGAAAAAGACATGATTTTTCCTTGCTCTCTTGTCCCTGGGTTGTCCCGGTTTCATCTGTCTTTTCAGTTTCTGGCTCAGAAAAAATTTCTTGAAAGAGCACTAGCTAGATCCCTGTTATCCCCCAGGATTTCATATCCTGTCAGCCCCTCTTTCTGGTGCAAGGGCAAAAGTCTAATCTTATATGCTTAAAGGCACACAGGAGAGAAAACTCTGAAAATATACATCTGTGCTACTAAGAGATTTTGAATGAAAAAAGAAGATAATGTAGATTTTATTCAAGTGTGCTAATTTTACATTCGAATACTACTACTGAAATTTAGGACTGCTGAGACTCAACACCATGATTTGATGGTTAATGTTGCTGCCACGTTTTCAATAAATCAACCATTGATTATAGGACTATTTCAGTCACTGGTACTGTGCTGAGTGTTCAGAAGAATACAGAGGGAAAGAGACAGTTCCAAAATAGGAATGTGTATATTTATACACACACACGTAACAACAGAGAAGGAGTTCTAAATATTGCTAAAGACGATAAATGCTTGATTAATAAATATATGAGTTACGAATCAATGACTGAATAAACTCAAAGGGGCTAAAGAACTTCTAGATGGTGAGGTCACAGCAAGAGATTATGAAGGGGTCTTTGAGGAGGTTCTTAAAGACCAAAATTGTGGTAGTGGGAGGGAAAGATATATTTTAAACATTTTAAGTTAAATTTGGTATGTATTTACCCAGGAAGCAATTTGAAATAATAATATGTATGATTCTACTTGTAAGACATTCTAGAAAAGGCAAAACTGTAGGGAGAAAAATCTGATGAATGGTTATCAGGGTGTTGGAGGAGGGGGTTCACCACAGCAGGGCACAGTGGAACTTTTGGGCTGGTGGGTTTGTTTCATATCTAGGTTGCCATGGTGGTTACAAAACTGTATGCATTTGTCACAACTCACCAGAAGGTATACTTTACAAAGGGTAAATCTTCCTGTATGGAAATTATATCTGAATAAACCTGATTTTTAAAAACAGTAAGGTTCTGAAATTCATTTTTTGTTGTGCTAGGCACTATGGATATGAGAAAGAATGCCTACCTTCAAGGAACCTGTAAGCTAATTTGTTAAGTTAATTAAAATTAATGTGCATGGGCATTGGAGTAAAGGGAAAGAGCAATAAATTGAGATTTAGGCATTCCGGATTCTGTTGCTCCTCTGTTGGGTAAATCATTTAACCTGTGTTCACGTGTCTTTTCATCCAGTTAGGTAATAAGATTGACCAGTAGATGGATTCTGAGATCACTTTCAGTTCTAAAGATTTATGGTCTATTATTTTGGTCTGGTTCCACGTGTTAACAATGAGAAGAAGTGGGCTTTCTTGAGAAGTCACCGATAATCTATATTGACATATCATAAATTGTATGAAAAATGATACTCAGAGTTCCAGACAATATAAGCACAAAATAACTTTGAAATTCAACCCTTAAGTTTCAGTTGCCTAAGACAAGTTCTGACCACCAGGAGTGTAGAATTTAGCTGGGGAAATAGCACATCCAGTAGTTGTATTAAGGTCAACAGTGGCCATCAGTGTCAGTCCTTAGTCCATCCTCGTGGTCTATCAGCAGCATTTTACACGTTTGACAATTTCCTCCTCTGCAAAACACTTGTTCTCTTGGTTTCTAGAACCACACACTTTTCTGTGATTGCTTCTTCACAGTCTCTCTTTCTGCTGCCTCCTCATCTCCCTGATCTTTAACTAGTAGAGACCCCTGAAGCTCAGTCATGGGCCTCTTCTCTTTTCTGTTTATACTCACTCCCCTGAAAACCCCATTCTTTCTCATGACTTTAAACAGCATCTCTATGTGATACTTTCAGATTTTATCTCCAGATTCTACACTCACATCCCCCATTTACTATCCAAACTTACACAGACTTCAGTTGTCCAAAATAAATTTGATATTCCTCTCAAAAGTGTACTCCTTCTGGAATATTATTCATCTTGAAGGATGGCAATCCATACTTCCTGTTGCTTTTTCCAAGGACCTTGAAGTCATCCTGAGTTCTTCCTTTCTCCCACACATCACATCCAATCAGCAAATCTTGTTGGACCTACCTTACCATGATTTGATTGTAATTAAAATGTAGTCGGGATTTAACCACTGCTCACTATTTCAGTAGCCTGGTAGTTGTTTTCTGTACTTCAGTCTATTCCCAAAGAAACTGAGAATGATCTTTTAAAACTTTAAATCAGATTATGTGAATTGTCTGCTTAAAATCCCCTGTATCACCACTACCCATATCACCCGGAGTAAAATCCAAAATTATTCCACTGACCTATAGGTTCCTATATGATCTTGTGATTCCTTCCCAACACCCACCCACATACACACACATGCATGCTTATTTCTTTTTTTTTTCTTTTCTTTTTTTTTTTTTTTTTTGCTGTACGCGGGCCTCTCACTGTTGTGGCCTCTCCCATTGCGGAACACAGGCTCCGGATGCGCAGGCTCAGCGACCATGGCTCACGGGCCTAGCCGCTCCGTGGCATGTGGGATCTTCCCGGACCGGGGCACGAACCTGTGTCCCCTGCATCTGCAGGTGGACTCTCAACCACTGCGCCACCAGGGAAGCCCCATGCTTATTTCTTAATTATTTATTCCACTCACACTGGCCTCAAACATGCCATGCTTGCATTCCCCTCGGAGCCTTTGTATGTGGTGTTTCCTTTGCCCAGAACGCTTTTCTCCCAGACATTCACATCATTCTTTATCTAACCCCCTTTGATCTTTATAAGGTCACCCTTTTAGTTTAGTTCTTTTGCTACTATGTTTTCCAGTGCCACCCACCCACACTTCCTCTTCTCCTTTCTTTATTTTCTTACCATATCACATACTATATATGTCATGCATTTATCTAAGTTACTTTTTGTTTTCCCATTCTAGAACACAAGCAGAGGTTTTTGTCTGTTTTTTCCTCCATGTTTAGAAAGAAAAGTCTGATTTTTCAAGAACATGTGTTAATGGAGGCTATCTCTGGGAACTAGAAATGAATCTTTGCCCTAACAAGTACAGTGGAACACCCTCAGAACAAGCAGTCTGCTGCTAGTGGTTTTTAATGTATACTTCTTCCATTTGAGCAGATCTTGTCAGATGAGATTAAAATGTCTTCACAACAGCTAAACACAGAGAACAAAACCCCATGTTATGTGAAGAGAGCAAGTGAGGAAGGAATTACAGTTCACAAGGGTGATAGCTTTAGCGTAGGACACTGGAAAGAGAACTTCTTGCCAGTCTGCTTGAGATAATTAGCATAGTCAAGTATCAAGCATTGCTTCGGACCTCATTAATACAACTCCTCAGGGAGGGATTTTTACTTGGAAAAATTAACTTTTCCTCTCTGAGAGCACTGAAAAGACCTCCTCCAGCCTCTGGTGAGGATCTGAGCTTCTCCATTATCACATCTGGTAACAGAAGAGAAAGTACTTTGATTCATCATCACATTCAGATAAGTGAAGAAAGAAGCTTCTCAACAAGTGCGAATAGATTTTGGTAAACAAATGGGATTTTTCTTTTTGAAGGGAGATTGACACAGCAAGTGTATCTGCTCTATTTACTGCAGCTTGGCTGTCCAGACTTGAAGGGCTGCCTTCAGTTGTGTTCAGCATATATTATCACCAAGCAGAGTATTTATGAAAATTCAATGACTATACTACTTCCTCTCCAAAGATTTTTGAGGAGATTCTGCAAAGAAAATTGCCTTTGCAGACTTTATCGAATAGGCATTTCTGCATTCCTGTTGCATGTTGTTTCATATTGCACTATAAGTAACACATAGCTTTATTGACCTTTGGCAATCTTTAGGAAAGCCCTAGTATTTGAGGTTTACTTTAGATTTACTTTAAGTATATCAGTGGCTCAGTCTCACCTAGGCTCAATAATAAAACACTAGGACCTTTCCTTCCTTCCCAATCAAAAGAACCGTAGTCTATGTGCCTCCATTTTGCACCTTACTTTATACTCTCCTGGGTAAGAAGCTTTATTGTGAGAAGCTCAATGTAGTGTTTAAGATAATTTGAAACAAAACAGAGAAGATTTAATTCCAAGTTCTTCCACTGGCTAGCTATATGATCTTTGCTAAATCCTCTGTAACTTAGTTTCATCATCTGTAAAATGGGGATTATTATACTATCTATTTAGAGTTATTGGGAGAATTAAATACGTATAGGGTTTCAAACAGTGTCTGTCATACTGTAAGTGCTTAATAAATGTTAACTCCTATTTTTATTAACACACTCTAAGTTGAAGTATCAGCAATTAATCAAAGTCACACTTAGTCAGTGGATCTTATGAAGTGATCAGTAGCTTACCCAAAACTCTCATAAAGTGTTTTAATGGAAATAAAGGTTTTGTAGCATCAGTAATTACTACAGTGAGGATAGAGTAAGTGAAAGGTTTTATTTAGTAATATGTAGAAGGACTGGTTTTTCATAACTTACACCTGTGTTATAACAAATTCCAGAGGACAATATTTAAGGAAAATAGAGAATATGTATTATTATCCAATCAATAAATTCAATGATTTTATTAATTTACCTACCTTTATGGAAATAGACTTTCATGTTTAAACAACAACCAAAGACCGTGGAATTGGATGTCTGTACTTCCATGTCGTGTTGTGGATAGCATGTACCTCCGTTACAAAGCCTGTTTAAAAAAGGAATTATTTTTTTAAGGTTATGAGGATGAATTTAAATTAATATGTTTATCCCCTAAAACTAAACTATAAACACCACTGTGATTAATAGTTTGCTAATATCTGGTTCCTAGGCCTATTTTCTACCTTTAGCCATAGGTGTGTACTTGGATGTGTGCATATCTACTGGATTGTGTGTGTGTGTGTGTGTGTGTGTGTGTGTATTTGAGTCCTTGACCATTTTCCAGAGTGTCTTATTCATATTTTATAAAGATGTATATAGGAATGCATATTTTTAACCTTGAGATTTTATTGATATTTTTCTCTACCTCATATATATTTTGTTTGAAAGCACTGTACAAATCAGAACACACTGAGGTTACATTTAAGTGACAAAAACAGAGAAACATTTCAAATATAAATATTAAATTGTCTTTTTGTATATTCTTTATTATTGGCTTCTTCTTTTTTTTTTTTTTTTTTCTTGCGGTACGCGGGCCTCTCACTGTTGTGGCCTCTCCCATTGCGGAGCACAGGCTCCGGACGCGCAGGCTCAGCGGCCATGGCTCACAGGCCCAGCCGCTCCACGGCATGTGGGATCTTCCCGGACCAGGGCACGAACCCGTGTCCCCTGTATTGGCAGGCGGACTCTCAACCACTGTGCCACCAGGGAAGCCCGCTATTATTGGCTTCTTGATCAATAGTAGAGCAGGACTCTGTTAACAGATGCTCCAAGGAGAACATATGATGCAGACCAGAAGAACTAATTGGGTGCTTGTGTTAAAAGTATAACAGGTTCCTTCTTTCACTGAACCCAAAACATTTTTCTAAAAAACTCATGAAAAGTGCCTTTTGTAATATTTATAAGAATTGTATATTTTAAATCATTCTTGAATGCCAGTGGAAATGTTCAAAAGAGCAAAACAAATATAAAAATGACTCCAGTAAATATAGGAAAATGACACTGAAACAGATTGGTTTGGTGGCAATTGCAAGGATTGATATGTAAAAAGAAGGCTTTCTATATACATCCTTATATATTAGTTCCTTTTTTCTTATTAGCTGAATTAGGATTTTGAGACAAAATCTCTTGAGCTAGGATTACACTCTTTTACTATATTTTGCCCTCAACCTGGAAGAGACACTTTCTCCATTTTACATTCAAATGATAGATTTTTTAAAAAATGAAGCTACTCTTTCAACCTTTCTCTGTTTATGATAAGGTTTTGCATCTCCCTAATCCCTGCCACTTGACAAAGAAAGCTCAGATAAAAGACAAGGGGAAACTTACAATTTCTTTGGGGATTTTTCAGGAGGATTTACATCCACGCTTAATTGTGACTTCTGCTAAAGTTCTCAAATAAAAGAAGACCCGAAGGTGTTTACCTTAGGGAATACATTTAGCAGGGAAAGTACCCCATTAAAAAATCAATGGATTTTGATTTTTTATTTTATTTAGAAAAAAAGATTTTTAACAGACCCAGTCTTCCAAAAATCAAAAAAAAAAAAAAAAAGCAGATAGTGTTTAGAATTCTGACAAAGCATAACCTAGAGATAAAATCATGCAGTGGTTACTTCTGGCTAAAGTTCTTATATGCTAATTTTCAAATTAATATCTGGGAAAATTCTAACTTGGATCAGGTGAGCAGCATGAAGCTCTTAGTGTCACAGAGACATAAGGTATGTCTTCTAAGCCTACTGGCAAATATAAATCTAAAGCTTATCAGAAGGTCTGCAAGACCAGCTAAAAAATGACAGGTTGGCATACAGGTATTATGCTTATTAAAATGCACAGTCTTTTGCCAGACAAGAATGAACCTGGCTTTAAATAGGGTAATGCAGACTTATGTGCAAAGAAATCCTTCCTACTGGTGAATTAAGATGTATTCCAGACTGATGTTCAAATAAAGACTTGACTGATGTCTGTCTTAGATTACATCATGGTCCATTTTACAGCCAATGGAAGCAAAATGTGACTGTCTGACTGATTCAGTAACCACTAAGACCATAGGGATCCCAGATTTCTTGAGACCAGTAGCTCAGCAGTTCACTACTATGGTTTCTAAAAAGAGTTATGGAGTCTGCTTTTGAATTTAAAGAAAACAAAATCAAACACAGAACCGCATTCTATTTTTGTTGAGCTACTTTTAAAAGCTAGAGAAAAGAAAAGTTTAATTTAGGAGAAATACCCTGTTATTACAATCTTTCTCCAGCTGAAAAATTCACCAATTAGAGTGCGATAATCAAATTGCTATTCCAATTTTTGTTTAAAAAATACTTAATATGCCCAGTCTATTTCTCTCCTACAAGAGAGAACAGAAATCCTCCATCTAATTTACATTCATATTATTAAAAGATTTCTTTAACAGATTAATCCTAGGCATCAAGCTTCTCTGTACATTATATTTTGCCACTCAAGATGTGGTCTGCAGACTGGCAGTATCAGCATAACCTGGGAGATTTTGAGAAATTTACAATCCCAGGACCCACCCCATATCTACTGAATCACAATCTCCTATTTAACAAGATCCCATATGACTCACAAGCACATTAAAGTCTGAGAATTCCTGCCCTACAATCTTCTTTTTCAGTGTTCTCATTTAAGGACACATTCTGTTCAAATAACATGAAGACCTTGCTTTTGCATTTTCTTCTAAATACCTTTACCTTCAGGTTCATTTGCTAAACGACAGTCACTCTTTTGGAAGGTGGCTGGTCCAATGCAGTTTCTACAATAGAAGAAAGAACACCTAGGTCTTTATTTAATTTCTTTCCAGCATAGACTTATAACAAAGATCTTGCCAATACCGTAGAGTCTAGACAATACCATAAAAAAGTAATTACATTAAATTTTTTAGCAACAGAGTCCATAGACCAATTCTAGTATTTTTCACAATAGGACTACTGGCAAGGGTATCTTACATTTTTGTCAAGTTCTTGTCAAAATTTAGAGGTGAGAAAAAAACATGTTTTTTTCCTGACAGCCTGGGGCTTTATGATTTGGCTCAGTGAATCAGTGAGAAGTACTCATTGAAACTCTTCTGGTGGCTGTGTGAAGACAATCACACTAGTCTATTGCTTATAATACTATCTAAAGCATATTGTCCTTTTTTGAGTCACATAGCAAGAAATAATTTTTGGAGGAAGGTATAATCATTTAATACTTGCTCCTCTAATCCATCTTCACTTTGGTATTTGTTTATTCTGTAGTATATGCTTTATTAAAAGTGTATTTTCAAACACTGCCTCCTATCATTCAGACCCAAATGCATGCTGCACACAAATGCCTGTTTTACTTATTCACGGTTTATGCCTGTATTAAAATTATGGATTGCAGAGCAGGATGGAAAATATTCCTCTTGGCTCTTTATTGTCCACTCCCCTTTTCTCGGGGTTAAAGGATTTTCATGGTGACCCCTAATAATTTTGTAATTCAAAAGTTGCTGTCATTTTGCACAACACTTTAGGGATTTTGCTGACGGAAAGGAACTACATAAATCTAACGGATGTTTATTATTTTATCGTCTTCAATTTTCAGTGTGAAAGCAGCAGGATATGGGCTGAAAATGTTTCAAGGTATATCTGCTTTCAGTTCTTATTTTCTTGTCCAAACAGATTCTGATAAAAACAGTCACAACCGAATGTTTTGAAGATGTCTACTTCTGCCTTTATTTCCAAGGCTTTTCATGCACACATACATTAAATACACACACACACACACACACACACATGCACAGGCAATTTTCTTTTGTTTTTGTGACTCATTTCAGAAAATATGAAAATGCTTAACTTTTGTTGGCATCCCACCCCCTTCTCTCCTTCCCATTAGATACCAGAAAGATGCAGGAATTTTTAAGTTCTTTTTAGTCTGGAGAGAACAGCACCAAGTTAGACATATTGAATAAAAACTAGCTTTAATCAATGGCACTAGGTACAGCCCTGTATTTGAGAACAGGCTGTCACGCTCATCCCACGAAATGATTTAAATTGTTGTTAACTCAGTTTGCCTGAAAATATTTAGAAATGTCCGTGTCAAGGTTGGTTGGAGGAGGAGGATTTTGCCTGTTCCTCAGAAGAGGAGGTATAGGGAATAAGCAGAGGTTTTCCTTGCTTTATTGCAGCCCCACATCTGTAGATATTCAAGTGCTCCACTTTGAGATACGCAAAGCAATTTTGGTAATTTACTGTGAGAATCCCTTTGAATGTCCTTTTTCAGTAGTGATCTGACCCCATCCCCATCTTCATATAGCTTGGGAAATGCTCTCCAGGTCTAATCTTTGACTTTCCTATTTGAATGTGTGATTTCTTTTCATTACACATCTTTTCATTTTCCACCTTCTTCCCCAAATACAGACAAAGGTTTTAATTGATAATTTCTTGTGTTTTTCACTGCTGACTCAACACTTTAGGTTGTATCTCTAATTACCCCTGTGAGGTTCAGATAATAACTTCAACTTAAGTGAGTTTTCCCAGCTTCCCAAAGTCATCTGTTAGAGCCTGAAATAACATGTCATAAATCTTTCTGATAAACTCCAATTGCTATAGTCAAGCCAGTGGAAGATCAACAAAAATTGCCTAGCTTTTTACAGTCAGTACCCCAGCAAGAGGTGCAAGCAATTATTCCTTCAGCCTGTAATGTGTTTGCCTTGTATTAAACATTGTTAGTCACAGTAGAAAAGAGAGGTTGAACCTTAGAAGAATTTCAAGTTATGCCTTCAGGCACATTTGAAAAGGTTCAAAAATCAATTAGGCAAGAAGTCTAACTGCTAGTATTAAAAAGACAGCAAATATAATTACTTAGACCCAAGATTGACCCTGTGAAAATTATTTCTTCTTAATAAGCCTTCCTAATAAGACTGCTTATAAATTGAATATAAATATACATATGTATATAATTCTGATGTAACAGAAAGACTATTGCCTCCATTCATACTGGACGTATGCTAGTAGTTTTGAAGAAATATTCAATAAAAACAAATGAGGCATAAAACTGTCATAGATGCAAAATTTTCAGGAGCATGTCTGATTGCTCCCACCCTGTTTGCTCTTCCTGTTGCATTTGCCTGCCTGATTTCTCCTTTTTCTTCAAGGCAGGTCGTGTAGGTTAACCTAGGCTGTGCAGTCAGACAGGCTTGGATTCGTATCTTACTTATACCCCACATTAGTTGTGTGAGTTTGAGAAAGTTATTGGCCATTGAGTCTCAGGTCATAAACACAATGGAGATAATAACGGTACTTCCTTTTCTGGGTAGTTGTGGGGATTAAAGGAGAAAGTGCACATAAACTGCTTCAACTATGACAGGATGAGAGTTAGTGCTTGAGGAATATTGATTCCTGTTGGTGTTATCTCAGCTTGGGTAAACTACTGGGCATCCTCAGAAATGTGTCCTTCCCCCCCTCCCCACCCCCTGTGGTCCTACTGTGTTGTTGTTGTTTTTTTAGTAGACTTTATTTTTTAGATCAGTTTTAGGTTCACAGCAGAATTAAATGGAAGGTACAGAGACTTCCCATATACCCTGTGCCCCTCACATGTGTAACCTCCCTCATTATCAACATCCCCTACTATCGTGGTACATTTTTTACAATCAATGAACCTATATTGACAATTGTTATCACTCAAACTCCATACTTTACATTTGGATTGACTCTTGGTGTTGTACATTCTATGGGTTCTGATAAATGTATAATGCCATATATCCACTGTTATTGTATCACACAGAGTAGTTTCACTGCCTTAAAAATCCTCTGTGCTCTGCCTGTTTATCCTCCCCTACCCCCGGCTTCTGGCAATGACTGATCCTTTTACTGTCTCCATAGATTTGTCTTCTCCAGAATGTCATAGAGTTGGAATCATCCAGTATGCAGTCTTTTCAGATTGGCTTCTATCACTCAGTAATATGCATTTAAATTTCCTTCATGTCCTTTCAGAGCTTGATAGCTCCATTCTTTTTAGTGTTGAATAATATTCCATTGTCTGGATGTACCACAGTTTATCCATTCACCTACTGAAGAACATCTTGGTTTCTTCCAAGTTTTGGCAATTGTGAATAAAGCGGCTGTAAATATCCATGTACAGGTTTTTGTGTGGACATAAATTTGCAGCCTTTTTGTTTAAATACCAAGGAGTGAAGTTGCTGGATTGTGTGGTAAGAATATGTTTAGTTTTGTAATAAGCTGCCAAACTGTCTACCAAAATAGCTGTACCATTTTGCATTCCCACCAGTAATGAATGAGAGTTCCTGTTGCTCCACATCCTTTCCAGGATTTGATGTTGTCAGTGTTTTGAATTTTGGCCATTCTAATAGAGGTATAGTGGTATCTCATTGTTTTAATTTGCAATACCTTAATGACAGATGGTTAGAAGCTTCTTTTTATGTGTGTATTCACCAGCTATAAATCTATTTTGGTGAGGTGTCTATTCGGCTCTTTGGCCTATTTTTCAATTTGGTAGTTTGTTTTCATATTGATGAGTTTTAAGAGTTTATTTTAGATAAAAATCAGGTCTTTCACAAACATTTTCTCTTAAGTCTGTTATATGTTTTTTTATTTTTACATCACTAGAGTTCAGTTTGTGTATGCCTTACATTGATATATCAATATGTATGTATATGGACCTTATCTTAAAAAATGGGAAACAGATTCTGAATTTGTTTTGTATCCTTGATAGACTTGTATAGTCCCCTGCATGGATAGAGATACTCAATGATTAATTGACCAAGGGAATAATTAATGTCCAATGGAAATCATTTCAGTGTAGTGACACCCCAAATTAAGGAGTTCCGTAGAGGGACCCAAGACTAGTGGTATCAGGCAGGGCCTGATACAAATTATATGATCTTCCTGCTTCATTTTCCAACATATTAAGATGCATTGTAAATGAGCATTAAGGACCAAGAGAGTCACAAAAAGATTCTCCTACAATTGGACTTAAACTTTCCAAAGGCTTTTCAGAGTTAAGGGACTTATAGTTAGATCACTTGTATAGGCAGAGGTGTGGTCATTGGATTATAGAACAGATGCCTTAGAATGAGGCAGGTTATAGCTAATCCTTTTTTGGTACAGATTTCAAAACTTTCATGAACAGAAAATACTGTAGCAATAGTGAAAAGCAGACAGTAATTCATTCAAAAATATTTTTAGTATATCCCATGTGCTGAAGCATTGTGTGGCAGCCAAAGATCAATTTGACATGTATGTTCTCAAAAAGCTTTAATGTCCTGTAGAGCAGAGGAGTTATATGTACAAATGATTATGGCGCATGGTAAATAGTTATGTGCAATGAGGATGTGCAAAATCAGGAGAGGAAGAAATTAATTATGGCTGGAGCAGAGAGTGGGCCATTGGCTCATCTAACAGATATTTATTAAGCACCTACTGGGGTTCAAGTTTCATGCAGGATAATGAGCTGCAGGGATGAGTTGTAAAAATTCAGTACCTTCAAGATCCTCACAGTGCAAGAATCAGGTCCAAGGGTAGTGAAGGCTTCAGGAAAGTATATAAGGAAAAAGCTTCTGGAAGAGGTAATATTTGGACTTGACATCAAAGGGTGGTAAGATTTAGACTTTTGGAGACGTAAGAGATGTGAGGGGAAGCACATTCCAGATATTGGCAACAGAAATGGCAAAGGCACCTGACTCTCACATTTCAAAAGACAAAGAATCTAATTTCTGATTTCTTTTGATGATTATTTTATATCCAGGAATGTATTGTTAACATACTAGTAATAGATTATATTTATTGAGAACTTACTTTGACCTAGACATTATTTTAAACATTTTACTTTTTAAAAAAAAGCTCATGTAATCCTTATTAGATCTCTGAGGCAGATATTATTTTTATTCCCAATTTTACTAAAGGAAGCAATGGCTTGTCTCACATGGGATTGGGACACACCTGCAGGCACAGTTGACACTTAAGTTCTACACTGCGTGTCAAAGCCACGACAAAGCTCTCAGGATCCTGTCTCCACAAAAGAGTTCAAAACTCAAAATATTTTAAAAACGTATTTCAAGATATGTCCGTAAAACCAAATATGTGAGAGAGAGAGAGATTACTCTGAGCCAGTAAATATAGACTCATTAAGATTAAAGTCTAAATAAGCAGTCTTGTGAAACATGGGGTTTTTATTTTCTGGAGAATGGTGGACCAGGAAGGCATCTGCTTAGGTGAGAGGATATAATGACAGGTGAAGAGAGAAAAATGGGTTTTTTTAACTCCTATTTAGAGTTTATCTTCTCTATCAAGCAGAATGATACACTAGAAAGGGTAATATAGATCTGAGGAAGTTTAAGCCCAAGATAAATAAGAGAGTTTGTGTTTTCAGACAGCAGAGCTGGAAGGGAGTATTCTGGATGAAGAAAAAGGTTTGAGTAAAACTAACACAGATGGAAGATCTGGAGGGGTGGTTAAAACCCTATAATTGCATTTTCAAATCCACAAGAATAAATACAGAGATCTTGCTAATGAACAGTGTGCGGAGGTCTGAGAATTTTAGTTTACTAAAAGCAACTAGTGAGTGTAACTATTAAAAAACCCAGACAATGTTGATAGGAGAATAATGCCTTAATTAAGGAAGATAGCACACTGTTTAGCACCCATCTTATGTGTTGCATTTAAGCTAATGTGTTCTATTAAGGTCCTTTAGAATCTAAGTTTATTAACAAGCTGGGTATCTGAAGGATGAATGGTTAGAAAAATTCTCTTAATGATTGATAGTTAAAGCATGGAAGATGACTCTCCAGGAGAAGACTTGAGCTGAGGGTGGAAGGAAAAGGACTGGATAACTGTTTGCAAAAAGGCGAAGGGTTGTCATATGGGAAAAGTGTACAGGTTACACTATATTGATCCATACTGCAGACACATTAAAGAGAGGTAACTTTCGCTTCAAAAGGGTTTTCAAAAACGAGTAGGCTGCCTTGAGAAGTAGTAACATTACTGACAGGTTTCAAATGCCTTTTGTCAGAGATATTTTAGAACAGTTTCCTGCATCGGTAAAGAGTTTGGGCCTAAGACCTCTTTCCTATTCTAAGATTTTTGTTATTTTCTTTTTCAGTATTTTAAGAATCTTTGGCAAAAGTCCCCATTTCTTTCACCAGTTGTATCCTGGTGCATCATGGTGTAATCTAAAATAATGGACCAGGAGAAATCCTATGAATTTCCTGTGTTTATAGTCTCCAAAATACATAGTTGTTTGTAACTTAAAGTTTTAAATAACCTGAGAAAATAAATGGAAATAAAGCATTATACCTAATGGGAGTCAGTTCAGAGGTCTAAGTTTTGGAAAGGAAATGAGAGGCAGACAATGTTGACAATTTTATTTTTTAGAGTCCTGATATTTTAAAAGGAAACTCAGTTTACAGGCATTCTTTTAAACTACCAATAGGAGAACAATAGACCATTTTTATGACTAGTAAAGTGAATGAGTCAATACATAGGTGTTATCAATTTTCTCTTTTTGTGTTCATATATTTGGAGAACTTGAGCGTTGCCTACTTTTTAATCGATAATCATATATGGTGCACGTTAACCATATATCATCCATAATCAGTGCATTTTGGTGGTCTGTGCTAATGTCTGTACAGTTATTTGTTAGGAAAATGTGTTGACATAGTCCAGCTCTTATAGCATAGATTGGACATTATGATGTTTTAAGCTAAATGATGAGTCAACAATGCAGTAAAAATAAAAATAAAATGAAATGCTAAGATAGAATTTTAACTTAGAAAACAAATTTATAAATCTGTATTGAAAATATTTTCATAATTTCTTTTTACAGCATTCTTTGGGTATAAAATAAATTGTAATAGCAAAGTTTGAGATAACTGAGAGTGCTAATTAAAACAGGAAATCATATTATCATTATTTCAAAGGACTATGGAATCATTTAATTTTGACTAGGAAAGCTAATCAGAAGCTTTGGGGTCACCAAACCAATTGTGCTGGGTTCACATTTGTTGCATCTTGGTCCAAACTTAAATGCTTCCCACATCTCTTACTCATCTATCATTATGTGTCATTATTGAATCTGTGAGTTAAGTATAGATCGTTACTGGTTAGTTAATTGGAGTGCAACCAGAGCCAATATTAAATATTCTTCTTTCTTTCTTTCTTTCTTTGACATCAAAATATGCTCTTTGCTTAAAGAGAAAGTGTTTCTGTTATTTTTCTGTTCATTTTTCAGGGCAGCACGGGTCCTATCTTTATGATTTCTTGAATGAAGCATTCTCTTAGATCTGGCATTCTTGGGCAGCATCTTGCATAAAATTAGCTCAAATTAAAAATTCTATCATTAAAAACTAGGTCCACACTTACAGGCTTAGGGAGAAAGAGAAGATGGCAATGATTGAGAGGGCTTTTTCAAACAACTAAGATAAAAATTTAACAATTTGCAAAATTTTGATTTATAAATGAAACTTTGAAATATTTATGGAAGGAGAGGATTAAAAAGGTCTGTGACATGGTCTTATGTTTTTAAGAGAGATGTTAAATGAATTAGAAAAAGAAACAAGATGAATATTAACATTTCTAATCATGACCTCAAAAGTTAACTAAGAAAGTTGAAAAATTATAATTAAAAATATTTCTAATGGGTCAATTCATATTTCAAATTTCAGCAACTCTACCTGTTAAATTATGTTTATTATTGTGATACAAGAAATAGCTAATGATAGTTTATTTCATTTCTTATGAAACCATTTAAAGCCTTCTTATAATAGTACTATACATTGTTTTTTTGATACAATAAACCTGGTTACAGAATTTAGATCCATATTTGCTTGATTATTGATTGTGACACACAGACTTAATCTGCTGGGAAGTTATTAATATTTCTTTTTAAATATTAGGCTTATCACTATTGGGAAACTACAGTGAAATCTCTCATTTCCTTTCCAATGGAGTCACAAATTTTATTTAGCAAAAAACTCCATGACTGTCTCTGTTAGGATGATGATACTTCTATTGGGTTTGATTGGAAGTTTGAGCACATCTTTCCAAAATGACAGCTAATACTAAAAATGATTTAAATACATCTGCTAGTTGGGAAGAAAAAAAGATACTAAGTAAAATCAGGGATACAGACAAGGAGGGAGAGAGGAAAGACACTGGCCATTTCTCTAGTTGCTCCTCCATTACAGAGTCTCTGAGCATCTGGTGATACCCAGAATTATAATAAAACCTAAAGGGTATTGTGCATCCATTTCTGTTCCCAGGGCTCCTGAAGTATGAGAAAAGCTGCTCTGACCTTAATGCAGGTGAAGATGTAGCCTACTAGTAATTCTGAACACCTGGACTCTTTTAATACCCATGAAAGAAAAGTTTCTGGGCTCTGCCTACCTCCATCTTGGCAGGTTTGTCAGTGCTCAAAGCCTCATAAGATGATAAGGATTTTGAGGCCCCAGGACACTCTCATGTGGCCTCTTCTACTTCCAGGGGATCTTGAAAGGTGTGCAGAGGGAAGCAGCATTCTGTGACTAAAAAGCATTAGCCTGGAGTGAAATAGGCTGGTTTGAATGTGACTAGATGGTGTTTTAGCTCTGTGATTTCAGAGAAGTCACATACTTGCTTTGAGTCTCAGATATCCTCTACATGATGATTGTAAGGTTGACAAACAGAGTTACTGTGAGGATTAAAGGAGTGAAGGTTTGAAAAGTAATTGATGTATTGCTTGGTATACACAATAGCAAGGATGCTAGCATCTCTCAGATTCCAAGAGGCTTACTAATATCACATCTAAGCTGCAATCTCCTTTGAGCACCTTGGACCCCTTCTGAGAAGCATAGTAGTTAAATATGGTTAAGCACACAAAATCTGAAACCAGATTGCTTGAGACCAAATCACAGCTGTGATGCTTATTAGGCATCTGTTTCGGGGCAAGTTATTAAACCTTTTGAGGCTCAGCTTCCTCATCAAATAAATGGAAATAATAACATATATTCTAATATAGTATTTCTTATAAACTGCTTAAGAGTCCCTGCAACATAGCAAGTGTCCAGGAAGGGTAGCTTTTAACATCATCAGTATCACCATCATCATCAATTCATCGTCATGCATCCACTGCCAAATACAGCCTTTCTTAAGTTTCCACTCATTTGGAAAGCTTGGGCACTAATATTACAAAACAGTGAATAAGTTGGATATGATTTCCATTTGGCCTTAGAAGATATTTGTGATTAATTTCTCAAGGGATTTTTATCTTAATGAGTTTTGATTTATGTTCATTTTGAAAGAGTGGACATGTTTGGCAAGGGAAGTATATAAGTTGGATATGAGATCATAGCATATGAATCTTGCTGTGATTTTTAATAATGAAAGATTTATCACGGTTAACCCAAAGTCCACTGGAGAATACTGTTAATCAAATGAGACGTGCCTTCCTATATGGCACTGGCTTTTCAACTATTGTCAGGGCAGACCTTTAAGTGAGTGTGTTTTGTACTTCAGTGGGTATCCACTCTTCAGTTCTTCCTTCATAAAAGGGCATTTTTCACAGACAAGCATTGTCCTTTTGCTCATCAGACTCAATGACCAGCTCCACCCTAAAGTTCTCAAGGTCCTTTTTCACCCCCAATATAAGGGATCAGTTATTTGAGGATGGGGGAAACAAGGAAAGAGATAACTAGACAGAAGGAACAGCAAAGATCCTGAGATGGGACAGAATGTGCTACACTCATGGAAATGGAAATCCAGTGTGACAGAGCAGTGAGAAAAAGAGAGAGAGAGAGAGAACATGTGTCCTTTTGATAGGTGGCTAATAACTTGACTTTGCTCCCGATACTTATCTCTCACTCTGGCTTTACTGTGTCATCAGAATGCACAAGTCTCTTCAAAATACCCTCTGGCTCTTCCAGGGGAACCATGAAAAGAGATGCTCTCAAGGAACCCCCAGTGATTACTGCTCTGGAGAAGTTAGCAATGAATATTTACCTCAAGTTCAAAATGCTCATAAATTATTTGGATTTGAACACTTTGTGTGTTTTTGGCTTCAAATTTCTAGGCCAAATTGCAGGAAAAATTTATCTTCTGACTTCATTTATTTAAAATTTTCCAGAAAAATAATTAGATGAAAATTTCTCTTCTTATTTAAAGTGACTTGTTCATTACCTGGAAACCTGCATTTTAGGGACTCAAACATTGAACTTTGTTGATTTTTCTCTTCCAGAGCAGGGAAGGTAAAAGGGTCAAAGGTGAAAACTTTTCTTTCTTCAACTAATTTGTAGAGGGTACTTGAAAAACAAGTCAAATGATTTCAAACAGTATTTTTAAGGGGAAAAGTGTACAGAGAACTCTTGCTACATCTTGAGATAAAAGAGCTCTCTAGAGAAATGAGTTAACAAGACATTCTACCCCACAAAGAAACTAAACATGTTACATTAGCTTTGAAATATAACCACAGAATGATCAATCATTTTTTGACATTGTAGAAGCAAATGACTTTTAGAAAATGTAGTGTGTCCCTGTTGCTTCAGAAAGTCTTTATGTATTACATTTCATAAAGCACATTGTTGAATGAAACTTAGGAACAAACAATTAGATGAATGTCAAGATACATACTGTTAGGTTCTACATATACATCAACAATTTGCCATTCTTAGATTGCAAGATTTTTAAAATGTGATTAGCTATCTATTTTCCAATTGCTTTATGTCTGCAAATGATATATTTTACTTTTTTAATGTATAATTCAATAATCTAGTTTTATCTCCTAGATAAATTTTCTGGATAATCCCTACATATGTTCATACATAATTTACATATCTCTGTCACTACAAAGAGTCCATATATTTATATCTGAATCTGCATTTGTACATAAAAGCATCTGTCTTTATACATACATATTTCCCCTCCTCAGGGCCTGTGCACATACTGTTTCCTTTGCCTGGGAAACTCTTACTCTCATTGTTGATTGCTTCACCTCTTCAGCTCCTCAGAGAGGCTTTCCTGAATCATTTAATGCCTCTCATAACACCCTGCCCTTTTACTTCTTGACACTTAGCATACTTTATATGCTAATATAAATTTTAATGTATAAAGAAATAATAAGAGACTTAGAGCTTCATAATGGCAGTGGCGCTGTTTTGTTAACCACTGTTTATCCAGAATTTGACAGAATGTCAGGAATATAGTAGTGAAATCCATCTGTATTTGATGAGTGAATGAATGGATAAATAAATGTGAAGATTAAACTCATGTTATGATATTTCCAAAATTTGAGTATCATTTATGCAAGAAAATCATATAATTTAGGAAAATGAATGTATGTAAACACAACCTACATACATTTTAAAAGTTCTAAGTCCTGGAAAGAGTGGTAGTGTTTTCATGAAATGGACTGTACCTAATAAATACTTGCTAAATGTTTCTTGACCATTACTTTATTTTCGTGGCAGTATTATTATTTTATTAAGATGAAGAAAGATCATAATCATCGGAAGCTTCAACCTTAAAGAGTCTATATTCTCTTCTGAAAACTCTTTTGTGCCAAAATTACACACATAAACATAGATTTATTTTTGATGGCTTCAGAAATCGTTACTTACCACACTGGGGATAATAGAGTCTTGCTGATTCTATAGAAAATAGTCTTTGGTGAATGCATTTCTCTGCCCATATGCACACATTTGCTTTTTCTAAGGATGTAAACAGGTCATCCTGGACTAGGAGTCAATAAAAACAAAAAGGAGAAAGGTAGCACTGTCAGCTTTTCTCTTGGAATGCGTTTCAAGTTAGGGCTCCATTTGAAGCTTGTGAAACCCAAGATAGCATTTTTTAGAAGTCAGTTCATCAAACACACCTGAAAATATTACCTCACTATTATTTTTCACAATTTACAAACACAACTTTAAAAAATGATATCCCTTCCAAACTAACCTTTTCATTTCACGTATAGCTTATAAGCATTCACCGAGTCATTAAAAATAACTGCATTTATCTCTTAATATATTTTTGTTTCTTAAAGGTGTGTTTAATACAAAGGCTAATTTTGTTTTACTTACAACCTAGTTACTAAGGTAACATTTACCATGTAGAGGACTAAATTCACCATGCAGAGATGTTTTGTCTCTTGTCTGAAAAATGGTGTGCTCCGTGCTATGGAATAGAGTCAGACTGCAGTTACATAGTCAGCTCCCCTTGAAAATGATGGTTCTGTGACACAACAGGTAAATGAAATACACAAATAATCCCAAATCTCTTTTATAGGGAAACCATTTTACATAGAAATGCCAACAGCTACTGGAATTGATAGAGCTGAATATCCTATCCCTGTCGAGTTCCTGGTGGAGGTAATAACAAGCAGTGTAATGGCCCAAAGATAAGGAATCAGAGAAAAGCAGGGAAGCAAATGTTATGGTTTTAATCAGCACCAGAAACCCAGTATTTATTGCACACAGTTTTCTGAATGACCAAGAAATCTGATCAAAGCTAGTTTAACACCCACAAGGGTTTTAAAGGCAGTAATAATAAAACAAATCAAAAAACATAAAAAAAAAAAAACAGGCCATATGTAACCAGCGCTCTGAACTTTTGACAAGGCTTAACTTAAGCCAGTGTCACCTTAGATCTCCATACAGCAACCCCAGGGGTTTGTCATGATGCCAGACCACTGGGCTAAATATTCAACCAGAGGTCTTACCTGTGAAAAATTAAGAACCTGAGATAGGTCACCAGCCAAATCAAAGTCTGTTTGATTTTTGATTTTCCAGAGGAAAAAAAACTTAATGATAGAACACATTCTTCATATATAAGGACACATTTAAAGATGAGTATTTCTGTTTTATGATGGTTGCTATTTATTTCAGTGAATGGAAATGCAGAATTAATTATCTTAATGAGCTGACTCTGATTCCCAAGAGGATAAATTAGTTTCATTTTGTTCTGCAGTTGTATGGCTTCATGCAGAGATATGCTATTTGAACCATGGGAAAGTACCGTGAAAAAGGCTTGATTACATTTCTGAACCCATGACCACATTGGAAAACTTCATAATGGTTCAATAATGTCTTTTAAAATACAACGGATAATCCAGTATTGGCTCAACTGGTAAAACAAACAAAATAGAGATAGTCTCAAAATAACAATATTAGGGTGATTGCCCCTTTCAAAGACACACCTGCCAGTCATTTAGTGGGCTAGTTTCATTCCAGCATTATTCTGATTCTCAATTTAATTTCATCTAAAGAGAGAGAATGTGAGGAAATGGAGGCATTGAAGAGTCGGTGTTATCACCAGAACTCAGGGTCTATCCGTCCTCAAGAAAAGAACTCAACACCACCATCAAGTCCTACAAATGTAGCAAGACGGGTTCTTACCCATAAAGCCAAGTCTCTCCATCCCCCCTGGAGAGGATGGTTATAATTTCTCAGGGAAAAAACACGTATGGTTTACAAAAGGCCTCCTAGGTTACTCTGAATCATTGACCTAGTGGGATATCCCCTTTCCTGTCATAAACTGAAGAATTTCTGATTTCAATAGATAATACAATCCTAGATCTCAGCTACTGTATAAATTTTGAAAAAAAAAATCTAAGACTCAAATTCAAACTTAGGTGCTTTTGATTCATTTCAAAAAACAAGTCCTTCCCTCCTGCCTCCCTCCATCCCTCCCTCTCTCTCTCTCCTACTCTCTCTCTCTCTCTTTCTTTGTTCTCCTTCTGTACTAACTACTTAGCCATCCATTTAGCTTTTTGTAAAACCATAGTATCATTGACATGGCAGGGGTCGTAGAGGGTTGTCTAATCAAGCAGACTCTGCTTCAGTACAAACAGTGGCTGGACAGTTTATCCCATAGGTGAGCATGAGTAGATTTTAGAATGTTCCCTCTTAAGTCAAACAGTAGACCCATGCTCTGACTTTGGTCAATTTTCAGCTTTTCTGAGCTTTAGCTTCTTTATTTGCAAAATAGATATGCTACTTCATAAATTGTTGTGAAGATCAATGAGGTATTATGTGTTCTAACTAAAGTGTAATGGCTATATTATTCAAGCATTACTTTAATTAACTTCCATCAAACTACTATGAAGTAAAACATTGTTTGCCAAATGTAAGAATAACAATAATAGGAGTAAGAGCCCGGCCCTGGCCTTGTCGCCGACGCAATTGTGGGCAGCGAGTCGGAGGACGAAGAGGACTTGGACGATGACACAGTAGAAGGATGTGCTCTCACTCCCTCTTGCAAGAGCACCAGAATCACAACTGCTGAACAAGCATTGACAGGAAGACACTGGAACTCACTAAAAAAGATACCCCACATCCAAAGACAAAGGAGAAGCCACAATGAGACAGTAGGAGGGGCGCAATCACAATAAAATCAAATCCCATAACTGCTGGGTGGGTGACTCACAAACTGGAGAACACTTATACCACAGAAGTCCACCCACTGGAGTGAAGGCTCTGAGCCCTATGTCAGACTTCCCAATCTGGGGGTCCGGCAATGGGAGGAGGAATTCCTAGATTATCAGACTTGGAAGGCTAGCAGGATTTGATTGCAGTACTTCAACAGGACTGGGGAAAGCAGAGACTCCATTCTTGGAGGGCACACACAAAGTAGTGTGCACATTGGGACTGAGGGGAAGGAGCAGTGACCCCATAGCAGACTGAATCAGACCTACTGCTAGTGTTGGAGGGTCTCCTGTGGGGGTGGGAGGGAATCACTGTGTCTCACTGTGGGGACAAGGACACTGACAGCAGAAGTTCTGGGAAGTACTCCTTGGCGTGAGCACTCCCAGAGTCTGCCATTAGCCCCAGCAAAGAGCCCAGGTAGGCTCCAGTGTTGGGTCGCCTCAGGCCAAACAACCAACAGGGAAGGAACCCATCCCCACCCATCAGGAGACAAGCGGATTAAAGTTTTACTGAGCTTTGGCCACCAGAGCAACAGCCAGCTCTACCCACCATGAGTCCCTCCCATAGAGAAACTTGTACAAGCCTCTTAGACAGTCTCATCCACCAGAGGGCAGACAGCAGAAGCAAGAAGAATTACAATACTGCAGCTTCTGGAACAAAACCCACATTCACAGAAGGATAGACAAGATGAAAAGGCAGAGGGCTATGTACCAGATGAAGGAACAAGATAAAACCCCAGAAAAACAACTCAATGAAGTGGAGATAGGTAACTTTCTAGAAAAAGAATTCAGAATAAGGATAGTGAAGCTGATCCAGGGTCTCAGAAAAAGAATGGAGGCAAAGATCGAGAAGATGCAAGAAATGTTTAACCAAGACCTAAAAGAACTAAAGAACAAACAGAGATGAACAATACAATAACTGAAATGAAAACTACACTAGAAGGAATCAATGGCAGAAAAACTGAGGCAGAAGAACGGATAAGTGACCTGGAAGACAGAATGGTGGAATTCACTGCTGCGGAACAGACTAAAGAAAAAAGAATGAAAAGAAATGAAGACAGCCTAAGAGACCTCTGGATAACATAAAACGCAACAACATTCACTTTATAGGGGTCACAGAAGGAAAAGAGAGAGAGAAAGGACCCGAGAAAATATTTGAAGAGATTATAGTTAAAAACTGCACTAACATGGGAAAGGAAATAGCCACCCAAGTCCAGGAAGCACAGAGTGTCCCTTACAGGATAAACACTAGGAGAAACATGCTGAGACACATAGTAATCAAACTGGCAAAAATTAAAGACAAAGAAAAATTATTGAAAGCAGCAAGGGAAAAATGACAAATAATATACAAGGGAACTCCCATAAGGTTAACAGCTGATTTCTCAGCAGAAACTCTACAAGCCAGAAGGGAGTGGCATGATATACTTAAAGTGATGAAAGGGAGGAACCTAAAAGCAATATTACTCTACCCCGCAAGGATCTAATTCATATTTGATGGAGAAATCAAAAGCTTTACAGACAAGCAAAGGCTAAGAGAATTCAGTACCACCAAACCAGCTCTACAACAAATGCTAAGGGAACTTCTCTAAGTGGGAAACATAAGAGAAGAAAAGGACCTACAAAGACAAACCGAAAACAATTAAGAAAATGGTCATAGGAACATACATATTGATAATTACCTTAAACGTGAATGGATTAAATGCTCTAACCAAAAGACACATGCTTGCTGAATGGATACAAAAGCAAAACCCATATATATTGCTGTCTACAAGAGACCCACTTCAGACCTAGAGACATATACAGACTGAAAGTGAGGTGATGGAAAAAGATATTCCATGCAAATGGAAATCAAAAGAAAGCTGGAGTAGCAATACTCATATCAGATAAAATAGACTTTAAAATAAAGAATGTTATAAGAGACAAGGAAGGACACTACATAATGATCAAGGAATCAATCCAAGAAGAAGATATAACAATTCTAAATATATATGCACCCAACATAGGAGCACCTCAATACATAAGGCAACTGCTAACAGCTATAAAAGAGGAAATCGACAGTAACAGAATAATACTGGGGGACTTTAACACCTCACTTACACCAATGCACAGATCATCCAAACAGAAAATTAATAAGGAAACACAAGCTTTAAATGATGTAATAGACCAGGTAGTTTTAATTGATATTTATAGGACTTTCCATCCAAAAACAGCAGATTACACTTTCTTCTCAAGGGCGCACGGAACATTCTCCAGGATAGATCATATCTTGGGTCACAAATCAAGCGTCAGTAAATTTAAGAAAATGGAAATCATATCAAGCATCTTTTCTGACCACAACGCTATGAGATTAGAAATCAATTTCAGGGGAAGAAAGGTAAAAAACACAAACACATGGAGGCTAAACAATTCATTGCTAAATACCAACAGATCACTGAAGAAATCAAAGAGGAAATCAAAAAATACCTAGAGGGCTTCCCTGGTGGCGCAGTGGTTGGGAGTCTGCCTGCTGACGCAGGGGACGCGGATTCGTGCCCCAGTCCGGGAGGATCCCACGTGCCATGGAGCGGCTGGGCCCGTGAGCCATGGCCGCTGAGCCCGCGCGTCCAGAGCCTGTGCTCCGCAATGGGAGAGGCCACAGCAGTGAGAGGCCCGCGTACCGCAAAAAAAAAAAAAAAACCTAGAGACAAATGACAATGAAAACAGGAGGATCCAAAACCTATGGGATGCAGCAAAAGCAGTTCTAAGAGGGAAGTTAATAGCAATACAACCCTACCTTAAGAAACAAGAAAAATTTCAAACAATCTAGCCTTACACCTAAAGGAACTAGAGAAAGAAGAACACACAAAACCCAAAGTCAGTAGAAGGAAAGAAATCATAAAGATCAGAGCAGAGATTAATGAAAGAGAAACAAAGAAAACAATAGCAAAGATCATAAAACTAAAAGCTGGTCCTTTGAGAAGATTAACAAAATTGATAAACCATTAGCCAGAATCATCAAGAGAAAGTGGTAGAGGACTCAAATCAATAAAATTAGAAATGACAAAGGAGAAGTTACAACAGACACCACAGAAATACAGAGCATCCT
The DNA here is from genome assembly GCF_964341445.2 of Mesoplodon mirus. Taxonomy (NCBI): domain Eukaryota; kingdom Metazoa; phylum Chordata; class Mammalia; order Artiodactyla; family Ziphiidae; genus Mesoplodon; species Mesoplodon mirus. The sequence goes on along the minus strand of NC_138990.1, from coordinate 65,952,202 downwards.
AAGAGACTACTACAAGCAGCTCTATGCCAATAAAATGGACAAGATGGAAGAAATGGACAAATTCTTAGAAAGGTATAACCTTCCAAGACTGAACGAGGAAGAAACAGAAAATATGAACAGACCAATCAAAAGTAATGAAACTGAAACTGTGATTAAAAATCTTTCAACAAACAAAAGTCCAGTACCAGATGGCTTCACAGATGAATTCTATCAAACATTTAGAGGAGAGCTAACACCCATCCTCCTCAAACTCTTCCAAAAAATTGCAGAGGAATGAACACTCCCAAACTTATTCTATGAGGCCACAATCACCCTGATACCAAAACCAAAGATACTACAAAAAAGAAAATTACAGGCCAATATCACTGATGAATATAGATGCAAAAATCCTCCACAAAGTACTAGCAAACAGAATCCAACAACACATTAAAAGGATCATACACTATGATCAAGTGGGATTTATCCCAGGGATGCAAGGATTCTTCAATATATGCAAATCAATCAATGTGATACACCATATTAACAAATTGAAGAATAAAAACCATATGATCATCTTAATAGATGCAGAAAAAGCTTTTGACAAAATTCAACACCAATTTATGACAAAAACTCTCCAGAAAGTGGGTATAGAGGCAACCTACCTCAACTTAATAAAGACCATATGGTACAAATCCACAGCAGACATCATTCTCAATGGTGAAAAACTGAAAACATTTCCTCTAAGATCAGAACCAAGACAAGGATGTCCATTCTCAACACGATTATTTAACATAGTTTTGGAAGTGCTAGCCATGGCAATCAGAGAAGAAAAAGAAATAAAAGGAATACAAATTGGAAAAGAAGAAGTAAAAGTGTCACTGTTTGCAGATGACATGATACTATATGTAGAGAATCCTAAAGATGCCACCAGAAAACTACTAGAGCTAATCAATGAATTTGGTAAAGTAGCAGGATACAAAATTAATGCACAGAAATCTCTTGTATTCCTATACACTAATGATGGAAAATCTGAAAGAGAAATTAAGGAAACACTCATATTTACCATTGCAGCAAAAAGAATAAAATACCTTAGAATAAACCTACCTAGGGAGACAAAAGACCTGAATGCAGAAAACTATAAGACACTGATGAGAGAAATTAAAGATGATACCAACAGATGGAGAGATATACCATGTTCTTGGATTGGAAGAATCAATATTGTGAAAATGACTATACTACCCAAAGCAATCTACAGATTCATTGCAGTCCCTATCAAATTACCAATGGCATGTTTTACAGAAGTAGAACAAAAAAATCTTAAAATTTGTATGCAGACACAAAAGACCCTGAATAGCCAAAGCAGTCTTGAGGGAAAAAAATGGAGCTGGAAGGATCAGACTCCCCGACTTCACACTATACTACAAAGCGACAGTAATCAAGACAATATGGTACTGACATAAAAACAGAAACATAGATCAATGGAACAAGATAGAAAGCCCAGAGATAAACCCATGCACATACAATCACCTTATCTTTGATAAGGAGGCAAGAATATACAATGGAGAAAGACAGCCTCTTCAATAGTGGTGCTGGGAAAACTGGACAGCTACATGTAAAAGAATGAAATTAGAACACTACCTAACACACAAATAAACTCAGAATGGATTTGAGACCCTAATATAAGACCGGACACTATAAAACTGTTAGAGGAAAACATAGGAAGAACACTCTTTGACATAAATCACATCAAGATCTTTTTTGATCCACCTCCTAGAGTAATGGAAATAAAAACAAAAATAAACAAATGGGACCTAATGAAACTTCCAAGCTTTTGCACAGCAAAGGAAACCATAAACAAGATGAAAAGACAACCCTCAGAATGGGAGAAAATATTTGCAAACATATCAACGCACAAAGGATTAATCTCCAAAATACATAAACAACTCACGCAGCTCAATATTAAAGAAACAAACAACCCAATCCAAAAATGGGCAGAAGATCTAAATAGCCATTTCTCCAAATAAGACATACAGATGGCCAAGAAGCACATGAAAAGCTGCTCAACATCACTAATTATTAGAGAAATGAAATCAAAACTACAATGAGGTATCACCTCACACCAGTTATAATGGGCATCCTCAGAAAATCTACAAACAACAAATGCTGGAGAGGGTGTGGAGAAAAGGGAACCCTGTTGCACTGTTGGTGGGAATGTAAACTGATACAGCCACTATGGAGAACAGTTTGGAAGTTCCTTAAAAAACTAAAAGTAGAATTACCTATGACCCAGCAATCCCACTACTGAGCATATACCCAGAGAAAACCATAATTCAAAAAGACACATGCACCCCAATGTTCATTGCAGCACTATTTACAATAGCCACGTCATGGAAGCAACCTAAATGCCCATCGACAGACAAATGGATAAAGAAGATGTGGTACATATATACAATGGAATATTACTCAGCCATAAAAGGGAACGAAATGGGGTCATTTGTAGAGCCACAGATTAATCTAGAGACTGTCATACAGAGTGAAGTAAGTCAGAAAGAGAAAACAAATATCGTATATTAACTCATATCTGTGGAACCTAGTAAAATGGTACAGATGAACCGGTTTGCAGGGCAGAAATCGAGACACAGATGTACAGAACAAACGTATGGATGCCAAGAGGGGAAAGCAGCAGGGGTGGTGGTAGTGGTGTGATGAATTGGGAGTTTGGAATTGACATATATATACTAATATGTATAAAATGGATAAGTAATAAGAACGTACTGTATTAAAAATAAATAAAATAAACTTCAAAAAAAACAGTAGTAGAGCTCACAGGTGCTGAGTGGCTATTAAGTGTGCTAAGAACCTTATATGCATTATCTCATCAAAAGAAGATTACAGCATGATGAAAACATTCTGGATTTAAATAGTGGTGATGGGGGCTTCCCTGGTAGTGCAGTGGTTGAGAATCTGCCTGCCCATGCAGGGGACACGGGTTCGAGCCCTGGTCTGGGAAGATCCCAGATGCCACGGAGCAGCTGGGCCCGTGAGCCATAACTACTGAGCCTGTGTGTCTGGTGCCTGTGCTCTGCAACAAGAGAGGCCACGATAGTGAGAGGCCCACGCACCGCGATGAAGAGTAGTCCCCGCTCGCCGCAACTAGAGAAAGCCCTCGCATAGAAACAAAGACCCAACGCAGCCAAAAATAGATAAATAAATAAATTTATATAAATAAATAAATAGTGGTGATGGTTGCAGAACCTCATGAATGTTCTAAAACCACTGAAGCGTATACTTCAAAAGGGCAAATTTTATGATAGGTGAATTAGATTTCAACTAAAAAAACAATGTGTATGTGAAAGAGTTTTGGAAAATTACAAGTGTAGAGGTAGTCCACAAAGTGCTGTGAAGGATATAATATGAAGTAAGTCAGTCTTGTTTCTTACTCTCAAGCTCTTTATAATATGGTTGAGGAGTTAAAACAGGTACATAAGAACTAACACCTAAAACAGGGTATGAGGGAGTACCGTCATGAGCTTACAAAGTTTTATTAGACAGTCTGAGGACCAAGAGATGAGTGATGTACCCAGCCTCCAGGAGAGTGATATCATTGTCAGGATATAGTTTCATGGAATCAAAGGAGCTATAGCATTCCAAAGAATGGGGATATAATAAAAAAGGTATGCTATCCTTAATGAAGATTTGATGAGAAAATGAAAATACTATTTTCTTAGAATGTATGACCCTAAACAAGATCTTTCTAAGGTGGTATCACCCTAGATCTCAGGCACTTCTGGTTCCTTATTGTGTGGCGCTATGAAATGTAATCAGTTAAGAAGAAAGGTGTGGGCCTCCCTGGTGGCGCAGTGGTTGAGAGTCCGCCTGCCGATGCAGGGGATACGGGTTCGTGCCCCGGTCTGGGAGGATCCCATATGCCGCGGAGCGGCTGGGCCCGTGAGCCATGGCCGCTGGGCCTGCGCATCCGGAGCCTGTGCTCCGCAACGGGAGAGGCCACAACAGTGAGAGGCCCGCATACCGCAAAAAGAAAAAAAAAAAAAAGAAAGGTGTACTTTTCAGTAGCCCTACTCTTAACTCCATTCTCTGAGCATGCCTTGGTTTCAAGATCTTCTGGAACATGGACACAGTTGAAGACATTCTTTTTTACAAAGTCCCTCCAACTTGGTGAGGTTCCAGTACTGATATTTATTAGCTATATGAGTCAGGGTACATTATTTAAAGTCTCTGAGCAGATGGGGAAAGTAGCACTTAACTTTTAGGTCAGCTGGGAGTTTCAGGTAGTTACTTGGTATGTTTTTCAGTGCCTGGTACCTGGTGAGCCCTCTGGTATGTAGGGCCTAGAAAGAGAGATGGGGGACAGAGAGAACATATCTTCTATGTCCCTGGGTATCTTTGGGATCCACTGGCTGTATTACAGCTGTCCAAACGCTGGCCACACAGTCGGAGGCTCCCTGAGAACCTTTGGAACCCTCCCCAACAGTGCTGCTGCCAGTCCCTTAACTCTTTTGTGGGTGTGAATATTTGCATGCATGATGTATCTTCTCAATTTGATTCAAAACTTCCTGAAGGGCAGAGAACACACTTTACTTGTTTGTATTGTCTACACACTTAGCAAATGCAGAATTCATATTATTCGATTTTTATTTATTAGCTGAATGAATAAAAAAGTATAAATCAGTAGGGAAAGTGGAAGATGGGAGTGGTAACCTCTTGTTTTTGAAATGGTGTGGGGTTTCTTTTGGGGGGACAGGTTGCGTTTCCAGCTCAGTGCCAGGTTAAAATAACTGGACCCAAACCACTTCTTGACATTATGGCCCATCTAGATTGGTAAACACAATCTCTACCAGCCAGTAGGACCCCTAAGTCATTCATTTGGAAATGTTTTGGGGTTAAATGAACAATGATCTGAATCAGTGTGTTTGTTTTAAGGTTAGAGAACAGGCGGCTCTCTGACTTTGGCGCTCTGCAGTGTCACTTACTCCCGGCAATAGTGACTATAGGCCCCAGTGTCCCCTTCAGCCTTAAAACCTCTGTTCCTTGGTGAGGGTTAGTCTCTGGAAGGGCAAAACATAACACTCAGCCTGACTCCGACTTCAGTTGACAACGTAGACTTGGACCATGAGAGTTGTTCTGTACTCAGAAACGAACGCAAGCATTGAGTGCATTTGAAGACATCGTCAAGTTTTCTCTAAAGGGGGGCCCTGGAGTATAGAACTGTATCGTGTTGCACAAAAGAAGCTTATAGACCATAAACAAGCCTCCTTGCTAATCTACATGCCATCCTGGGTTGCACACTTGTTCAGTTGCTTAGTGATACTCTAAGAGTATGATAAATAAATGAACAACAAAAAAAGAAGACAATTTTTCACTTTTTACTGTTTTCCTGGACATAGTTGAGCCAAACGCTTCTTCATAACAACCCCAGAGTAGGGGAAAAGAAGCAGTGGACGTATGTGTATGCCATACACAAGCTAAAGCTTTATATATGTGTATTCTGTTTCATCTGTTTCGAATGCATATAGATTGAGCTATATCTGCATCTATAACACACAAACATCCTACTTGAAGTATGCCCAAGATATTGAGTATACCATTAAATCTTGATCTTTGTTAAAACAAATATTTTTCCAATGAATATGTGATTCAGATGGAATTAAGAGATGCATTAACTATGGTGTCACTTGCTAAAACTTTCAAGTTCCTTTCTGGTGTCATCTTCATTTTTCCTTTTAACTTGGCCTAATAATATAATCCTTATTCCGAAATGAGCTTTTGTGAAAAAATCAGTAATTACCTTTGTCACTATTTATTTAATGAATCCATGGAAAGACTTCATTAAATTATAAATGCCTTGTTACTGATATTCTCATAATAGATTTTTGAAATTATGGTGGGAGCCAGTTATCTATTTCAAGGAAGACACAAAGTTGAAAAATCAGTACATGTCCAGTGAAATTACTGCCGGTTTTGCTAATGCAATGTCATGAGAATTTGCCAGGGACAATCACATTTAATCCCAGAGAATAAGAATTTAAAATGAATTTTTTTAAATTGTAATTATCTATTGGCAAGAAAGTTTAGCAAGTTTTGTTTATATAATTGAAATGACTTGCTACCCTGTCAATATGGGAGGGATGTGTTTTGAGAATATTTACAGTTTCTGAATGGATTTATAAATATTGGTCCTCTAAACATGCTTGATATTAATATTTTATAGTTTATATACCTTTTCTAATTTATTTGTTTTTAGGGAAAAAATTGGCCCATTGGCTATTATTTATGCTTAAGTTGTTTTTCAAGGACTTGATGCAACCTGGGGTGAGGTAAATAATGTCTGAGTTAGGGTACAGTCTGTTATTTGAGCCTACTTTGGTGGTATTCAGTTCTGGTCTATCTGACTCTGGAGTTTGAATCCATGAGATGTTAAAGATGTTGGAAGTTGAAGAATCAACATATGCAGGGAAAGGTGGGCATCATTTAAAAGTCAGGAGCTTTCCAAGTATCAGCGATTCTCACTGTTTCTTAATAGTTTGTTTTACTATGTTGCAATAAATGAATCCCTGAGAAATCTGGGCATTTCTTTACCCTAGAAAATAAGCATTTTACATTTCATATTGCAGAAACATTTACGGATAAGGTAAAAGACTCTTTTTCAGAGTTTGGTGCATTTTGTATCTTTAGCATTGTAATGCGTCTATTCACAGAACTTGAATCTCCTTACTGATTAGAACTCTGATGAAAATAGCCTACTATAGCCTTCCTATCAGAACAAGTAGGAAACTTGAAGAATTTCTTTCCATCTATCCTGGGATAAGGTGCATGACTATAATAGAAGAGACAGTAAAACAGTCAGCTCTAGAGTAACAAATATCTCCATGTACTTGTTACGGCGAAAGAGCTGATTCCTAGGTTGCAACAGGAATTTAAACCTGATCTGTCGAATATTTCTTCCTGACCCCAGTAAAGTCTAGGAAATGTCTCAACACTACCTTGGTCATTTTTAGATAATAAAAAAAATAATCTGTTCATGTTTAGACATAAGTAATTTCAGCTTACTCCTTTGTAATAATGAATACAATTTCAGTTAAAGCCAGTCCCTTATCCCTTTACCCCTGCTTGGGCTGCCTTAGAGCTGCCACTTGCACTGGGTGAGGGAGCAAGGTTGTTTCTCCTCTTGTTTACACGACGTTTACTCTTCTTCTCCTTGACTCCTCCAGGGATGAAGCAGGAGAAGAGGAGATAAGGGGCAGAAATGATCTTACTTGGCTAATACAATAGTAACTGTCTAACTGTGCTTAGCCCATGCTTAAGATTGACACTGAGGGGCACTCTTGGGGGGCATTTTGGTGGGGTTTTTTTAGTTCTCTTAACCACCTCCTTCAGATGGTCATTTAGGATTTCTGCCTCAGTCCCTGGGCACCCATCACTACAACTCCAGGTTCTTTCTCTTGAGTTGTCTTAACTACTCACCACCTCTCTCCCCAGGGGACCTCTTGGATAGAATACAACACAATTTAGTGTTGACTCTCTAACCCATGGTCCACGTATAATGCTCACATGTTCCTTCTAACAAACTAATGTACGGGTGGGCCCTGGTGCAGTAATAACTTGTTGCTCTGCCATCAGAGCATCAGCCAGTCACAGTCTCTCCCCTTGAAGATTTGTCAGGCAAGCGTCAAATCCCAGGCAAGGGCAACTGGGGTTGCTGATTGCCCCAACAACTGCCCCAAGTTCCAGGAGACAAGTATCAAACTTTCTGAGGTGTTCCATTAAAGTCCCTTTCCTGAGCACCCCTAAGATAAGGGAAAAGTAACCTTCTACCTTGGCGGTACATGCAAATCACATCACATTCAAAAATCCTCTTCTAATTATCAATCGCTTCTTGGTCTTTCTTGCCTCTTTAATGGGCTGCAAATAGGTAATTAATTCAGGGTCTTAAAAGCAGTTTTCAGTGCTCTTCTTTGCAAGTCTGGCTTAGGCAATCTTGTACCTCATTTTGTAAAATGGAAGTAGAAATCTGTGTTTGTTTGTTTGTTTGCTTTTTACTTATTGGTATCTCAGGATTGAAGCTGAAACTGAGACAAAAAGAGTCCATTTTAGCATCCTATTATGTCCACATATCAGTTGCTTACTATCCTCTATAAAATTATTTTAAGCACTTATTGATTGATACATACAATCTGCAAAGCATAATAAGAGGCTCCGTGGTGCTCCTGCTCTAGCCAGAAAGATAAAACAGGTAACAAAGAACAACCAGATTTACCAAATCTGCTAACTGCAGCTAGAGGATGACCCAATATTACTAAAATTCAGCCTAGTGTAATGAGTGGGAACTCAACCTCTGGAGCCCGACTGCCTGGGTTTGAATCACAGCTTTTCTCTTTCTAGCTGCATGACCTTAGCCAAGTTACTTAGTCACTCTGTGCTTCAGTTTCCTCATCTGTCAAATGCAGATAAAATAGTACCTCTTTCCTGGGGCTGTTAGGAGAAATACCAGAGTTAGTATTTGTAAAGTGCTTAGAACACTATAGAAGTGTTGTCTAAATAAAGATAATAAACCTCTTAAATAAGAATCTTAAAAAATTCCCTGTGGAGTTATATCACATATGTGTTAAAATATAAATATGCCATGTTAAATATTTTACTGAAAATAAGCAAATAGGAATTCTACCAAAGTGAAAAAGTAATGAGTGCTTGCACCAAAGACCTATGCTAAAAAGATGTCTAAAAATGTCTTTATAGGCCCTTGGATAAGAGGTTAGTGTTTATTGGAATCCTGTTGTTTAGTTGTCCTCTGAATCAATCTATCAAAAACCGAAATGCCTTACAGTGGCATATATTTAAAAATAAGGATCTTGAGAAATATGGTAGAAAATAAAAATAAGCCCAGGGGAAAACAGTATAGCAAGGGTCTATGCAGCTTGTAAAATTTCCCTACTCACTTTGACTCTGAGTTTCCTAATAACCAGTCAGAAAGGAAATGTGCTTTTAAGTCATATTGTTCATCAAGCCCAAAACAAATCAAAACACAATAAAATAAAAACCATACTAACCTATTATTAGAAAGAGATCTTTTATGGACACTAAGAACCAGGAATAAGAAATATAGAAGGGGACAATGACAATGATCAGTGTCCCAAACAACATCTTCAAATACTTCCCTTCAATTAATGCAGTGTTATACAAGATTTTTTTTTTTTTTTTTTTTTTTTACAATAACGCTCAGTGTAAACTGATGCCATGCTCTTGCTGCTTAGTTCAATGATGAGAATCCAGCAAGAGGTCAAGAGGATGTGGTCCAAATCTTCTGGTTTCTGAAATTCTGATTTTAAATTTCTGCAGGAATGGATGGACTATATGTCCTTTACATCCCTTTCCCCCCATGTCGTTCCTCTCAACTGAGGTTTGATAAAAGGTGAGCTGCAGACAGTTTGAGGTTATGTGCTCTGACAAGGGCCCACAGTGCAAGTATTCTGTGCTACTGATTAAGGGCAAATCCACATGCTTTAAAAATCAACTGAACTTATGGTAGAGTTGACAGCCCTGCTGTTAGAGAAGGCGTCTCAAAGACAGAGGACATAAGCACATGTTTCTCTTTGCTTCCTTGTATTATGAAATTATAAAGTTAACAGCCACAAACTTTGCACTTAGAACGTTGCTTTACATAATTCAGAGAGGTAGTTACTTTTAGATACCCATATCTTAACTTCATCTTAGCTTAGGTATAAATGAAGAATGAGGGAACTGAATTCTAACTCTAGCACCCCTCTATTTAGTTATGTGAACTTGAACAACTCATTGCACCTTCCTGTATCATAGTTTCATCATCTGCAAAATAAAGAAATTCAGTGAATTTCAGATTCTTAGCATATGATGATTTTTTGGTGTGTAAATAATGATTGTACTCATTAAATGCCTGTCTGTGTACCATACCCTGTAGAGTGATTTTCTATATTGTGAGCTTTTGTCCACTTTGTATTTAGAAATAGACTTCATTGCTCTGATTTTACCAGTTATTAAAAGGGAGAATTTCAAGCCTCATTTTTCTCGTGAAATGGAAGGCGTGGATTAAAGGAGCTATGTTAAAGAACATTAAAATATATCCTTTAACACAGGCAGCTGTGCGCCTTGTCTGTGGCAACCTCTGGGAAGAAGGCAGCTCAATTCTCTTGAAAAGCGTGTCTTTTGGAATATCAGTTATCCATGAAAGAGATGCTTCAGATTTATCCAAATGTTAAGAACCTTGTCGGAGCTTTTCAGAAGTAAAATCGGAGGAAAGCAGCTGTTGTTCTGAAGCATGTTTTTAAGCAATACCCTGTAGGTAATTCTTAGTAAATGATGATGAATCAACACAACTTCATATAACTCTTTCTACTCCCTTCCTCCCTTCCAGCATCAAGGAAAAATCGGAGTTAAATTTAATGTTGGGACAGATGACATCGCCATCGAAGAGTCCAATGCAATCATTAACGATGGGAAATACCATGTAGTCCGTTTCACGAGGAGTGGTGGCAATGCCACGTTACAGGTGGACAGCTGGCCAGTGATTGAGCGCTACCCTGCAGGTAAGCCAGTGAATGTGTATCGGGGGAAGATTTTATGAAAAACAAACTGGAAAACGAAGCATTGTTTTCGTCCGTTTCACCCAATTGTGGGTTTTCGGAGAAACCATCAAGTATTTATCAGATTTTAGAGTCACGTGAATGTAATGCTGTCCTAATCTGTTCTTGGTACAGTGTACAAATGGCATTTTATAGGAGAACTTGAAGGCACACGTTATTGTTTGCAAAATTCGGGACATCAGTGAAACCAGAAAAATGCACACATAAAAGGCACAACATGTCAAAGCTCTTTGTTAACTGGATCCTTGCATTTGAACAAAGGAAAGGCTTTGTCAAAAGTAACAAAGTTAAATTTTAAACCTAAGAGAGGGAATATCATAACACTTTTCTCTGAAAGAAAATAGGAGAGTTCCTTTGATGGTGGTACATAGCTGAAACTCACGAAAGCTGCAGGAGGACCATGGGACAAACAGAGAAATAGTAAAGAACTATATATAGTACCATAAAACAGCAGTTATAAGAACATGTAAGTAAATGAAATTTGTTTTCACTGTCATATAACCATGGGGTTTCGCAAAGATTCTGTGACACTAGTAGTATTAGTCATTTCAAGTCTATAAAATGTATGTCAAGCTATTATTGATAAAATAAAAATTATCCTGTTCATCATTAATGAGTTTTGTCAGTACTGTTATTGAAACAAAGGCAGTAGATTAGAAACTTAAACCAGTGTTACTTGTGATTGCATATATTCTCAATTTTTAAAATGCTATTTTAAAGTAAAATCCAAATTAAAAGTCCAAAGGTATTTTACTGAAATTATCATCCTTTCCATATTTTAGTACAAAAGAGGTTACTAAAAACATCAGTCTCATTTATCTGTGTATAGAAAGATAAAGAAAGGTTAGTATAAAGAAAGATTATAAAAAGAAATTTTTATTTTGCACAATAAAAATTATTACCAAAATTTATATATAAATTTCTCTATTACAGTATTTGTTTCTTGAAAGAAATAATTCGAGGAAGTAACTAACTTACTAAATAAAGATCATTTTTTTTTAGTACTACTTACGCACAATTATGGAATAAAATGTCTGTGATACCCTTTTGGACCTTTTATAATTTACAGCATCTACATCTTCAAGCCACATTTCAAACCTATTTTATAAATCTGGTGCTTTACAAATATTTGCTGAATTAAATGTAATAAAAAAAAACCCTGCTCTATGACAAAATTCAGAAGCAAGCACATTAATAATATGCCCAGTGCCTTTTATAATACTGGCAAATAGTAGACACTCAATAAATATTTGCTGAATTGATGTCCTTGGAATTATCCCGGTTTTAAACTACAATTACAAGAATGCACACCTTCTGTTACCAACTTTAATAAGACTAAGGAATGGAAGATCTGGCAAGAAAGTGACTTAAATATGTATGCAGTGCTACATAGCCCCTGCTAATTAATCCCTTACTGCATGTACTGAATCCTAGTAGAAATGTAATTTTTATGATAACTGCAGCCTTAGTGAAACAACAGAAACGTAAACTGGTGAATTTCCTAAAATCCAGATTAATCAATACCTATTTACTGAGAGGAAGTCATTGCACTGGACACCACTGAAGATATAAAGTAGGATGAGATCTAGACTCTGCTCCTGGGATGTTGTCATCCGTGAACAGTGAACCTGGCCATGTAAAATGATAAATCCTGTTACTATTACATGTGGCAGTTGCCTCTTGAAGCCTAGCTTTGTTTCACCAGTTAATTCTTTAAAATTATCTTAGTTTAGTAACTTTTCACTCTTATCATACTTCCAAACTAGTATCTTTAAGAGCCCTATTCTAGAGAATGTTAATGGTGACTTATGAGAGGAGAGAGGAAGTCCCACTCTCAAGTTTGTTTGGGAAATTCTGGGTTAACTAAGTTAAAAATATCTATGCTTGTACTTTGTTATATTAATACCATACTGAATCTCTAGAAGAGAAATACAGTATGCATTTCCCAAGCACAGATAATCAGAACCTCGTTTTCTAATGCACTAATGCGCTTGGATAAATATTTTATGTTTTTAAAAATTTCTATACCTCACTATTTTAATATATTTTATCTGACTAACAACCCTTTAACTGTGCACATACCAGATACTATATTCTAGGCATAGTCCAAAAAAGACATGATCCCTTTCTTTTTGTGGTATGCTAATGTCCAATTTGAATGTCAGTAGCTGAGATTGGAGCAGTGTTAATTAACTAAGTCAACAAATATTTCTATATTTTTTTCTAGACTAATAGTTGTTTAATACATATGATGTCTTATGTACCAATTAAATGGATGCTCAGTATATGAAATAATATAAAATATATTTAAAAATCAGAAGCTGGCAAAATCATGATAATTAAGGAACGACCCTTCAGCAATACTCAATTTAGATGCCACCTTTTATATTTAGTAAAAGATTCTAAGTGTCCTTTCACCAAAGAGTATTTTAGATGTTATTAATAAATCAAAAGTGAGCAAAGTTGCAGTTATTCTGAAGGATACAAGCAAGGGTAAGACAGAATCTGCCCTTGAGAAAATTTGAGCACCTGTGAGGAATTTCGATACATACATATAAAAATTTAACAATCAATGTGTAAAGAACTCAGGAGAGTCACCATGGTTGTCATCAAGCATTTTATTAATCATCTGCTCTGTGTGCATTTCAGCATGATGTTGAGGTAGGAAATAAGCCATGAAAATTTCAAATACCTTTTTCTCTCAGAGCTTCATCTGCTACAATGCCATGAAGACTGAATACAAATTTACAAGTATGTGTCATCTAGATTAAAGTTTTTAGAACAAAGTGATCTTATGTATGAGCTCAACAGAAATGTCTAGCATATCTCTTTTATATTGGTTTGTGGTATGACTATTTTTATTTAAAAAAAATTTTTTTTTGGTTATTATTCATTAGAAAAACAGATGGACTAATGCTTTTACCACTAAATCCTGTAATCAGGAAAGTGGAAACCAACAGACTATATTTGGTTCCTTTTTAAGTGCCTGCACTGCAAAATATAGGTAATAGGGGTTGAAATTAGTAATTAAGTATAGCACTTAACCTTCCATTGTAGGACTTTGTGGTAAGTGCTTTTATATGAAGCAATTCATCTGGTAGCAACACTATACCTTTAATGAAAAGCACTTAAAGCATTGACCAGTGGTATTAGCCTATAATTGTCTGGAAGGCTTTCATAGAGAAACTAATTAGCAGAGGTAGATTTTATGCTCTTCTGGAGTATATGGAGTATTCTCATAACTCAACTGTTCACATGTTAGAATAAATATTGAATTTTCTGAATAGCAGACCCAGTTTTCATTATTTTCTGTGCATGGAGCAAAGTATAGAAATAATATTTTGCAAACCATTTAAAGTCAGTTAAAGCTCTAGAATATAATGCATCATTAATCCCTGATTTGTTCCTAATTACAGTTAGCAAAATTTTCTTTCTCAACAAACATAGACTTCGTCTTCTCATGATGCTAATCCACAAAACCTAACATTATTTTACTAGCCCAGACTAAAGATTTCTCCAGATAAACCACAGTTACCTTTGAGGATAAACCATTGACTTCATTTGTCTACCACAGAATGCCAAAAAGATGTTATTTATTCTGTACAAGGTCAAATATTCATTTTATTCCTGTCAAGTTAATACATCAAATCAACAAATATATACTATATTAAAGGAACTTCCTAGGCTTACCATCTGGTTACAGAGATACATAAAAAATGTTCAAGATTAAAAATATACTATGTGGGAAAATACAAGTGTTATCATATCATATTCAGCTAATTTCTGAATAAGAAAAATCAAAAGGGAAAATTGGTTCCAAGGAAGAGAAGCCATTTTGGAGTGAGTGGTCTAGCAAGACTACAAAAAATATAGGAAATTTGATTTGGGTCTTGAAAGGCTAGATTACATTTTAATGGGATTAGCAGGAAGAGGTAGAGACAGAAAATAATTAGGAAGCTATTAAAAAGCCCAGGTATCAAAAGATAAAGGCCTAAGATAAGGTGAGAGGGTATGAGAAAATAAAGAGGTTGAATACAGAATACATTAGAAGACCTAATGAACAACTGAGTAAAAGGAGAGCCATTTCTACTTTTTAGTTCCCCCCCCAATGTAAACATTGATTATTCAATGTTTTGATGCTGCAGTATGGCCACTAGACTGCATTAGGTAACAATGAAATGGAAACCTGTGATAGGAATAAGTAGGGAAGTAAGAGATATAGTTGCTGTTTACTAAGAGTTTAGTCTATCTGGGAGGCAAAGAAGGATTTTGAAAACCTACCAATGTCACATAAAACGGATTAGCTTCAAAGTTAGTAGTACAGGGTTTAGTTGTTATTAGAGTTTAAAGAAAAGAGAAAATGGCAATCTGGAGTGTTGTAACAAAGCAGATAGTTTAGGGATGGAAGATTTGAAAGAAAGAGGAATAACTCAAGGAAAGACATCATGGAGAGGGTGTAAATGCTTTTTGCATGACCATTCAATTTGGCTCAAAGATCTTATGGGTATTATCTCTAAATCTTGACTTTGTTGTCATCTTCAAAGGCTTCAGATATTTCAGGGCTCAGGGAAAGTCATATTGATGATTTCCCTTTAAATTCTACACAGTTTAGATTAATTGATTGATTTTTAGTTCAAGTCATTAATTATGTTCAAGTCATTAATTATTATGTATTTAAGCCACTCCATCATTGAAAGTTTCCTATATGGTACTAAAGTATCCATTGGTTTGAGGATTTTTATTTATTTTTACCTGAATTTTTACTATGTGGATGATATAATTGAGAAAATCTACCTCATTTATAATCATAGAATTTGAAGGAGGGAAGGAACTTCAAAGATCTTCTCTACCAGCTCCTTCATCCTTCAGACAATAAAATGGAATCTTGGAGAGGCCAATGGGTTTGATCAGGATCACTATGCTAGTTAGTGGCAGAGCCAAAACTACACTTGGAAACTCCTATCTACTGGCTCTGTGTGCTTTCCTTTATACTGTCTGGGAGACAAAAAACAAACAGAAGAGAGGTCATTAGATGTATCCTTCAACATAGCAAGGTATATTCTTCATAACTAAACATTATGATTTACACGATCAGGCATAACTGTCTATATTAGTCCATGTCACAGCCTACTGCTTCTGCTGACCCACACAGACACACATGCACACAAAACTATAGTATGAGTGTTAAAAAATAGTAGCACATGGAATAAAAATAAGTTTCTTACAGAAATCATAGTTTTTATCACTAAATTTTTGAATAGTATTACTTATTAGTAGGCACTGATTATTTTTTAACCTCACTTTAAAAACTTTATTAGCAAATTAAGGAAACCATTATGAATCATACTGTTGTACTGTTCCTGCAGCAATCAACCTTTAGGTTGACATGATTTCAAACTTTATATATTTACTAATTTATATTTATTTCTCAGTGACATCACTTGAAATTTAGTTGATTTCACTAGCTAGAAGAGGAACGGTTCATTAGAGGATTCAAGTATAAGAATTCTTAAGTATTATTTGGGAGAAAAACTGTATCTTAATAGAAGACTTGCCCCTGTCTTGGTTAAATGTAGAGATATGGGAAGAGTGTGACTGAATTTTGTTTCCCTCCTACAAAGTAAGGCAATGAAAATCTAACTCACTTATGGAAACTGATAAACCATACAGAAGATGTGAATCATTCTTTAAATAAACTACAAGTTTGTGGTAGGCTCCAACAGAAGACATGATTATTAGGACTTGGCACATAATAGAGTACTTAATAAATAATTGTTGAATAAATTCCATTTCCTCATTTAACTTCAATGTCAAAGCATTGTCTTTTGCTCATGTTTTTGTTTTGTTTTGTTTTGTTTTTTGCGGCACACGTGCCTCTCACTGTTGTGGCCTCTCCCGTTGCGGAGCACAGGCTCCGGATGCGCAGGCTCAGCGGCCATGGCTCACAGGCCCAGCCGCTCCGCGGCACATAGGATCTTCCCGGACCAGGGCACGAACCCGTGTCCCCTGCATTGGCAGGCAGACTCTCAACCACTGCGCCACCAGGGAAGCCCTTGCTCATGTTTTTTAGCTAAAAATACATAGGTACATGGATAAATATTTATGTGAATATATAAATGTTTGGCTTTCTATTTGATATAGTTAACTGTTTACTAATCCAAATTATCCAAAGTAAACCTTCATACTATGAGAAATCTGAAACTTCAAATACTATAGCTTTATTAGCATTAGTGACTAAAACTCTGACTTTTTCCGTTTTAATTATCTTCTTTCACGGTGTTCAGTTTTTCTGAGACTTTGGGGGCTTTTCTTAATGATGAAGCATAATGAACTTTTTATTGAGCAGTATATTAAATACATCTACCTAAAATGCTTAGCTTCAGTGAAATTGTATCTAAGGAGATGGAAAGAAATGATATATTCTCAGACTTCTCACTTGTTCTAATATATTCTCAGTGACCTGCATTTTTTTCTTTTTTAATATCAAAGCGTTCTTACAGTTGCTGTAACGCAACCATATTAGGATTTTTAATTTTCTGATAAAGAGAAAGGTTCTCTCATGGTTTGATGGGCATCATTTAGACTACACAGTCTGGCAAACATAGATAATATAAATATATATAAATGGCAGCCCTTCTTCATGGTTTCCAGAAGATTCCCCCTTTATCTTCTTGTTCCCCGTCACTGTTTCCAAATTACAATTTGTTTAGAGATTTAAATTCTTATCATAATAAAGGGAGATGTTGACTTCACTCCTGAAAAATACTTGGGTTAAACAGAGAATGACATTATCATAAATTTTCAGTAAAGGTAGCCAACAATGTTGACTGAGGAATTGGGTTCAAGGACTCTTCTTCAAAAGTACTGATCAGGATAATGAATCTACCTACTAGTTAAAAACAATGAATCACGTATGTCAGATACAAAAAAAAAATAGTTGCCACTATAATGAAAATTTAGTTTTTAGGAGTTGAGATAGAAATAGGTTTTCAGAAATAGGTAAAGGCTAAAAGTCAGAGAAATTACATTTTTAAGGATATTAGGCTTTCAGGAAACTTGCAGGTGTTTGGCGGATTTTGAAGAGATTTATAGTTTTGTGACAGTGCTTTTATAATTTGACTATTATCCAGAAGTATCTTTATTGTAACATAGTTTATAATTACCTGAGTTCAATGGGAGATCAGCCATGTTCCCAACTTAATGATGGGCCCTTCTTTTAATTTTTTCTAAAACACTCTGATCCCTATTTTATCAAATTGCCCAGGATTGTTTTTATATTTTTATGATAAATACTGATAATAACTAGTATTTTTGTGTGTGATTAAACCGTTTTTTTTTAATTCTACTATTTGCTTTTTTTTCCTATCAACTCTTAATGTGAGCATTTGAGTACCACCTATGAGTAAGGCTCGTACTTTTCATACTATTTCCCTTTGTCTGCTGTCTATCCACTTTTCTTATCTTGTTAGCTCATGAATTAGTTGGTATTAAATGTCATTTTTTTCCTAGTAAACAATGACAGTTTGTTCAAGAGGTAGCAGAATAGCAAAAAGGTAAAAATCTCATACACTAATGTTGAAGTTCTATATGAAGTACAAAAATTAGGTAACTATCTGCAGTTTTAGATTAATCTAGATCAATTTTTCTTAACTTCCTTTGAATCTCTGCCTCTATAAGAATCTGATAAATAGGGCATCTTATCTTTAGAGAAATACACAGATATCTGCATGTACACTCAGTGATGCATATGATTTTTAGGGGTTGTGCCTCAACATCCTTATGGCCCATTAACCTCTGAATTAGAATGCAGAACCTCTGCTCTGGGTGATCTTAAGGAGGTCTAGAATTCAGAGGAAAAAATAAAGTCTATTTAATGGACATATGAGGAGGAACCTCCTCCTACCCAAATGAAGCAAGCTTCCAATGAAATGTAACTGCCCTTTATTAACCTTCTAATAATAATAACCTTCTAACCACTGATGTTGCCCTGGATGTAGCCTCTGCTAGTTCAGATAAAATTCTTTTTCTTTAACAGAACAAGCCCAACTTTTGTACTTCCAATTTAGAAAAATTGTTCTCTCAAATATGATTAGAAGAATGTCATAATCCTTCCAATAAATGGATTTTGACCACTGATACTGTGCTTGCTATAATTCTAACATTGGTGCATTGCATAATAAATATCCTTAAAATCAAAGTGCATGATTTGAGGGTCTCATTTGGATAGATATATTGGTAAGTCATCTGAGGATTTTGAAGTGTGATAGTGAAATAACAGTGTCCAATGCAGTCAAGACAAAAATGACTATTAATCTGACACCTTTGGAAATAATTACTTTTTATTATTATGAGGGCAAGGTAATAAAGCCCTTTGCATGTATAGAGGAAACTTTAGAGCTCATGGAGAAGGATAGTTTATCTCTTTTTCTCTCTGTACTAGATAATTTTTCACCTTTTTCTCCCCATCACATTGTTAATCTCTATAGTTTATTCTCTTATATATGTACTTAATTCATTCCAAGAGAACACTGACAAGCCACTCCTTCCTTTCATGAAAAATAGATCCTTAAGATAAAAAATGTTATAACTAATTAAGTTAGGAAAATATATATTCATGGTTCTGTATTATGAATGAACTACCTCAAATGTGACAAACAAAGGCATTTTGGGCACTATCCAAAGTTCTCAATTTAAAAAGAAAATCCATCTAGGGCAAGGATTGGCAAACTTTTACTGTAAAAAGCCAGGTAGTAAATATCTGGCTTTTGCGGGCCACATGATCTTTGTCACAATTACTCAACTTCACCACTATAGGTCAAAAGCAGCAATAGCTAATAAGTAAATGAATGGGTGTGGTTATGTTCCAATAAATCTTTATGAAAGTAGATAGAGGGACACATTTGACCTGTCGGCCACGGTTTATCGACCCCTGATATAAAGGCAAGACAGAAGGACACAGGAACCAATCTGAAAGAGCTCCTACTAGCCAGAAGGAGCTATTTGAGCAAGAAAATGAATATAGTATTGGATTACAACCCAAATAGTGAAATAAATATCTGTGAGCACATACTGTTATTAAGTGACTGAATAGATAGATAGACAGACAGATATGTGCGGGAGTGGGGACAGCTCTTTCTTACAGAAGAATTCCAGTACCAAATGTAGAAGGGTGATGGAAGTAGAAATTCAACATTAGAACTTCAAAGTAATAATTGTTGAAGGCAAGATTCACCAATAGATGCTAAAATTAGTGGGTAGAAGTTTGAGTAGAGGCTAGTAATTTATGTAATCTAAAAGTGTCTCCTGCAAGGGGAAAATAGAAACTTTCCACAGAGAAACTCAGCAGACCACCTTAACTAAGTGGTTGAGTTAAACATCACAAGTAATAAGAAATACGGACCTCATGCACCTCCTGATATGATGTGCTGAGAGAGGCACTTTATTTCTCTGGTATTCTTTGTATTCTCAATTAAAATTTGTGACCTCAGTCTAATCATGACAAATACAATGTGGGAATCTGGGTTGGATCCTGGAACACAAAAAGGACATTAGTTAAAAACTGGTAAAACCTAATAAAGTCTTTACATTAGTTAATAGTGTAGTAACAACATCAATTTCTTAGTTTTGGTAATTGTCCAGTGGTTATTTAAGATGTTAACAGTAGGTTAGGCTAGATGTAAGTTATGTAGAACTCTCATTACTATCTTTCACAACTTTTCTTTAAGTTAATATTTTTTAATAAAAAAAACTTTAGATGATTTTCATTTAAAAATACCTTTTATTCAATTCTGTATATTATAACATTACCCCAGAAAAAAAGATGTTAAACCACAAAACTTCATGTCTTTGTAAAACTAAGTTAGATATAATTGTTGTGACTAAATTGTATATTAACATGTTCATATGGTTATTAGGAAAGTACATTTATTCCTAAGGAATATTAACCTAATTTCTGTAATAATCCAAAGTTGCAACCTAATCTCATATTTTAGTTAGTTTTTAATTAAGACAGAATGACATAATAAATGTGAAAACCTTTTGAAATATGAAGCTTTTAAATAGGCCATATATTAAAATTTAAATTATGATGAATATTTTGTGTCAGATTTAGCCTCATGGGTTGACTATTTCTCAAAGAAAGACTTTCATCTTAAACATTTAAAAGTCTGTTTTGTTTTTAGCCTTATGAATTTTATTTTATTTTATTTTTTTATATTTTTATTTTTTACATCTTTATTGGAGTATAATTGCTTCACAATGGTGTGTTAGTTTCTGCTTTATAACAAAGTGAATCAGTTATACATATACATATATCCCCATATCCCTTCCCTCTTGAGTCTCCCTCCCTCCCACCCTCCCTATCCCACCCCTCCAGGTGGTCACAAAGCACCAATCTGATCTCCTAGCCTTGTGAATTTTACTGCATTAGCAAGCATCTAAGGTTCCAACCCCCATCCTGGAAATTTGAGACTAACTTTCCTCATGTTAAGTATTATTGAAGTAATTTGTCATCTTGAGCATATTATCTATACTGGTGGCTTGAACATTTAAAATGACCGTTGAGAACCCAAAAAAAGAATATGCCTAACATAAGTCTGTCTAGATATTACCATATGTATTTCCAATGAAGCAATGAAGTATTTTAGCTAGATATGTGAGATATAAAACTGGACAGAATAGAAGGCCATTTAGCTTCATTTTTCTACACAGTGTCAACTAATTGATAGCAGGCCATAATAATTTTTCAGGGTCACCTTTGCTGGAGCATTTTAGAAGTCCACGTGGAATCTTCAGTTCTCTCATTTATTATTTTTATTGTTCAGTTTGGCAGAGGAGTTGGATGAGGGTATATTTTCTGGTTAGAGGAGAAACAAACAAATAGAAACTTTTTAAAATGCAAAGGTTTGCTTTGCAGAAAAGAGGGGCAGGATGGTGGCGATCACAGTAGGAAACAGACCTGGGGATAATTAGATGAGGCTTGTGCTTTATGGAAGTGAAGTTCAAATAGAAGATTAAATCCATCACTTTGACTCAATAAGGAAAATGGTGTCACTCAAGGATTGGGGTGAAGAGGTAAAGAGAACTCACCCCAAATCCCAGATGTTCACAGAGCTTATTTCAATTCCTGGCTTTGGTAGGATCTAGAATCAGCAACAGTGAGTTAGGTATTCTATGCTGGGCACTCCATACTGGAACTGTGGTGGGTTTTTTACATACATTTTCTCATTAACGCTCACAAAATCTTATAAGGCAGCTTGTAGTATCTCCTTGGGATAGATGACTAAACACAGAGAAATTAGGTTACTTGCCAAGGTCACACACCCCAAAGCTCACTCCAGTGCTCTGAAGTATTATGCAATGCTATCTACACTATTTATTCTTAGTCTTGTTATGAAAAAAAAAATCAGAAAAATTTCTTCCTGGTTCCCACCAGATTGCACCTTTGTTGTGTTGAGGTCCTGATACCAATGGTTATTCTTTCTTCTGCTCAGAACTTGAAAGAACATTCAAGTGTCCCTTGGGAATTTTCCCTTGGGATTATGTCCTCCTCCTCTTCTGGTTATTCTTTTTTTTCCTGGGCATTGTTTACCTAAATACAGAAGTGAGTGCCAAATCCAACTTGTATACCCCTCTTAAACACTAAAATTGTGATAGGAAATATAGACTACACATCAAATGACCAAACTTTAGACTTAGGCTATAGACCTACCACAAGATTAAAGGTGGGATAGTGTGGAGGTTAAGAGAGAAAATTCAGGAGTCAGACTCTCTGGGTTCAAATCTTAGTTACAATACTTCTTAGATATGTGACTTCTGGCTCAGTTCTCTAACCTCTTTTTGTACTTCAGTTTCCTGATCTGTAAAATGGGTTAATGTTAGTACTTCTTAGGGTAGTTTGAATTTTCAATGAGTTATTAGTTTCAAAATACTTAGTAGTTAATAAAAACGTGGTAAGTAGTGAGTACTCAGTAAGTGTTAGCCTCACTCTAATTATCAAAGTAGTTTAGTTTTGAAATTCTGTAATTACAATAGGTACTAATATCCCCATATTAATGTGCATTTCCTTCTGAGAACAAATTTATCCTGACTTGGCTACCAGACTTGGCTTCACACACATGGAGATAAGTCTTTCCGGAAACCTCAGACGTGTAATTGCCCCATCCCCTCGTGCCCTCCAAACCCACCCTGAACCAAAACACTACAGAGACATCACTGAGGAAGGGCTGGGTTCAACATATATGAGTGGCACAGAAAATCTTTTCTGGTTAAATTTAGAGAAATGAGTACTGTGTGGTAGTCAGGGAAGATTTCACAGAGGTTGGGAATGTGAATCAGGTGTTGGAGATCCTTTGAATTTTAATATGTGAGCATTAGGGAATGCTAGCTGATGGACAGGCCACTGCATATAGTTACACAGTTACTACTGGTGAGTTAACTACAGGCACTCACCAATATGACATCAGAGGGGATGAGTGGAAGCTGGAATCCAATCTGTGCATGGGTCGGCAAGCCATGTGTCCTGACACAGAATGAGCTGTCTTTTCCTTCATACCAAGCACCTTACCTTTTGTCTGGGCTCTAACCATCAGGGGAATCTCCATCTTCAATTCCCCACAATGGTGCCCTATAATTAGGAGACCGTAAACACTATTCATATGGGCACAATTCTGAGAGAGAAAAGAAACACTATTAATAGTTACTTCTGCATAACAGACACATACCAACACTGCCCTAGGCAATCCATAACATTTGTCACTTTACCTATAAGACTGCCAGATAGAATTGAGACTATTGCTTGTCTCTTACCTGGAGAAACTAGAATCAATCTGTTAGTCATTATGCTAGCTGGCTGGGTTTATTCCTGTTCAAGTGGCGAAGCTGAAGATATTAAGTAAATTAATAAAATTAAATATTATTACATAAATAATAATTCTGAAATAAATAATTCTGGTTAAAAATAATTTTAACCAGATATGAAATCATTACCTTTTTTCCTACTGAAAGTATCTTAAAATATCAACACATTCTCAGTCTTTCATAAATCTATGCCTAATATCTTCTTTTGCTTAATCAAGTTTCACATATCATAAATTATGTTTATTTTGGGTTCAAAATAGTTTTTTTCACTTTCTGTCTAAAGATATTTTTCTCAAATATTTATTTCATGCTGAATTAGAAAGCATTGAAAAAAGGTAAGCGACTAGAAATTTTTTTTAAATCATCAGAAAATGGATAAAATTCTTTAAAGTGCTAACAGTAGATGAAGTCTTAGACCGATCCATTTCTTTAACACATTTTACATTAAGGAGCTAATGGAGGCCAAAAGCCTCCATTACTCCTGTGATCCATCAATGAACATGTATTAAGACACACTTTATGGTTGTCCCATGGTGAGCTAAACCTGGTGGGGAACAGAGAAGCAAAAAGTATTGTCTTTATCCTACAAGAGTTTGAAGGATAATTTGGGAGGAAAGATAAATCATTAGAGAAGCATGAATTGTATGGGAAATGCAAGATTATATAGCACAAAAGGTAAATATGAGGGCTGGAAGAAATATGAAGTAGATAGGAGAATACACATGTTTAGTGCTTAAAAGAAGTAACATCTGAGTCTGGTCTAGAATGGACATATGTTGGTGATAGGGCCATTCCATACAGGAGAGAGAATGAACCCAAGAACACAGGTGGATAAAGATTCCAAAATAGCACAAAAATTGGTCTTGCTCTTTGTGATGGGGTATTTATAATAACTTCATAACAATCCTACTAACTAAAGCTGAGGGAGTAATTAAGGAAGGACAGTCAGAACCACTTCCTTCCAGAATTTGTGGGTTTCTAAGGGATATCTATACTATGACAAAAGAATGCTTTTGGAGGCAGTTTCAACATGGACCTAGGGTTAGGGACATCCCAGTGGTTTCCAGTTTGAGTTCCTCTGGGTTCTCAGGAGAATTTGAGCACGTTTCTGAATCTATGATGATAAAGTGAAATTAGTAGTGTCTACCCGGACAAGACTGGTAACTGGTGCTAATGGTATGTTCCTGTTAAATTTTAATATATTCTGAGCAAATAGATAGTGATGAGCACAACTGTTTTCATTTTTACAAAGATTTATATTCCTGATTGCAATTGAATTCTTACTCTATAACTGAATTATATCTCCCCAAACCATCTTACCCTCTGACATTGCTAGCATATTATTAATAACGTAATTCACCTTATTACCCCATATATCAAAATCTTTCTAGTTATCCCATCAAAGCACTAAATCCAATGGTAGCCACTAGTTGCCAGTAATTCCTCCTTCAATGATTCCCCAGTTTCCATTATTTTCTATCTGCACTTGCATTGTTTTAGTTATGTAAGGCCTTTATCACAATTTTCCTATTATCAACTATAGATTATCTATGTTCTTCATTATGTTAACCCATTAGGTGTACAGCCTAGATGCTTATCTTCCTAAAATTGCTTTTATTATATATCTTCCTGCTTCTCAATTCTTCAGTGGCTCCGCAAAATGGACTATAGAAGGAGTAGAATTTGTGAGGATGGAGAGAGCTGTATAGTAGAATCAAATGCCTTTCTCTCAGGTCTGATATTTTTCATTTTGGAATCTTATTTTTTATATTTTATATTTTTGTTTCTACACATATAGACATTTTTTGAAAATCTGATTCTCCTGATTTACATTTTTCTAAGTAGCTTTCATAATGTTACCAATTTCTTGCCCTTGCAATAGGAATCAAAGGATTATAGGTATTTGTTTATTTTCTTTTGCTGTATTTGTAATTTCAGTTTCATACTTTGAACTTTCCTGTTATTTGTGTTGAATAAACCTAAAAGCCATTTACTAGAAAAACTAAGTTTAATGACTGAATGCAATTAGAGTATTTCAATGTATAGCCAAACCAAAACAAATCAAAACAAGAAGGTCTATTGTATTTTCCCATAATGTGTGATGATGTTCTCTCTTTACTTTTTCATTTCCTTTTAAAAGGAAATAACATGAACATAGTAGTTTTATGAGATAATTTACTTAAACTCTTAATAAGCCATGGTACCTTTCCTACTCTCTTCTAATTCTGTGGCGCTCAAGAGGCCAACATGTCAAGGTTATCAAAACCATCCTTAATAGGTTGGGAATTAGACCAGACTCTAGCTATAAAGTCTTTTTCATTTCTACAGGTCTGTGATTCTGTGTAATCTATAAAAACAAAAGTAGCCATCATAGAGTTAACACCAGCTATGTACCGGAACCTGGGGGCTTAACACAAATTACATCTCATTCTTAAAAATAATCTCATAATTTATCCCCATTTGACAGATGTGATGACACTTGGAAATTTTAAGTAATATGTCTTTGAGTTGAGTGTATTACTGAGAGTTGAACCTACGATTTTTTTAACTCCCATAAACTCAGACAGACTTGATCATATCTTTCCATAAATGTTAATAGCCTTAAGATTTCACAAATTTCAAACTGGAAACTTCTTCTCTTGGGGCTATTAAAAGGAGACTTTTCTTTTTTGGTGAGAAATAAGTCAGCTACACGTGCTATAATTTTCACCCAAGTTATCGTGACAATGTAAAGTGTTTAAAAAGCTGTTTATTCTTGATAGTATGCTATGTTGTGACCCTTACTTTGTCATGAGATAAAATGTCTTAGTCATCAAATGCAAAAATATGGCAACCTAAAATCTTTTTTGTTTTAAGACTAGTCAAATAAAGTATCTCTGTTTATACGTGTCATTAGTGACAGGCCTGGGACCCTTTACCCACGCTTTTTCAGCTCAGAGATTTGTTTAGTGTACTATACTGCCAGCTAAAAAAAAAAGAAAAACATGGCCTGCATATACCTCTTTCGGCATAAACTTTATTAAATACCAAGTTATTATAGCATAGGCCTTCTTTTCCTTCATGTTTGTCTGTTTTTTGATTGAAATATTAAGCATATAATGTATTTACATATGTCTAAGAGCTTATATGTGATGTTTCTCCTCAGAATGCCAAGGACTTCCTAAAAAAGATTAGTAGTCCTATGACTTTTTTGACTCCCCATTTTCCTATCCAAACTAGAATCATTGTATGTCCCTACACATAGTTAGCAGAGAGTCATTGTGTCAAATTTCATGAAGAGAAATGACTTCATATATAAACTTATTATGGAATTTCTTCTATTTTTCCAATGTATTGATTAGAAAAACAATCACTGTTGTGGGTACTTATTTTCACCTATAAGAAGCAGCATTAGAAGGAAATGCAGGATGGAATCAGTGAGGCTGGATCTTGGAGAAGAGGCTGGGAGCATGAGATAGGACTGATAAAGAGTCCAGGGTGGAGAGATTCGGTATGGTAAGGTGAAGGACAAGGGATAGTGAAGAAACAAGTGTCTAAGAGGGTACAGTTTATTAATTTATTTAGTAACTCATTCAAAAACATTTCTTTAAGATCTCCCATGTGCCTGGCCCTCTGTAGGGCATACAGTGGTGATCAGAAACAGACACAATCCTTGTTCTCATGAGCTTACAGTCTATTGGCAGAAACACATTACTTCAAATAACCCCTCCACTTAAAGTGTGGAAAATATACTAGAGGGAGCCAGAATGAATGTCTGGAGCTGAAGTAGGAGATGATACAGCAGTCCAGACGGTGCTTGGACTATATTATAGCATGGAGAGTGGAGATGGAAAGACACTGGTGTTGAGGATGAAGGCTTGGCTCTTCTTAAGGATGCAGGTCCCAGGAACATTAGAAGAGAGCAGAAGTCGAGGGCACTGACCAAGCTTTTCCACTCCCTCCTACCAAGCATCTTCCCAAGTAAAAAGCAGGCCAAAAGGTATATTGAAGTCTGGCTCTACAGGTAGGAGTGGTAAAGCTGTGTCCAATTTCTCAGGAAATAGAAGGGACCTTGAGATGATTGCATGCATGTAGAGCTCAAGCCTTTCTGTTTTAGCACCAATTGGTACAGTTATCCACTTGCCAGGCCTTTCACTTTCCCTGGGCACTTTCAGTGGAGGATGTCACGCTATGGCAGGACTGTTTCACAGAGGCTTGGAATTGGCATCATTCTTTAGTGATAAGCCCCAAAAGAGAATGAGAACAGAACAAGACACCCATCCAGTTTTGAGCAGGTGATAAATATTTCAAGTTAACAGTGAAAGTTGCTATTCTTTGTTGTTGTTGGCATGACTATTTAACAAGTCCCAAAAAACTAACTACCGTCTTGCAGAATAATTTTTGTGTTTATTTTAAAAGATTCCTCAGGCAGTTTCTAAGAATAGAAATTTGTATGAATAATATAGGCTCTGTCCTCTGGGACTTAAAATTTGTTTTTAGAGTTTTGGAAGTGGGCACAAGAAACATTTTGTGATCTCACAATACTTGGTAAATTGAAGAAAACCAGTATATTTCAATAAAAGAATCTCACCTAATTTAACCATTAACATTAGTAGAGATTTATCTTATGTAGTTTTTTTTTTGGCATAGGAACTTTTAAAATAAATTAGAACTCTGACACCAACACGAAATTTTTTTAAACTGATTAAAGTAATTTAAATTGATTTTATGTATTTACTGACATCAAAAGATCCCCACACTCTGTCAAGTTCTTGGTTTTGTTTTTTTTAACATCTTTATTGGAGTATAATTGCTTTACAATGGTGTGTTAGTTTCTGCTTTATAATAAAGTGAATCAGCTATACATATACATATATCCCCATATCTCCTCCCTCTTGCGAAATTTTTAATAATACTGCAGTGATCTGTGTTAATGAAGCTACAGGGGGCCACAAACTAAAGAAAATGATAATATCACATAATTTTTATTCATTTGAGAAACTTCATTTAGTGATATGAAAGGTTAAATAGTTCCTTTTGTAAAAATTGTTCTATAGACATAATGGAACAATGCCTAAATATATATATTTCATACTAGAATCAATTTTATCATTATCTTTTAACTTAAATAATACAAAATATAAATTGGTAGAGTTCATTTTGTAACTGGGCTTAACTATCAGAATTGTGGTGCAGATTATGATTTGCAGCAAATCCAGAAAAGGACAAAATGTATTATTTAACCAAAATTAAAATGGATATGAGTTTGACACTAATGTAGTACTTTATTAAAATGCAAATCCAAAATACTCACTTCTAGACTTTTTGGCAATTAGTGGCAAAATACAATCACATCTGCTTAACATCAAAGGTCTGTGAATAAGCCAGCAATATATGATTTTAAATAGTTTTAAATTATCTCTATATTAATTTGCTAGGGCCACCATAACAAAATACCACAAACTAGGGGGCTTACACAGCAGAAATTTATTTTCTCACAGTTCTGGAGAAGAGAAGTCCGAAGTCACCGTGTCAGCAGGGTTAATTTCTTCTGAAGCCCGTCTCCTCGGGCTGCAGATAGCTGCCTTCTCTCTGAGTTTTCCATGGTCTTTTCTCTCCGTGTGCATGCCCCTGGTGTCTTTTTGTGTGTCCTCTTCTTATAAGGACACCAGCTAGATTGAATTATGGCCTATTATAAAGGAGTCATTTTAACTTAATCATAACTTTAAAAGCCCTATCTCTGAATACAGGCATATTCTGAGGTACTGGGGGTTAGGGCTTCAACATATGAATTTGGGGGGGGACACAAGTCAACTCATAACAGTCTGGAAGTGTTTGAAGGGTTCTTGTGTGGAGGATGCCAACAAACCATTTATTTTCACTGAAGTCACTGCAAGTCGCCAGTTGGATTTCAAAGACTTCAGGAAAAAATTTAAATGAAGTGTTAATTAGGCCAGAGTTGTATGGCCCAATTAGTTTAGCCCTATGCTTGAAAATGACACTATCTAACTATAGATGTGCTGGATTATAAAATGACAGAGAAGAACATGTGAGGGGATCAATTCCTAACGGCGCATCAGCTTAAACTTTGTTGGACATTTTTATACTTTTGCTCTTCTCTCCATTCTGTTCGGTATTTAGGGATCCACTAGAAATCACAGATGGCTTAAGTTTAAAGGGAAGTACTGCCGGCAGTGGAGAAATTCATGGTCTTATTCTAAGTGATACAATGAAACTACTGTACCTACTGCATCCTGTAGGATGTCTGGATTTCAATTGGTGATCTCCACTCAGGCTCGGAGTTACACTTGGGCCACTACCTGGCAGGTTTTCACGTTTGTTCTTGTCAGATTTCACTGGATGGGAAGTCTTATGAGGATGTTTCCTGAACCAGGAATATCTCCCAAAGTACAGTTCCCCAGATCACAGGTGTTTGAGATACCCGAGAAGAGATTTTACTTAGATAAATATTGGACAAAGGGGTTTGCAAAGAGCAGCCATTGATTTGAAGAAGTCCTTTAGATTCCCTCTTAAAATTGTCCTCTCATCTCTTTAGAGCTAAGCATTTAAAATGAAGAGGAGACAAACCTCTACTCTTTTCAAACGTCATAATGTACTCCCTCCCTCCCTCCCATCCTCTTACCTACTTTTTTATAAAATTGAAATCTCCTAAAATCTAACCTCTGCCTGCCTTTCTCCTCTTGAAATGGCTGTCAGAGCAGTGACATGCTTCAGTGAGTGGGTAGAAAGAAGCCAGAGGAATGTCTACATGGTGAGAGGGGTGTGTGTCTGTACAGCTGAAAGAAGAAAGAAGACAAGCTTAGAACATTAAACATATCAGAAAAATGTAATGGTTTAATTATAAAGGTCTCTGTAGATGACGACCAAAAATCTTCATACATTTCCCAAACTATGAGATAGTTTAAAAAAAGAAAAGGAAAAAAAAACCCCTACCAAGTCAAAGATTTCATACTCTTTAAAACATTTGCAGTGTTAGAAACATTGATGATATTTTGTTTTTAATGGCTCTAAAATTAAATCCATCATAAAAACCCATAGACAGAATGTTTTAACAAAATGGCCTAATGCATGTCTGCTTGATCCTACCTTAAATTTGGGGCTGTCAGTCCTTAGCGCTGGAGGTCGTCTTGCGGGCCTTACAGTCCACTGACCTCGTTTTACAGATAATAGGACTGACTTGCTTTAGGCCACACGGTGTCCGGCTTCATTTACAGTTTCTGTGGCCCTTCTTTGTCACAAGCATTATGGGGGAAAAAGAAGACTTTAAGACATTCTAGTTGAAGTGCATCTCTTAGAATCATTAAAATACAGATTAAAATGTCATTTTGAGACCTCAGTGATATCTAAAGTTTTCTTATTCCAGGAGCGGCTTTGTCACCATGCTGCTGCACTGAACAGATAGTGGTCCCCTAAATTCTATTTTCCCTCTGGGCAGGTGCCTTTGGCTTTTTCTTTTTGTGTGCCCTCCTCAAGTTAATGACCTCCTTTCAGTTCCCACTGGTTTACCTTCAGCCATGCATAAACCTCTGAGAATGAAGCTGACATTGCTTAGGAGAAAATGCAGTGATTTTGACAAAGCACCTATAGGGTTCAGGACATCACTTATAATAAATCAGTTCCCTGGCCATATTTTGTCTTAGGAAAGAAAAATAGATTTATTTTCTACTCTTTTTCACACCTACCTCAACTACTTTCCTATGCTCATATGGCTGAGAAACAATTTCTGTGATCTCTGTATTTCTAAATATATCATATTAGGCAAATTTTACCAGATAACAGATAATGACACAATCATAATATAATGGCTAATATTTACTGGCTGCTTACTCTGTGCCGGGCACTGTGCTAAGAGACTTACATATATTATGTCACTTATTCTTACAAATACTCATTTTACAGATGAGAAAACTGATGCTCAGAGGCGTTATGCTCCTGGCCCAATGTTACCCAGCTAGTTAATAGTAAAGCCAGGATTTGAACCCAGGAATTAAAGCCCAGTATCTTAACCACCAAGGGTTCTCTTTCCACAATGAATCTGACCACAGGAGTACTTTCTTCTAAGAAATAATTGCTGACAGCCAAAACAAAATTTTACTGGAGGAAAGTTATTTTAGGGTTTCTAGTTCAAATCCATAGTGTTTCATTTATCTACAAAAGAAAAAACTGGTTGTTTTGTGTAAGAGGTTTTACATTTTATGAAACTGAAGAGGCTGGCCTTGATTAAACAGCTGTATCTCAGCCTATCCTTTGTACTTCCAGGGCATTTAATCTTAAATAATTTGTGTGCAGTTGACAAGCCCCATCTTTCTAATTGAAAAAAATCTTCCTGCCTTCCAATTACAAGTAGAGGAGAGAGATTGAAGTCCATTGAAAATGAGGTTAGAATGCAGTAGTAATCAGAGTTACTCTTCTTCACTGAAGGATAGGGAACTTTATCAATACCATTTACAGGCTATATCAGACCATGTAGGAGACATTTATTTATTTCCTCTTTCATAGACCAGTCTAAATATTAAGAGGAATACACTAAAAGTCAAAGTTGGTATGAGGAGGTAGAAAATCCAGCTGTACCACATATTTCTCTGACTTTCAGAAATCAAGAACTGGGAAAAGAAGTCTTAGAATATATATAAGTTCCTATTAGGAAGAATAAGCCTAAATGTTGACATTATGACTTAGAAAGGGCTTAAGATTCTCATATCTGGGAAAATGGCAAAATGCCATTTGTAAGGTACTGTGAGTCTGTTCGTACGTTTCATTTTCCTTAGTCTCACAACTGAGTGATATCCATCAGTGGCCCTCTCTGTTTTTGTAGCTGTTAAACCATTCTTCTGTCTTAAATGCTACACAGCTGCCACAAAAGAACTCTTTAGTATGCGTGATAACAGAATATGACCTCTAATTTATCAGAGTACGTTCTGTATTTTCTTATCTGCTTGTCCCTGTTGCTTTTCATTTCTTGCTGCTGGTTTTTGATATGATACTTCAGTGTTTTTTGCATTAGGAACCCAACAGCCTAGAAGACTTCGGGAAGAACCTGTAAATATTACCTACAGGCAATGACACCCAAAGTTCACAAGATTACCTTTATTTCTAATTCTTCTGATGGAACAATATCCAAAATAAAATTTTTGAATGTAAGTAGCTAATAGGAACACATGCTCTTAGAAATCTTTGTACAAAGGCACACTAGATATCTTAATGTAGTTCCACATAACAGAGGGACATGAAGGGAGAAATTTCTTAAGCCAGTTAGAAATGTGCTGAGCTTCTAATTTCTTCCCCAAAGCACTGTTGAACTCTGCTGTAGACGTGGCTTTCCATGCCCAGCATCACAGCAGTCTCACATGAAGATATCGTCTAACTGGATACAAAGGCCTGCTGTTTCACAGGAGCTGGGGTGGCTTCTGAAGCATTAGTCACGAATATAGCATCACCTACTTGAGCAGTCTGTCCTCTTTCTAGCTGTATAAATGGGCTGACTGACAGGGGACTTGGGTGTGCCACCCTTTCTTGCTATAACATTGAATTAAGACTACATTTAATTTGTAGAAAATGCTTTTTTGTTTAAGAAATGGAGCAAAATTGGAATACCTATAAATACAATATCAATAATATTAAATTAAAATTTGAAAAAGATCACTCATGATCCCTCCATCCTAACACAAATATTTTCATTTTGCATATTGCCCTCAAATTCTTGCCAACAAGCATAGTATTTTTTAAAATAAATTTTAAATTTTATTTTATTTTTTTATACAGCAGGTTCTTATTAGTCATCAGTTTTATACACATAAGTGTATACATGTCAATCCCAATCACCCAATTCATCACACCACAAGCCCCACGCCCCGCGACTTTCCCCCTCATGGTGTCCATACGTTTGTTCTCTACATCTGTGTCTCAACTTCTGCCCTCTAAACCGGTTCATGTGTACCATTTTTCTAGGTTCCACATACATATGTTAATATACAATATTTGTTTTTCTCTTTCTGACTTACTTCACTCTGTATGACAGTCTCTAGATCCATCCACGTCTCAACAAAAGACTCAATTTTGTACCTTTTTATGGCTGAGTAATATTCCATTGTATATATGTGCCACAACTTCTTTATCCGTTTGTCTGTCGATGGGCATTTAGGTTGCTTCCATGACCTGGCTATTGTAAATAGTGGTGCAGTGAACATTGGGGTGCATGTGTCTTTTTGAATTATGGTTTTCTCTGGGTATATGCCCAGTAGTGGGATTGCTGGGTCATATGGTAATTCTATTTTTAGTTTTATAAGGAACCTCCATACTGTTCTCCATAGTGGCTGTATCAATTTACATTCCCACCAACAGGGTTCCCTTTTCTCCACACCCTCCCCAGCATTTGTTGTTTCTAGATTTTCTGATGATGCCCATTCTAACTGGTGTGAGGTGATACCTCATTGTAGTTTTGATTTGCATTTCTCTAATAATTAGTGATGTTGAGCGGCTTTTCATGTGCTTCTTGGCCATCTGCATGTCTTCTTTGGAGAAATGTCTATGTAGGTCTTCTGCCCATTTTTGGATTGGGTTGTTTGTTTCTTTAATATTGAGCTGAATTAGCTGTTTATATATTTTGGAGATTAATCATTTGTCCATTGATTTGCTTGCAAATATTTTCTCCCATTTTGAGGGTCGTCTTTTCGTCTTGTTTATGGTTTTCTTTGCTGTGCAAAAGCTTTGCAGTTTCATTAGGTCCCATTTGTTTATTTTTGTTTTTATTTCCATTACTCTAGGAGGTGGATCAAAAAAGATCTTGATGTGATTTATGTCAAAGAGTGTTCTTCCTATGTTTTCTCTAACAGTTTTTTAGTGTCCGGTCTTACATTAAGGTCTCAAATCCATTTTGAGTTTATTTTTGTGTTTGGCGTTAGAGAGTGTTCTAATTTCATTATTTTACATGTAGCTGTCCAGTTTTCCCAGCACCACTTATTGAAGAGGCTGTCTCTCTCCATTGTATATTCTTGCCTCCTTATCAAAGATAAGGTGATCATATGTGCATGGGTTTATCTCTGGGCTTTCTATCTTGTTCCATTGATCTATGTTTCTCTTTTTATGCCAGTACCATATTGTCTTGATTACTGTCGCTTTGTAGTATAGTCTGAAGTCAGGGAGTCTGATTCTTGCAGCTCCGTTTTTTTCCCTCAAGACTGCTTTGGCTATTCGGAGTCTTTTGTGTCTCCATACAAATTTTAAGATTTTTTTTGTTCTACTTCTGTAAAAAATGCCATTGGTAATTTGATAGGGATTGCATTGAATCTGTAGATTGCTTTGGGTAATATAGTCATTTTCACAATATTGATTCTTCCAATCCAAGAACATGGTATATCTCTCCATCTACTTGTATCATCTTTAATTTCTTTCATCAGTGTCTTATAGTTTTCTGCATACAGGTCTTTTGTCTCCCTAGGTAGGTTTATTCCTAGGTATTTT
Organism: Mesoplodon mirus; assembly: GCF_964341445.2. NCBI lineage: Eukaryota > Metazoa > Chordata > Mammalia > Artiodactyla > Ziphiidae > Mesoplodon > Mesoplodon mirus. The sequence goes on along the minus strand of NC_138990.1, from coordinate 65,917,271 downwards.
ATTCTTTTTGTTGCAATGGTAAATGGGAGTGTTTCCTTAATTTCTCTTTCAGATTTTTCATCATTAGTGTATAGGAATGCAAGAGATTTCTGTGCATTAATTTTGTATCCTGCAATTTACCAAATTCACTGATTAGCTCTAGTAGTTTTCTGGTGGCATTTTTAGGATTCCCTATGTATAGTATCATGTCATCTGCAAACAGTGACAGTTTTACTTATTCTTTTCCAATTTGTATTCCTTTTATTTCTTTTTCTTCTCTGATCGCTGTGGCTAGGACTTCCACAACTATGTTGAATAACAGTGCTGAGAGTGGACATCCTTGTCTTGTTTCTTATCTTAGAGGAACTGCTTTCAGTTTTTCACCATTGAGAATGATGTTTGCTGTGGGGTTGTCGTATATGGCCTTTATTATGTTGAGGTAGGTTCCCTCTATGCCCACTTTCTGGAGAGTTTTTTTCATTAATGGGTGTTGAATTTTCTCAAAAGCTTTTTCTGCATCTATTGAGATGATCATATAGTTTTTATTCTTCAATTTGTTAATATGGTGTATCACATTGATTGATTTGCTTATGTTGAAGAATCCTTGCATCCCTGGGATAAATCCCACTTGATAATAGTGTATGATCCTTTTAATATGTTGTTGGATTCTGTTTCCTAGTATTTTGTTAAGAATTTTTGCATCTGTATTCATCAGTGATATTGGTTGGTAATTTTTTTTTTTTTAATAGTATCTTTGTCTGGTTTTGGTATCAGGGTGATGGCGGCCTCATAGAGTTTGGGAGTGTTCCTTCCTCTGCAATTTTTTGGAAGAGTTTGAGGAGGATGGGTATTAGCTCTTCTCTAAATGTTTGATAGAATTCACCTGTGAAGCCATCGGGTCCTGGACTTTTGTTTGTTGGAAGATTTTTAATCACAGTTTCAGTTTCATTACTTTTGATTGGTCTGTTCATATTTTCTGTTTCTTCCTCGTTCAGTCTTGGAAGGTTATACCTTTCTAAGAATTTGTCCATTTCTTCTAGGTTGTCCATTTATTTGCATACAGTTGATTGTAGTAGTCTCCTAGGATGCTTTGTATTTTTGCGGTGTCTGTTGTAACTACTCCTTTTTTATTTCTAAATTTAGTGATTTGAGTCCTCTCCCTCTTTTTCTTGATGAGTCTGTCTAATGGTTTATCAATTTTGTTTATCTTCTCAAAGAATCAGCTTTTAGTTTTATTGATCTTTGCTGTTGTTTTCTTTGTTTCTATTTTATTTATTTCTGCTCTGATCTTTATGATTTCTTTCCTTCTGCTAACTTTGGGTTTGTTTGTTCTTTCTCTAGTTCCATTAGGTGTAAGTTTAGATTGTTTATTTGAGATTTTTCTTGTTTCTTGAGGTAGGCTTGTATAGCTATAAACTTCCCTCTTAGAACTGCTTTTGCTGCATCCCATAGGTTTTGGATTGTCGTGTTTTCATTGTCATTTGTCTCTAGGTATTTTTTAATTTCCTCTTTGATTTCTTCAGTGATCTCTTGGTTATTTAAACGTATTGTTTAGCCTCCATGTGTTTGTGTTTTTTACATTTTTTTCCCTGTAATTGATTTCTAATCTCATAGCATTGTGGTCAGAAAGGATGCTTGATATGATTTCAATTTTCTTAAATTTACTGAGGCTTGATTTGTGACCCAAGATGTGACTTATCCTGGGGAATGTTCCTTGCACCCTTGAGAAGAAAGTGTAATCTGCTGTTTTTGGATGGAATGTCCTATAAATATCAGTTGAATCTATCTGGTCTGTTGTGTCATTTAAAGCCTCTGTTTCCATATTTATTTTCATTTTGGATGATCTGTCCATTGGTGTAAGTGCTGTGTTAAAGTCCCCCACTATTATTGTGTTACTGTCTATTTCTTCTTTTATAGCTGTTAGCAGTTGCCTTATGTATTGAGGTGCTCCTGTGTTGGGTGTATACATATTTAGAATTGTTATATCTTCTTCTTGGATTGATCCCTTGATCGTTATGTAGTGTCCTTCCTTGTCTGTTGTAACATGCTTTATTTTAAAGTCTATTTTATCTGATATGAGTATTGCTACTCCAGCTTTCTTTTGATTTACATTTGCATGTAATATCTTTTTCCATCCCCTCCGTTTCAGTCTGTATATGTCCCTAGGTCTGAAGTGGGTCTCATGTAGACAGCAATATACATGAGTTTTGTTTTTGTATCCATTCAGCAAGCCTGTATCTTTTGGTTGGAGCAGTTAATCCATTCACGTTTAAGGTAATGATTGATATGTATGTTCCTATGACCATTTTCTTAATTGTTTTGGGTTTGCTTTTATAGGTCCTTTTCTTCTCTTGTGTTTCCCACTTAGAGAAGTTCCTTTATTAGAGCTGGTTTGCTGGTGCTGAATTCTCTTAGCTTTTGCTTGTCTGTAAAGCTTTTGATTTCTCCATCGAATCTGAATGAGATCCTTGCTGGGTAGAGTAATCTTAGTTGTAGCTTCTTCCCTTTCATCAGTTTAAGTATATCATGCCACTCCCTTCTGGCTTGTAGAGCTTCTGCTAAGAAATCAGCTGTTAACCTTATGCGAGTTCCCATGTATGTTATTTGTCATTTTTCTCTTGCTGCTTTCAGTAATTTTTCTTTGTCTTTAATTTTTGCCAGTTTGATTACTATGTGTCTCGGTGTGTTTCTCCTAGGGTTTATCCTGTATGGGACTCTCTGCGCTTCCTGGACTTGGGTGGCTGTTTCCTTTCCCATGTTAGGGCAGTTTTTAACTATAATCTCTTGAAATATTTTCTCTGGTCCTTTCTCTCTCTCTTCTCCTTCTGGAACCCCTATAATGTGAATGGTGTTGTGTTTAGTGTTGTCCCAGAGGTCTCTTAGGCTGTCTTCATTTATTTTCATTCTTTTTTCTTCTTTCTGTTCCACAGTGGTGAATTCCACCGTTCTGTCTTCCAGGTCACTTATCCGTTCTTCTGCCTCAGTTATTCTGCTATTGATTCCTTCTCGTGTAGTTTTCATTGCAGTTATTGTATTGTTCATCTCTGTTTGTTTGTTCTTTAATATTTCTGGGTCTTTGTTAAGCATTTCTTGCATCTTCTCCATCTTTGCCTCCATTCTTTTTCCGAGGTCCTGGATCATCTTCACTATTATTATTCTGAATTCTTTTCCTGGAAGGTTGCCTATCTCCGCTTCATTAGTTGTTTTTCTGGGGTTTTATCTTGTTCCTTCATCTAGTACATAGCCCTCTGCCTTTTCATCTTGTCTATCTTTCTGTGAATGTGATTTTTATTCCAGAGGCTGCAGGATTGTAGTTCTTCTTGCTTCTGCTGTCTGCCCTCTGGTTGACAACTCACTTCTGAGTGCCAAAGTTTCAGCCCACAGTGGCCAGCAGTGTCTTCAGCTTGGGAATCCCCACTGGATCGTCAGCAGAACCATCCAACTTGACAGTCCAGTGGTTAAGACTCCGCGCTTCCACTAAAGGGGGTGCAGGTTCGATCCCTGGTTTGAGAACTAAGATCTCACATGCTTCTAGGGTTGGAGGTTCTCCTGCAGAAGCGGGGGGTGGCTGTGGCTCACCGTGGGGACAAGGACACTGGCAGCAGAAGTTCTGGGAAGTACTCCTTGGCGTGAGCCCTCCTAGCGTCTGCCATTAGCCCCACCAAAGAGATGGCATAATATTTTATTCAATAGTTTTAACATTGTGTGTATTACAAGTTTCACTTTGCATGGCATACATATTTTAACCATTTTTATTTGTATTTGCAATTAGTTTGAGTCAAAATATATTCTTTTAGAGAATATATTTACTTAAAAAATAGAGGTAGGAGTGTAGAGCTTTATGAAGTTAAAGAGAATAATCAATTATCAACTTTATGGGGGTTAATATCCACATTACAACACATTTTTATCTGGTCTTTATTTCAATAAAACTTAGACTGCTTGTGATCTAGGTAAAATTCTTTGGTTTCTATCACACCTTCTTTGCCTGTTCTAATCCAATGCCCTCTCTGAACTTCTGTGGCAACTACAGTTCAAGCAGTGGTTAATTGTATACGTATGCATAGTTATCTGTTATCTTGAACTTCCGTTTAACTCTCCTCATTTTGGCCCTTGACTCCCCAGCCAAAATCTAAGCCCTTTAATCATAGTCTCTATGTGATGTATTGATGTATGCCTGAAACAATACTTTGAGTACACAGTGCTTATATATTAACTTCTGAGTCAGATTGCTCTCCTAATGTATAGCTAAGCTGTACTAAAGAAACAAAGGATTTGGGGCTTCCCTGGTGGCGCAGTGGTTGAGAGCCCACCTGCCGATGCAGGAGACATGGGTTCATGCCCTGGTCTGGGAAGATCCCACATGCCGCAGAGCGGCTGGGCCCGTGAGCCATGGCCACTGAGCCTGCGCATCCAGAGCCTGTGCTTTGCAACAGGAGAGGCCACAACAGTGAGGGGCCTGCGTACCACAAAAAAAAAAAAAAAGAAAAGAAAAGAAACAAAGGATTTGACTATTGGAACTAGAGAAGGAAGGTGAAGTCTTTTGGGTACATGAGATATGTCTAGGAAGAGTAGACATGGATGCATGCCTTGGGCTATCGATGAGTGCCATGAGAGCAGAGATAAGAGGTGGGCAAGGAAGAAAAGACTGCAATGTGAAGTCCAAGCAAAATTCACTTTATGTATTTTCAAATATATATATATAGGTATGTATATAAAACAGTGAACAGATGGACCACATATAGTCTTTACTTGCAAGGAACCCATAATCTAGAATCAGTTACATGAAACCATTTCATCGCAATTACAGTTACTGCTACTAAGTGTTACAAGGATGCATAATGGAAGGCTTTAGGTTAATTTGGTGGAGGGATCCAGAGAATGCTTTCTTGAGAACCATATAAGCTAGTATCAAAAGAAGAAATAAGTTGGCCAGACTCAGATGTCTGTGTCTGTGTATGTGTGCGTGTTGGGATGGGTGGGAGTGTTGAGGTGTACACAGAAATGCAGGAAATTTGCAAAGCAAGGTGAATGGCACCTTCGAAGAGGATTAGCTTGGTTGTAGAATTTGAAAGAAGTCCACAGTGACTAGAATTTAAAGAGTTAGAAATAAATGGTTCGAGATGAAACTGGAGAAGTAGGCAGGAGCCAAATGGATATATATGTTTGTTATGTACGTATCTTAATGATACAGCAAATCATGTAATACATAGGACAAATATTTTCATTAGAACAGCTATATTTTTTTCACAACTTTGTCCCTTGAGGAGTGTCAATAGTGTTCAAAATCTACTTAATTTGAGCCTTGCCAGCTAAATTAGATATTACTGTATTGTATGGTTTGTATAACAACTACTCGTACAGCATGTAGTTGGAAATTATGTGATAATGCTGCTTTTAAAACTAGAGTAATTTTGCAAAACTTTGTTAAACTTTTACTTTGCTTTATGGGCCTAGGCATATCCAAATGACATGTTCTCATTTAAAAACAAAAAGTCTAAAAATGGATTCCTAATCTTCTCTGGAAGTATGTACAGCATTTAAGAACCCTTTTGTGTTTCCTTTCCCAGCGTTAAAAAAGAGGAAACAGGAAATCTTCAGAAGAAGCGAGTATCTTTGTTTTCACTTTCATATTATTCTGAACAAATGTTGGTTTCATAAAGTTGCCTTTCCTTATTGTTTTCCAAGTATATTACTATGTCTTAGCAAAAACTGCCACTTTTATTTCTGAAGAGAAATTGTACATCAGGGGAGATCTGTGAAAATGAGAGGAGAAAAATATGTTAGCGAAGTTCATATAGCTTGTCTCTACTGACCAATAGTCATAAAAATATGATTACAATTTTATTTCCCTTTGTTTTCTGAGCACCACCATGAAATTTAACTCCAATTCAAGGATTTGAGTTTTATTACTCCTTGCTGCTTACCTTGATTCTTTGAAATTACTCTTGTTTCCTTGAAGTCTACTGATTTATAAAAAATTAATATACTATAGTGTGACCAATATTATTGGTTAGGTGGGAAAGTAAAACTATCCTGAATTCAATCAAAATTGAGGGTGCTACACTTTTAAGTATGAATTATCAGATTTTCCATCTTATTCTTCACCTGTGGAACCTTGTTCGTAATATCCATTATGTACAGTCCCTTATACCCAAATGGCCACACCAATTAGAGCTAGAACCTATCAATTGGTAGTAGTGTTACTAGATGGGGCCTGCTTCTTGTCAAAAATACTGAATCTTGAAACTGATATAATGTTATATATCAATTATATTTAAATTTAAAATAATTATTAATTAAAAAATATACTGAATCCTTCAACAGTTCAAAGAAAAGTAAACCAAATTTTACATACCGTTTTATTGCTTGAAAATTACGTCAACAGAGACATGTATGTTGCTGGTGACATTTTCAGTGGAGGTAACAACAATTTTAACCCACATAAAATTAACTGGAGGAAAAAGAAAGTAAATCAAAAGAAAAACCTCATTCCACATTTATTAGGGTAAAGGAAGTATGCAACTAAATTATTATCCTTTATTCAGTGAGAAGCTCTGGCTTTATAAACCTGATTTATGTATTCAGTAGATTACTGTAGTTGATTTGCATGCTTTTTAAAAAGTTGAAACTCGGACACTTTTCATAATTCCAAAATGAATTGGTCTTTCACAAGTGGGTCATTACTGCTTTATCCTTACCTCTGATTTAGGATACTTGAAGTTGAAAATAGTTTCTTGCCTTTCATTTGATTTCAATTTTCAGATACATTTTCCTTGTTTCTAACCTCTTCTATCTGTATAGGCCTGCAACCTTTGACTGTCCAAAGAAAGTCCGTGTAGTGTTTCTACATCCCAGCATGCTTGGTATCAGATCCCAACACTTTCCAAAGAAAAGTAAGGGTCATCAGAAATTATATTTATCTTTGACCTTTCCTGATCAAATGGGTTGTTTTATGTCCTTTATATTGCATGTAAAGTTTTAGAAGCATATCAAACTAAGGACAGGATTAAATAAAATGAATACAATCATGCAGAGTTACTGGATATGTTATAAACAACATATCACCATGAATTTGTAAAGGAATGAAATGCATTTAGGGCAGTTTCTTAAAATAATGTACTTCATTTATGCCTTTCCATGTGCAGCTTGTTAATGAAAATCATGAGGTAGAGGCAAAGTGTGGGCTTATTCCTGGTGAACTTAAACAATCAGAGCTATTTTGTATCCAATACTATAAGAGGGATTTGGGAATCATCTGTTAGGAAGACATTGTCACTCTATTTAGATGTGCCTTTGTTTGTTGATAATGTACTTATATACAATTTTTTTTTTAATTTATTTATTTTTGGCTGTGTTGGGTCTTCGTTGCTGTGTGCAGGCTTTCTCTAGTTGTGGTGAGCAGGGGCTACTCTTCGTTGTGGTGTGTGGGCTTCTCATTGTGATGGCTCCTCTTGTTGCAGAGCACAGGCTCTAGGCACCTGGGCTTCATTAGTTGTGGCACGCAGCCTCAGTAGTTGTGGCTCGTGGACTCTAGAGCTCAGGTTCAGTAGTTTTTGCACCCGGGCTTAGTTGCTCCATGGCATGTGGGATCTTCCCGGTCCAGGGCTCGAGCCCATGTCTCCTGCATTGGCAGGTGGATTCTTAACCACTGTGCCACCAGGGAAGCCCCTATATACAATTTTGTCACAAGAAAAGTCATTAGTTTTATATTCTAGTAGAAAAACAAAGGATTTGGAGAATAAAGTGAAGTAAGCGCCATCTGATTTCCTATCCATTATGCCAACTAAGAATAAAGTCTGTCCTTGGATTTCAAAATCAAATATTTCAATTAAAAAAATACTCTCAACTAGAAGACATCTGAAATCTATGGGTTATGGGATTGTATGAGCCCATTTGTGTGGGTACCTGTCTTAAAAATTAGTGTGTCTTTTTATACCTATCTCTGCTGCCCACTCTGTTTTTTTCTTGTTGTTGTTCTTAGATCACCTGTTTGTTATTCATTGGGAATGGAGTGTATGTTCTTTTTTTAGCTGAGTCTCATCAAGAATTTTCAGAAGCTATTGTTGATTTAAATCATACCATATCGATCATGTTAATTGTTCTGTGAGTGCCAGTTAAAGGTATGGGGGCAAATTGTATGTCTGTGTGCATGTGGGTGTATATGTATTCTTGTGTTTTTATGTACTCTTTTCAAAATCATTCAAAAGGCTTCCATTTCCTCCAGCTGTATTATTTAAGACTTTTCTCTCTACTTTCCCTAGTAATAATAACTATGTTTATCTATTTTGTGGCACAGGGCAGTTATTATAAAAAAAATAATGAACTGATTGTACGGATGTTCAAATCAGTGATAATCGTTATAGACATAAAATTATAATTGAAATATTTGATGTTTCCTTTGGAAAGTACAAAGGGAGGCTTAGCTACATGTGATCTATCCTCTGGCACAAGTATTTGCTTTCCTGTGAATGTTGTTAGCCTGTGGAGATGAGATAATGGTGCCACAGAAGCTATCAGAATTTAAAACAAGATTTCCTTTGCTACTTCATTCTACAGATATTTCATAGGAGGTTCTATGACAGATATTGTGCAAACACTGAGAATACAACAATAAACACTACACATAATACCTGACCTCATGGAATTTCAGAGTTCAGAGAGAAAATATTTATTGAATATGCAATTACAGGGTCAGTGCTTGTTTCAAAAGGGCATGTATCAGGTGTCAGGAAAGCATATATTCAGGTGTCCTAATTTAACTTGGGGACATCAGGGAAGACCTCCTGAGGAAATAATGTTCCTGCCAAGAAGACTCCATTAATGAATCATGTTTGGCTAAGGAAAGGTAAGGATGGGATGGGATGGGAGTGAGGAAAATCTTTCAAGTAGAGGAGAGTACAAGTGCAAAAGTCCAGAGGTAAAAGGAGGGCTTTAGAAGAATTGAAATAATTCTCATGAGGATGGAAAGAGGAGAGCAAGGCAGTGACAGCCATGAGATGGGGCAGGGGAGGTGGGAAGAGACCAGATTATGGAAGTCATCAAAAGCCTCATCAGGTGGTCGAGATTTTATCCTGAAGGCAGTGGGAGGGTTATAATAGACAAGCGGCATGATAGGGTGTTGGCTGACATGTGGAGAATGGGTGGGATTGATTGTGGAGAGGATGCAGAGATGTCTGTTATTATATTGTAGTCGTAATTGGGCAAGAGGTGATTTGCAGCCTAGATTTGGGTGGTGTCTGAGCAAATAGATCATTTCTGATGATGGGAACACTCTAGCATGAAAAACAGCACAAGGAGCCACATAATTATAAAGTTGTCAGGAGAGGTATAATAGTGTAATTTGGTATGAGTGTTGCTCTACAAAGAGGTCCATAGAGCAAAGGGTATGTGTTTTTGAAAGTATTTAATTTGCTTATCAAATTATGTACATAAACATGTTCATTACACAAATCACATATAAACCAAAATACATATTCATCAAGAATCATGCTGCCATAAGACAAGTAATACTAAATTTTAGTATATTTTTCCAAATATATTGATATATGTATACAAGCACACAAAAGAGAACGTAAAATGTACACACTTCTTTTTTTTCTTTTTTTTTTTTTTCTTTTGCGGTATGCGGGCCTCTCACTGTTGTGGTCTCTCCTGTTGCGGAGCACAGGCTCCGGACGTGCAGGCTTAGCGGCCATGGCTCACAGGCCCAGCCGCTCCGCGGCATGTGGGATCTTCCCTGACGGGGGCACGAACCCGCGTCCCCTGCATCGGCAGGCAGACTCTCAACCACTGCGCCACCAGGGAAGCCCTGTACACACTTCTTGAAAACAAAGATAGGCTTGGAATTTATGCTATTTTATCCTTTTAAAAAATTATCAATATACCAAAAATATGTTCCCCTAGGATAAAATACTATAACATTTTAATAATTTCATAATACAGAGAGATAGATATCAATGTTTTTATTAAACTATATATTTTGTTCCACTTTGGTATTTACATTTTCAATTAAATACTAATGTATGAAGTATTTTCAGTCATATAAAACTTCAAAGGACAAATTGATAAGGTCTAAATGATAGTTCTTTTCTCTTTCTCTAAAAGTGTGTGACTAATATGGTGGGTTTATTGTGGTAAGTATAGTGTATACATAAAACTAGCCTAAGAAAACATTTATTAATTATTCTAAATCTGAGAAAAATGTGTCTTTTATCTTCCCTAGTAAAATGCTCCAGTCTTTTCTTGTGGGCAGTACTACCAACATTTCTTTCACCTATGAGTCCTCATGTGAGCTATTACCAAAATGTCTTAGTTCAAAATTCCACATTAGTTAATTTTTATAGAATAGAAAAACTTCTGGCATTATACACGATTGAGTGCTGAGATGGCAGTCTAGATTCTTCCTAAGTGCTTTATAGATCAAGAAAACAGTCATCTATTTGCAAGCATTATTCAAGGTCAATTTAAACTATGTTTTTATCAGATAATTTTTTATTCAAAGAATCAAGGCTCCCACTTAGTTTAGAGCTATGAATAGGGACCACTGTTGTGGCTTGTGTTTGTTCCTGAAGTTATCATGCCTTCTTTAGAATAGTTTAATAAAAAGCAAATATTTGAGCATGTAATTTTTTTCAAATGTCATACGCCTCAATCTGTCAAGTTTTAAATGAAACTGAAGGACACTCAAAGTCACTTTTGTCAAAGCCTTTTCCTATCATAACATATTTGATGATGCAAGATGTATTCCCTTGTGATGTCCAAGTGGTTGATAAACCAATTTGTGTGGAATATACAAGAACTATTCAGACTTTGTGGTTTCCTTAAATGAGATGAATAAGAATTTCTCTTTTCTGAATAGGACATAAAGTATGCTAGGCCTATTTTAGATGCTTCAGTGTGCCGAAGATGGTATTAAGTTTGGTGTTCATAAATTACTAATCTGGAATAAGAGATTGACTGTATTTTGAAAACTTAAACCTGTTTCACCTGAACATGTTTAACTAGTTAATAAGAAACATCAAAAAGACAAAACCCTGAGATCAATGTTCATTTTTTTGTAAAGCTATTATATGCTGTTTAAATTGGTTGTTCGGGTCTGTCTATAACATAAGTTTTAATAACCTAGCTCAAATGCAGATTTCTAATTTTCAATTAACATAGGAATAATTTTGTTTGCTAAAATAAAATAAATGAATGAATGACAAGTCTGAAACATGAAATGTTCTAGGTAGAGCTTTTTAAAATTCCAAATTTCAAAAAAATCATGTGGCAACTGTATAGCTCAAGCTTTAAGTATTAACTTTTAACCTTTGACCTTACAGATTTTAACCAATGAAATGTCTCTTTAAACTTTAAAGGAAACAATGATAACGAGCGCCTGGCGATTGCTAGACAGCGAATTCCATATCGACTTGGTCGAGTAGTTGATGAATGGCTACTCGACAAAGGTAAAAAACATTGATTAAAACTTCAAATAAAAAAATAATTTGAACATAACCAAGTAGTACTTCATTGTAACACTAATAAACATAAAAAATAAATTTTCCGTAAAACTAAATTAAAAACAAATTTAAAACAGTAAAATGTAGATAGTAATATTTGCATTCCTTGTATAATAATTTCTATACATTTTTAGACGTACCAGCTGTTTAATAATCTTACCCTGTTAACTTAAGGTTAAAGGGACTGTTAAATATAATCCACTAACTCAATCTATGAAGGTACTCACAGCAAGCATTAACCCAAAATGATAAATCATTTATAGATTATATTACATGTTCCAGCCTCTAAATTATTAACTAAAATATATGTAGTTCTGATATCTTCATTATGGTCCTGAAAAAAACAAAAAAAACAACTCTTGGTTTAAACTCTAGGCATCTTAAATAGTGGGCAATATGGATTGCCAGTCAAAATGAAGTCCCTTTAACGTTTGCAACCTTCTAAGAGCATTTGGGAACAAGCCCTAATTAAAACTGAACTTAAAGTTGTGTGCATGCTTTTTATGAACAGAGAGCAATCTGCTAAAACTGGATACTCAATTTGATGATATTGGTACTGTTGTGCTGAGGATTGCTGTTTGATGGAAATGTGCCATAATTTCTCCATCGGTTTGTGTATCATTCCTGAAGCTGCTTTTTACATCTGAAGCTATATTTTTTTTCATTTTGTTTTGTTTTAATAGACTTGCTGAAAGCCAATCAGAAAAATCTTTTTGGATTTTTTTTTTGTCTCTGACACGCTCAGTGTAAACTATATGTTTCTTTTCAGTGTATTTGCCGGAAAACAGAATAATTCAAATAACAATGGACTATTGCCTTCAAAAAATACACATTTCTAAAGAAGAGCATACAGATACCTGTGGCCATTATGTGAATTATGAAATTTTTACCATAAATTTAAAATCAGATTTCAGCTGCTATAGATGAGTTTCTACCAGTGGTAATTTTAGAATGACAAATACTTGAAATATTAAATATCTCATTTTTAATTAAACAATTTAGACTTAAGAGACCAACAGTATAAGATCTTGAGGTAAAAGGGGAAAGGAATCCTCTAAAAATTAATTTATACTACATATCTTTGATTGGTCTTTTAGCAAAAGCTCTGCATTTACAATAAGTTGAGAATTTACAAGTATTTGCCAATGATTATGCATTTCATGGACACCTCATTTATAAGCAATGAATTATGAGTCAAATGCCTCTCTTATAGTTTATTGCTCTCATTATCCACCCCATGAAAGATCTGTTTTATCATCCTTTGTAGAATGTAGAGTTCACAATCAACATTTTTGCATGTATGTAATATTATTTTTACAGGGCGTCAGCTCACAATCTTCAATAGCCAAGCAACCATAATAATTGGCGGGAAAGAGCAGGGCCAGCCCTTCCAGGGTCAACTCTCTGGGCTTTACTACAATGGCTTGAAAGTTCTGAATATGGCAGCCGAAAATGATGCCAACATCGCCATAGTGGGAAATGTGAGACTGGTTGGTGAAGTGCCTTCCTCTATGACAACTGAGTCGACAGCCACTGCCATGCAGTCAGAGATGTCCACGTCAATTATGGAGACCACCACGACCCTGGCTACTAGCACAGCCAGAAGAGGAAAACCCCCTACAAAAGAACCCATTAGCCAGGTGAGTACCCAGATTTCATTTCTTCTTTCTGGATCTGTGATTATGAAAGTGGACTTTTCTGCATATGTTTCTTTTCTAGAATGGGATTATTTCTGATCTCAAGCATTATGGCTTTTTTAAGACTTGCTTAATATAATGGATTCAGTTTGAGGATGAAATGTGTATATGCTGTTGGTTTGTGGTTTGTGAACTTTTAGTGATATATACTGCTTTGTGATGATTTGTGTGTGGTTAGTTGATGGTCTTGATTCAATAACCTTGGTCTAGCCCAAGCTGAGGGGATTGTCTACTAATTACACAGGTTTTTCACTTTTTAAGTTAAATGAACAAGTCAAATAGTGAAGTACCTGAAAGGCCTTGTTTGAGCTCAGCACTTCATCAAAATAAAATAAAAGCAAATTTGAACATCTTAAAAAATAAATTGCCTATAGCACTTCTATTGTATTTTGAAGTCTGAAAATTTTGAATTGGTAGGCATGTGGCTCTCATCGTGAATAATAAGTCTACTATTTTACTGTTTATGGGAAAAACACACTGTTAGTTTATCTGAGGACAAAGACCCAAAATACGGTACTTAAAAACTGTCTTGGGCTAACATATTTCGTATGTTATATAGCTACCTGCCCTCACCCATATTTCACTTCAATGAGCTTATTTTTCAGTCTAAGATTTTTGAAAAACAATTTTTAAATGTCACACTTATACAACTAGGAGGTATATTTATTCCATCAAGATATACTTACTGATTGCCTACTATGTGTCAGGCACTGGCTTAATTATTGGCATTACATCAATGAAGTAGAAGAAAAAAAAAAAAACACTTGCCTCAGAGCTTACATTTTATAAAGGCTTTTAGAATGCTGTTGAAATTCTATTAAATTCTATTAGATTTCTGTTGACATTTATAGCCTTTGTACATATTCTATTGTTAATGCTTTCAGAATTGTGTGTTCTTCTTGGCTCAAACTTGATTGTTTGCTTTTGTTTCGTTTTTGGTAGTTAGTGAATGTCTCTAGTAGGTGCCATATAAAGCTTTCCAAATATATGATTCTTACTTTTCTAGAAAACAACGTACTAAAGAAGCAAGAATGACAATTATTTTTTAAATTGCTTTTATTTCAAATGTTTGAAATAGATCATGTGTCACATTTAGAAAGAGAGTAAAAGAGGATGAATTCTGTTCAGATCAGCACCTATCTACTAATTAACATATGTTTACCAGAGAAAGAAGAATATAGATTCTGATTTTTACTTTGAATAGGAAAGGGTGAGAGGAACAGAATAGAGGAAGAGAAAATGTCCTAGAAGAAGAGAGATGACCAAAAAGTTGTAAAGTCTGTAAAGTTATAAATGTAGTATTTCATATCATACACCTATATGCATCACTTTTTTCTTTCTTCTCTCTCCTTTTTTAAAATTTGCATTTGGCCACGAAGTAAAATGGGCTGTCTCACAGGGTGTTCATCAATATGTATTTACTGGTCACACTACATGTGCCATACACTGTTCTAGGCACTGGGGATACATTAGGAACACCAAACAAAAAACCCCTCCCTTATGAAATAGACATTTTAGTAAGAATGTGTGCTTAGAGTATAATCATTTTGTTGATTTTCTCTGTCTTGTTTGGGTTTATAAGATGGTTAATAATTGCACTTAGCCTCTTGGATAAAGACTTGTGTCTTTAGACAGATTGATGCATGCCCAACAGCTCCGTTTGATATTCTTTTCTAATACTTCACTAATGATTTGTTATTGTGTTTATTGGTTTACGGTTGATTTAACGATAAGCAGGTTATTAAGGCAAATCTGATATAGGAAAATGAAACACAGAGCTATGATAGACTATTTCCTTTATGTAAAATAATTCATAAGAGGACATTCTAGGACATTCGGAAATAGAAATGTTCTTGTGAATAAAATTTGAAATGATCAGATTTTTTTCTTAGTAGTCTTGTTTCATCGTTAATGAAATTACAGCTGCTTAAGTTGCTAGGTAAACCAGATGTATCCCAAAATAAGGAAAGAATTATCAGCCTTACTTTTATGTTTTTTATCAATTAGTACTCGCTATGTGTTAAGAAATTATGTTTTTTAAGTAAACATTTGTAAAATAGCTATTTCATTTGCAAGTTAAACACCTAGAAATGAAGAAATTAAAAATTTATGCATTAACTAATGTGAAAGGAAAACAGTTTAACTGCCCATTAATTGCCAATGAAAAGAGTCTCTTTTATTGTAAGCTATAACATGTTTAAAGATAACAGTGGTTTATGGAAGTAAATGATCTAATCAATTAATAATTACTTGGTTCATTTGAGGAGGTATTGACTTAAATAAAAGATTACTAAGTTCATTAAAAAATACATATTTTAAATCTTTAGATTTTTAACAGACCAATAACAGCGATTAAATAATATGGATTAATATACTACAAATATTCAACAACAGTGTTTTAAAGTTGTACTAAAAGTTTTTAGAATTCTCTCTTAAAAGGATATGTTTGTGATTACAGGTAATAGAATGTGAATGTATGGGGGAAAAACTACTAGGGAAGAAAGCAAATTATTTATTTTTGAGTAACAGAATAATTTGTTGTAAATTTACTTTACTTCACAGTTGATTTTTATCTTGCCCTCCAACTACAAAGAGATTACTGATATATGTAGAATTTAAATGTTTGTTACAATTGTCAAAGTTTTGACATTTAAATATGAAAGTGATTTGTAATGCTAATTCTAAGACTGTAACCTTTGACCTGCCTACTTTCATCAACCGCCTTACCAGATTGTGTACCAGGGAGGGTCATTTTATTTTTCAAAAGCCACACTGGACTGTTTTCTCAATCAAGGTGTATTTTCCTCAGCAATAGCTACAATGGCAGTGTACTTTAGGGTGATTGCATGTTTTAGAACTATGGAAACAGATTTTTGGTCAAGCGGAATTAAATTGGATTCATTTCAGATAGATGAGATGAGGTTTGTTCAGCCATCCTGCAGGGCAAGTAGTAGGGGAGAATTTTCGGTTTTCACAGAGTCAGAGAATATAAAAGAGTATTCACAAAATGTCATCCCATAAGATCCTGTTTACATTCCTGCTTAGAAGTAAGTACGCTTTAAAAAGAAAAAAAAAGGTTTTCTTCTCTGAATGACGATCAATTTTAAGACTGAT
Organism: Mesoplodon mirus; assembly: GCF_964341445.2. Lineage (NCBI taxonomy): Eukaryota > Metazoa > Chordata > Mammalia > Artiodactyla > Ziphiidae > Mesoplodon > Mesoplodon mirus. The sequence continues at coordinate 65,900,977 of NC_138990.1, read as the reverse complement.
GTTTACTTTAGGAAGATACGATCTATGTAATGAAATATTGAGTACATTTACCAATCTTTCTGATTAAATGACTTAAAAAAATGTGAATATAAAAATATTAATAGTACTTTTTATATGGATTATATGAAGTTGATAAAAATTTGTTTTACTTATGATATCTAATATCTAAATGTTTCCATAAGACCCACTCATCCTAAAAAAGAGAAACTTTCTGTAAGGCTAATCTCAGAAAGTGAATATTTGCAAATAATTAACAGTATTAAGTTCTTCAGGATGCTGAGAGCTTCTTGGGATTTTTGATGGCTGAGTGTTCCCTCCTCTTCTGAATAATCTGCCAATGTCTTACAATGTATGTGTAGATTTACTTAAATGAATAAAAGTAAGCCAACATGCAAAGGGCAATATTCATTCCCTTTGGTTGCCAGTTTGTAAAGAAAGGAAATTATTTCTTTTAAGATCAAGATTGTGAAATTTCTTTTGGTCTATGCTTTGTATCACATTTTGTGATATTGTGGTTCTTTCCTTCAAGAATATTTTACAAGTTATTTACATACCATAGACAATATGGATCCATAGTAATGCCTTTTGCCTAGAGGAGGTACGGTAAAATAGAAAGATCACAGCAAATCAGGAGACCCGTTTCCAATTTCAACACAACCACCTACCTTTTTTGTGTAACTTGGACAGGTGGGTTAACCTCGCTGCACTTTGGCCTTGCACTCTCTCTAAAATAAGTGGGTTTAGGTATCTCTTGAATTGTACTCAGCTCTAAAATTTCACTGACTCTAGTGATGATACTCTTATTTAGGTCTTCTGATGCTTATTTAATAAAGCATAGATTTCACCCTTGACTTTTACACAGTGTGGCATGCATCTCAGTTGGCCTGTATAGTCCTCTTGTGCACCTGGTATACCGATGTAATTATTAATAGTATCCTTTTCTGACTCTCAAAAGCATCCCATTTTCGTCTGTAAATTATATTCCATTCTACTTTTACAGCATATATAAAATCTATCTTTGCAAGAAAATCATACTTCATAAGAATAATAAATAGAGAAGCCCTGTCCTTTCATTCAGAGCAGAAGCTGATTCTGGTATCCTTACTTGGTTTCAAGAATCCATAGCCTTTTTCATCTTCTTTTCATCTCATTTCAAAAATCTTGAGAAGGGAGACAGAATAAGGCATTGAGAGATTCTGGTTTTTGACTGGAGGGACTATAGTTTGCAACCCTTAGTAAGAAATTAAATTGTAGACTGGGGCAGAATCCGTAAATATAAGTGAAATGTATTGGAACAATCTAGTTAGGCTTTTTTCGGAGTGGAGGTAGCAAACCTACTCAAGAAAAGGAATTATTGAGGATTTAAAACATTGGTAGGTGGTCAGGACGTGTATCTTCATTTCCTACTGAAGCCATTGGCATTTGATTCCTATGGAATGTTCCAAAAAGTATCCCAATTAGGATTCAAGCAAAAAAAAAGAGTGTTTGAATGTGTCAGATGCTGCTATTGCTTCCTAGTGGCTTTGGAGATACTCATAAGAAATTAATACTATTTGTTTGAAAAATGTAATCAGAGTGCACACATATTTCCATGAAAAATATCTAAAACTAACAAAAAACATATTGTAACTTCAAAGAACAAAATTTTATTTTTTTATTAAAAATATTAATTAACCTTAGCTGTGGCTTCATTATTAAAAAATAACTGCATTACTTATAATTATGTGTGTTCCTGATAACCACTCTGCATTTTAAAGTACTAGTGACATGAATAATTAGTTTTATTTTCTCTAGTCCAATCATTCTGCTCAACTCACTTAAACTAATGTACATTTCTACTGCAAATTTTAGTGCATACTGAAAAGAAAAACACTTGGGTGTAGATTTGAAAATATATACAAAGGCATATTCTTCTGAAACTAAGAAGAATGGTGCCAGATAAGAGAAGTGCAGCTCATTGTAATTTTAAATGTAGGTAAGCACTTCAGTTTAGAAGGTGTTTTTGCCCTCGTTGTGGGTAAGCAAAAGTTCTAGGATATATACATTTTAAAGAGTTTATTTTAAGAATTATTGGGTTCAGTGCATATTCTTTAGGGTCTGGAGGTTTCACTGGATGAAAAGGTGCTCTCTTGGTGGATGCAACCTTGGTTTTGAGACATCTTTGGACAAGGCTAGTTCTAGACAAAAATAGCCATCCATCCACTCATCCATCCATTTATTCACTTAACACATGTTTGCTGAGCACTTATTATATACCAGGCAATGTTGTTCTAGTCACCGGAAATACAGCATTGAATAAAATTAGATTTTTCTGTACAAAGCTCACATTCTAGTTAGGGGAGATGGACAATAAACATTAAAACAGCATACATGGGATGTCAAGTGCTATAGGAATAAAGCAGAGAGGGGAGGGGATGCTTGTGTGTTGGGGCTGGGGGGGGAAGCATAAGGTGGGAATCTTTTTTGAATAGATATGGAAAGATTATTAGTGATATGGCATCAATTATAAAAGAACATTGGGGGTGAGGTGGGGGGCGGGAACTGTGCATGCCCTGCCCTGTGTGGTCCTAAGGACACAAGACACTAAATAATAAGTGTCTTGTTAATTAAATCAGAAGAGTAGTCAAATTCTAGGGATGCATGTGAATGAGGAAGAAATGAAGACTCAGAAAGTACAGCTTGGTATTTTTCTTGTTATTTTACACGTGAGAAAAATTGAGGCAGAGAGAAACTAAATAACTTCCCCAAGGCTATGCAGCCAGCTTCTTTTCAGAGTACGTTGGGGTGATCTGGTCCTCTGCCCTTAAATATGTCCTCTGTTCAGAATCTCATCACTTCCTGCCTTCTCATATTCTAAACTAGCTTCCTTCTCATATTCTAAACTAGCTCAAACTTCTCATATTCTCATATTCTAAAGTAGCTCAAATGATCTCCACCCAGGTGACACGCTGCTCTTTCGAAAATGCAAATATGGGCCTTAATACATCCAGGTATTTAGGACAAAGAGCAGATTCCTTGGATGATTGTCAGGGTCCATTCTTCACAGCTGGCCTCCTATCTGCCTCACTAGAAGTTTTATCTCCACTCCTCCACTCTCTTTTCCCCTGATCCTGTTGAACTACTAACAGAAACCTCTAGAGGTCATGCTGTTTCACACCTCTCTGTCCTCTGCCTGGAAAGCCCTTTCCTTTTTTCACCTATCTATTTCCCTCCTTCATACTCCTGCCAATCTCTCTCATTCTGATTCTGCCTTCTGAGAGCTGACAGTCTGAAGAAGCAACACTGGCAAGGGCTGTTAGGGGGCAGTATTGCACAGGGGTCAAGGGCAGGACTCCAGGGGCCTGAATGCCTACTTAAATCTCAGCCTTACTTTCCCTACATACTGGCTATGTGCCCTAGGCAAGTTAGCCTCTCAATACCTCTGTTTCCCATCTGTAAAATGGGGATGCTGGTTTCATAAGCTTATTGTGAGGATTAAATGAGTCAGTATAGTATGTGAACTAAATACAATTACTGCTATTTGACAATTTGTATTACCAAAAAAAGAAAATTTCTTATGGTTCACCCTAAAATACGGAGAAGTAAAAAAATATCTGACCCATGTAACATTATACAAATGATAGTTACGTTTGAAAAGCATTGCTCAAGTACACTGTATAAATTAAAGCATCTTTCTTACCTTTAAAGATATTTTCTCTGCCCTTGAAAACAGCTCTGAATTGATGTTTCTAAATCAGAACTCAAATGGTGTGGTATGTACTGCACTGAATTCTCTGTTGAATGTGTCTTCCACAAGGAGGCAGCACCATTCCCCTAGAACAAGAATGTGGGAAGGGGTGGGAGGCAGGAAATGATTCAGGGGGAGAGTTGTCACTGGCATTTAGTGGGAGAGGACCGTGAACACTAAATATACTGCATAATGAAGACCTATCCGCTATCCACTGTTAGTGGGTAGTGAAGAACTATCCGCTATTTTACTCACCTCCACCCACCATCACCACCATCACCACCACCACCAACACAATCTCAAATCACTGTTGACAGAGCAGCCCAGAAATTTCGTATACCTGTTTCCCAGCTGTTCTCAGACAGAAGCTCATTCATAGTATGACACTGAATATTGCAAATATGACTTCTATCACTGTCCTCAATAACATGTCTTGATTAAGGAGCTTAAAAGTCACGATATACTCCTTTTTCAACTTGGAAATGAAAAACTTCAAGTACTTCCAGCTGTGAGTTAGACCAAGTTGGGTTTACGATTCTTGATGCAATTTCTTTTGATATCATTTTTATTACCATGGGGGAAATAGAATGACTTAAAACTCTGTATCTAATTAATATGTGGCAGTAATTTCAGTGAGCATTTTCTCAGAAAGGGCTGGTGAGGTTGGCTCCCTTTCTGATATTTCAAGTCTCAGTTGTAGGACAAAGGAATATCTTTTTATTATTAACAATGCTTTTTCTTCTTTCATGATATATGTAAAACAGTAAGTATTGTTCAATAAACTAGTATCAAGATTAAATTTAAATCTCTATGATTTTTTTTTATTGAAGTAGAGTTGATTTACAATGTTGTGTTAGTTTCAGGTGTACAGAAAAGTGACTACATATATGTATATATATGTATGTATGTAGGTATATATATATGCTTTTTCAGATTTTTTTCCATTATAGGTTATTACAAGATATTGAATATAGCTCCCTGTGCTATACAATAGGTCCTTGTTTATTTGTTTATCTATTTTATATATAGTGTGTGTATCTGTTAATCCTCAACTTCTAATTTATGCTTCCCCCTCCGTTTCCCCTTTTGTAACCGTAAGTTTGTTTTCTATGTCTGTGAGTCTATTTCTGTTTTGTATATAAGTCCATTTGTATCCTTTTTTAAAGAGATTCCACACATAAGTGATATCATATGATATTTGTCTTTCTCTGTCTGACTTACATCACTTAGTATAATAATCCTTAGGTCCACCCATGTTGTTGCAGATGGCATTATTTCATTCTTTTTCATGACTGAGTAATATTCCATTTTATATATGTATACCACATTTTCTTTGTCCATTCATCTGTCAGTGGACATTTAGGTTGCTTCCATGTCTTGGCTATTATAAATAGTGCCACTATGAACATTGGGGTGTATGTGTCTTTTTGAATTAGAGTTTTCATGTTTTCCTGATATATGGCCAAAAGTGGGATTGCTGGATTATATGATAACCCTATTTTTAGTTTTTAAAGGAACCTCCACACTGTTTTCCATAGTAGCTGCACCAAGTTATGTTCCCACCAACAGTATAAGAGGGTTCCCTTTTCTCCACACCCTCTCCAGGATTTGTTATTTGTAGATTTTTTAATGATGGCCTTTCTGAACAGTATGAGGTGGTACCTCATTGCAGTTTTGATTTGCATTTCTCTAATAATTAGCCATGTTGAGCATCTTTTCATGTGCCTGTTGGCCATCTGTATGTCTTCTTTGGAGAAATGTTTATTTAGGCCTTCTGCCTGGTTTTTGATTGTTTTTTTAATATGGAGCTGTATGAGCTGTTTGTATATTTTGGAAATTAATCCCTTGTTGGTCACATCATTTGCAAATGTCTTCTCCCATTCTGTAGGTTGTCTTTTCCTTTTGTTTATGGTTTCCTTTGCTGTGCAAAAGCTCTTAAGTTTAATGAGGTCCCATTTGTTTACTTTTGATTTTATTTCCATTACTCTAGGAGATGGATCCAAAAAAGTATTGATGTGATTTATGTCAGATAGTGTTCTGCCTATGTTTTCCTCTAAGAGTTTTATAGTGTCCGGCCTTACATTTAGGTCTCTAATCCATTTTGAGTTTATTTTTGTGTATGGTGTTAGAAAGTGTTCTAATTTCATTCTTTTACCTGTAGCTGTCCAGTTTCCCCAGCACCACTTATTGAAGAGATTCTCCTTCCTCCATTGAATATTCTTGCCTCCTTTGTCATAGATTACTTGACCATAAGTGCATGGGTTAATTTCTGGGCTTTCTATCCTGGTCCATTGATCTATGCGTCTCTTTTTCTGCCAGTACCATACTGTTTTGATGACTCTAGCATTGTAATACAGTCTGAAGTCAGCGTGTGTGATTCCTCCAGCTCCATTCTTCTTTCTCAAGATTGTTTTGGCTATTTGGGGTCTTTTGTGTTTCCATACGAATTTAAATTTTTTTGTTCTAGTTCTGTGAAAAAATGCCATGGATAATTTGGTAGGGACAGCACTGAACCTGTAGATTGCCTTCGGTATTAGATGATTTCTTAAATTTTTATTATTTAGTGCCTATATTAGGTTTTCTTATCAGTTAGCATCACTGAAAAGTTCCCCAACAAGAAAAATATATTAATATCGTTGGGCTGGAACCTCAAGAGGAGATCTAGTTAATTCATCTGCCCCTATACAGCACTAACCAAACAGTTTTCACTGTCTTCTCATCATCACTGTTCTCTTTATGTAGGCTCTCAAGCAGACAGATAACACCAGTGTTAACCAATAGTTTCTCCAGTTAGCATAGTAAATGATAATTAAAACAAGTGAAAACATAGCAGTGTATATTTGTTTTTATTAACTTACTTATTTTCAACCATGATGTATGTTGCCTATAAATCTGCAATACTTTTATTAAAAAATATGAATTAGCAAATAAATATCTTTTGTGTACCTAACATATAAAATGCACTTTGCAAGGTATTGAATTCCTGAGGATGAGTGTGAGGTACCTAGAGATACAGAGTTGTATAACAAGAACCAATCATTTCTCAGATATGTAGAGACTCCATACGTGAAATATAAAGTGCCTTAAATCAACAATAGCAAAACTTTTGTACATCACAGATGTACAGTCTATTATTAACAGCATCACTGGCACAATTGAAACTCTGAAACAAATTGAAAGGATGGAAGATATTTTAGTCTTTTTTTAATAGCAAGTGATTTGAAGCAACACCCTTTTATTACTTAACATGTCCTGAGTGTTGGCAATGTGCTAGACACTGCCCTGAGGCTGAAATTACCCACATTCTGTGGAAAACTTTTTCTAAAATAAATGTTATCATCTGTCTATAGGTTTGATAGGGTAGCTGGTGGTGCAGGCCCCTTTTGTCCTCTTTTAAGATTTTCCTAGTCAAGAGGGATCTGGAGGCTCCCCTGAGAGTCACGTGGGGGAGCCGAATCACCCCCGTCCCTCCATGGAATAAATACTGTGCTGTTGAGGAAGCCTGGATACTGTTGGTTATGTGTGTGAACTCAATGTTGGACTATTGTATGGAGTAAAATAGGAGCCAATAATAAAGGGAACTTTAAAATCATGTTTATCGTGATGACAGATTCTTTATATCAGCTAACTTTACATGAGCAAACATCTTAGTATAGCATCTGGCACAAAGTAGGTGGTCATGTTTTCCTTCCTTAGCATCCTCATTTCCATTCTGCCACCACTCTTCTTCCTTCTCTCTGTTTGCTCCTTTTTTCCTTTCTTCCTTCTGTGTGCTAGACCCTATTCTAGGCATTACAGATTCAAAGAAGATGATGCAAATCTCAAATAAGAGAAATGGGCCTGAATTTGATCAACACCATCCAAGGACTATGTAACAAATATATTCAACTATAGATTCCCTGAGATACTGGCAGGTAACCACATGAGGAGTCTCTGTCTGCTGTACCATGTTAAGCCAGGTCTTACAAGATCTTCACTAAATGTAACCCAGCATTAAAAATTCAGCAGGAAAACTTTGGACCTGGAACTATTGAGGGAAGCTTATTTTCATATTTTCTACACCTCTTAGCTTACCTCTACGGTAACTATCCCTGAATGTGTATCAAAAGATTGTGTGTACAGCTAGATTACAGTGTAAGTACTTGTGTCCACAGGTCCAAAGAGAGTATCAGTTTCTTTCAAAAGAAAATAAAAAATATTCACATTCCACTAAAGGGAGTTTCTCTTGTTCTAATGCCCATATTTCAGAAGGAAAAAGGATTCGTCAAGATTCTTTCACATTTTGTGGTGAATTTCCTGTATCTGACCTTTCCCTGCACAGCATCAAATGGCCATTAGTAATAATTCTAGACAGAGTCAACATGGTAATCCATAACAACAGATGGAAAATAAGATATCACAAGGCAGCCAAATGACCCACTTATTCTGTTTTGAACTGATGGCTTTCCACTATCCAAAGTAAGAATTTTCATTATAGTTTTAGATAGAGGTTTAATTATGTTTATGACTGAAGTTGTCTGTGGTTTATTTAGTTGCCTCATTGTCTTATATACTCTTGTCATTGTGACTTTGCATTCCACATTATTTGGAAACTTGATTCAGAAAAGGGAAAAAGAAAAAAAAAAGCATGTTACGTAAAGTACCCAATCTGAAATTTATCATTGGTATGCTAGCAATAGTAAACAAAATACAACCTCCCATTTTCAGTCTTTTCAGTGTTGCTCCCTCTGCCAGTAATGTTCCTGTTTCCTTCTTGTTTCCTGTGCTGCAACTGTACCTGTGATCTTATTAACAGTAATTGACTCTACCTTTGTAAAGTTCTAAAGCTTTGCTAATGTTAACGGTATGAGATGATTTTAGACCTTGCATTTCACTTGAAGCTTTCCCGAACAACCCTAAGCAGGATGCATTTCTTGTTTTCATAGCACTTTGGAAAAATAGATAAATATATATTCAGATAAGTAGACATACAGATAGTTATTTATCTATCAGAAGCTTTAACTTTTATTTCAGTTTCCTTTTTGACAAGCACCTGAAAGTCAAAACCTATGCCCTATTCACCTGTGCAGGCTCAGCACCTAAGGTGCTTGGTGCAAAATGGACACTTAGTAAATAGTTTTTGCATAAATAAATTATGAACACCCAAAGTGCATATCCCAACGCTGAGATAAATACCGAGTGCTGCCTAGTGTTGAATTTTCCTGGACCGATCAATAGTTGCAGAGAGGGCTTCCCTGGTGGCGCAGTGGTTGAGAGTCCGTCTGCCCATGCAGGGGACACGGGTTCGTGCCCCGGTCTGGGAAGATCCCACATGCCGCGGAGCGGCTGGGCCCGTGAGCCATGGCCGCTGAGCCTGCGCGTCCGGAGCCTGTGCTCCGCAACGGGAGAGGCCACAACAGTGAGAGGCCCACGTACCGCAAAAAAAAAAAAAAATAGTTGCAGAGAATAAACATGGTACATGTAAGAAGGGAACAACAGAATTATTCCTTCATATGCAGAGTAAATACACAGTTTTAAAACAAAGGGTGGTGTCGTTTTTAAGTATATGCAGTCTCATTTAAGAGAAAGGCATGAATAGGATATATAGGAGGCAAATTCTCCTTTCAATTTGTGTTACCAACATTCACTTAACTTCAGGAAGGATATTCCAGTAGTTGTCCCTAAGGTGGAAAAGACAAGGGTACAAAGCAGTATAATTTTGACTGACAGGTTACAGATTAGTGGGTGTAACATGCTTTTCCAGAGGTTGAATACAGTCTCATCAGTTTGGGGTTATGGTGGTTTACCTAGGTGGGGAAGGGGCAGTGTTGATGGTCCCCCCCATTAGAGGAATATTTTATCCCTGGCATAGTTTAGAATTGCTGATGCACTGTGAAACAAAAAAGCAGGCTGACTTGTAAGATTTAGTATTGCTTTTAAACTGTCTACAGCAAAGCACCCCCTGTTGTCTGCCCCCGAAGCTGACCTCCCCACAGTCAGATTGCTAAAACAGTCACTTCAGAATTGCGTGTAGTATTTGGACCATTTTGAAGAGGCAGGAACTCACATTTTCAAACCATTTTTCCAATTTTTTTTATATCTCCAGCTAATTTTGACAAGCTGAATAAACAGGTAAAAATAGGAAACCAACGAGGAAGCCTCATACTGTGAGACCCATTACAGACCCACTTTTGCACCAGAGACTTGACAAGGCTTCAGGAAAAGCTGGGCATAGGCTTGATATTTAGACATTGACTATTGCTGGAAAACAGAACTGGGGAAAGTGTGTAATGTTCTGAAAAGATAGTCACTGCCGAATGTAAGCATGTAAAAACTGATATTTTCACGGGCAATTTCAAATGAGAACTGAGTACAAAGAACTAGAGAATTAAACGAAGAGATTAGAGGGACATGCTGGCATAACACTAATTGGACACAAAGACTTAAATGAAGTTTGGGGAGTGGAGTGAATTCCTGATGATAGACAAATCTAGACAAAGACTAGGAAATTTCAAAGGAATTTATTCTTGCTGTGTGGGTTATTTGAAAAATACAGTATATTTAAATGGGTGGTACCTCAAATTGCAAGTAATAACATTAATTATAACCTGCTCTTTTACCCTAGTTCTGAGGCTAATAACAGGATGCTGGCAAATTTTACTTTTATGCTTTGTTGAATGTATGCAAAACAAGTGGGAATCATTGTTAAATTATTTTCATTAAGTTAACACATGAAAACAAATCAGTATGATTTAGAAGATGATATATGTGTAAAGAGTAGCAACCCCCATCTAACCCCTCACCACCCCTAGTCTTACTTCCCAGAGATGATATCTTTTCATAATTCTTCTGGTAATTATTTCCATATCTCTAAATAATATGTTTACACTTCCAATTTTTTATCCCTTTTATATAATATTTTTGAAATCTCCAGAATAAAAACTGAAGATCAGTTCCTGGCCTTAATCCCTTCATTTTCCTTTTCTTCTTTTCCTCTGAATTTTGTTCATATATTAGTTTTTTTTGTCACTTTAAATAGTATATTTATATCTCTATTTCTCATTCCATTAATATACAACAGTATCTCTTGAGTATCCACATTAGTAAGATAAATATATTGTACACCTACCTGTTCCTCTAGCTTCCCTAGATCTCACCATCTCATTATATATTACTCCCTTTCTAGTAAATAGGTAGAGAGAGTGAAACTCTATGTGGGAAGGAAAAACCAGATAGTTGGAATTAGAAAATATGCATTATGGACTGAATGTTTATGTTCCCCCAAACTTCATATGTTGAAACCCTATCCCCAGAGTGATGGCATTAGAAGGTGGGGCCTTTGAGAGGTAATTAGGATTAGGTGAAGTCATGAGGGTGGAGCTCCCATGAATGAGATTAGTGCCCATATAGGAGAGAGTTTGCTTCCTCTCTGCTGTCCTCTGTGTGAGGACACTCTAAGAAGTCAGCAATCTGAAACACAGAAGGAGGTTCTCACCAGAACTCAACCTTGCTGGCACTCTGATCTCAGATTTCTAGCCTCCAGAACTGTAAGAAACAAATGTCTGTTGTTTATAAGCCACCCAAGCTATGATATCAGTACTTTGTTATAGCAGCCTGAACTGAATAAAACAATATGGTACCTTGATTCAAGTGGTATAACTCTTAGAAGAGCAGAAACACTGATACTCAAATGCAGATACCAGGGGAAAATCTCACAAAGCTAAAAAAAGATGTGCTTTGGAAATTATCCAAACTTCTGATTTAGCTTCCCCATATGTAGCCTCTCTTATGGCAAATAATCAAGTTATGTTGGCTTTTCTTTCTTCCTGAGATGTGCAGTCAATAAAATGTTCTCATTTTAGTATCACATACCCTCATTGTTGTGTGATGAAATGGAGAATGAAATATAAAAAAGGGATATGACTTCAACTCTATTTAAGACAAATAGAACCAAGCTTTTATTTTCAACTTAAAATAGTAAATTGAAGTTTTGAATTACATTCTAATGCATGCCAGTTGTTTCTACTAAAATCTACTTATTAGTTAGAATATGTATAAATTATCCATGTAGACTTTAGGAACAGTACTCAAATAAATCAACACAGAAAATACATTTTTAGAAAGGAAAGGGAATGTGATAGAAATAATTAAGGCATAGTTCTATATTAGTATGAGCAATACACATAACCACATTCAAACATTAGCATTATTTCATCCATTTACTAAATAAATATGTGTGAAACATGTAGTTTAGGAAAGGCACTATTCTAGGCAGTGTGGAAACAGTAATAAAAACAGTGGGTTAAAAACTCTGCCGGCATGATCCTTGCATTTTAGTGAGTGGAGAAAAATATGAGGAAATTGCATAAGCGAAGTATATCATCTATTAGATAATGGTAAATGCTGCAGAAAAGAATATTAGGAAAGGAAACTAGGTAGTAACTTCATAAAAAACAACCATGTGAAAGGCCTTCTTTGACAGGCTTAATTACCATCAAATATTCATTTAAAATGTCCAATATTAGATGATATTACCACTGAATCACTCATTTCCAATTGTGAATGCCTCAACCATGACTTCATAAAACCTTCCTTGTAGCTCCACACAGTGTCTATGCCACCTTGAATTCATTTTTTGGCCCACACTCCTTTGTTAATAGGAATAAAAACACAAACTATTTCCCCAGGAAACAGTATGTGCACAGCACAGTCTGCATGCAATTAGATTATTTTAGAGCTCTTCTGAACTTTATCCACAGAATCCAGTTAAAAAAGTCTGAAGTCACTTTAAAGTTAAATTTGCTAAAGTTGTGTGCTACTGTAGTAACAAATGCCTTTACATGAAAGCAAAAATATATCAGATTGGAAAGAACTCAGCCTTTCTGTAAAGACGATTATAAGAAGATTTCAGTAAAAATTTGTGATTTCCATTTTATATTAGTCTGCTGTAGCTGCTATAACAAAACAACACAGACTGAATTGCTTAAACAACAGACATTTATTTTCCCATGGTTCTGGTTGTTGGGAAGTCCAAAATCAAGGTGCCAGCTGATTTGGTTTCTGGTGAGAGGTCTCTTCCTGGCTTATAGATGTCTGCCTTTACACTGTCTTCGCATGGTCTTTCCTAGGGGCGTGCATCTGGAGAAAGAGAGAGATCTCTGTGTCTTCCCCTTCTTATAAAGCCACTAATCTTGTTGGATTAGGGTTCCACCCTTATGACTTCATTTAATCTTAATTACCTTCTAAAGGCTCTATCTCCAAATGCAGTCACATTGGGGGTTAGAGTTTTAACATATGGATTTTGAGTGGACACAATTCAGACCATAGCATACTCTGAACTTGAAACAGACTTGAGCTCTCAAGTTGGAATTTTAGTGTACATCACCAAAAATCTACAAATTCAATCTCAGTGACCTAACTGTACTTCCTTTGTAAAATTCTCTAAAATTGAATTTCCTTTCCTTTCCTCCCAGCATCAGACTATTACTCTACTTTGAATGTTGACAAGACAGTAGCCCAACCAGTCTTGTCTCCAGTCCTAAGCACTGCCACCTAATTAATTCTAGCAGTATCACAGGAAAGTTTCAGGTCATATTTCCCATCCTCCAGGACAGCCAAAGAAAATCTTAACTGTTCTAATTTATGTAGGGAATGGACAAGAGCATATTTATTACTAATGAACAAAGGTGCTTTTTCTCTCTGGCACATATCATCAAGACTTTCAGCATATGTAGAAATTCATACTCTTCCTAACAGTAATGGCTGGATAGCCGCAATGAAATGGTGTATCTATCATATTGTATTATTCTCCAAGAGGAATTTTCAAATTGAATGGTAGATATTGTCTCTTACTCTCTCTTTTTTAAGCCCCATATTGAATTCTTTTTATCACATTTCATCTGTTACAATGGATGATATATTCACTCTTTTTAGAATTGGGTAGGGAGAAATTGTGTCTTTCATTTTATTAGAATTAGTACATTCCTAAGGCAGGCCAGAGACATTCATTAGGAACTAGCAAGATCAGAAGACATGTTCTGCAATAAAAATGCTTCTTCTGTAAGTGGTGAGTTAAGGGCTGGGAATTAGATTTATCTTTCAATACTTCTCACTAAAAGGGTTGAACTGCTAAACAACCCCAAGGTGATGTAGACATGGAGAGTCTTTTGAGACACATTTCTAGCACTTAACAGCACTTGGTCATTTTATATGATGCATTTGGATGAGATAAATTGTATTGCTCTTCCTTGTGCATTGATATTTTCTAAGTACACAATTTGGTATATGGAGAGCAAGCGATTAGCCTCAGACAACAGGAGAATTGACAAAATGATACTTCTTCACTCTTTCCATCCTCATTGAGTTAAAAGATTTCTAAATTCTGTATTTTCTGGGTGCCTAGGTGACTGTACTTTAAACTGAAAAAATAACTAAAAATCTGGCTAAGTAAATTAAGTTTTACTAATTTATTCTGATAAATTCTGAATTATAATTAAGATGGATATGGGTAAGAAAAAAGAAAGGAAAACATTCTACTAGGAATAATCAGAGTAATTTAGATAAACAGTCATTTGAGAGATCCTTTTGGATTCCGGTTGTAACTTATTGTGCTTGATTAAAAAATATGCTAAATTATTTTAACATACATCAAGATTAACAGTGTTGTAATAACATAACCTGAGTTTGAGCAAAAGATTTCATCCTAGCATATTGGTTTTCTTACACAGATTAATGAAACTTTCCACATTAGTCATACAGATGAGTGTTAATACCTGCCTAAAAGTCACTCGGATATTAGATTTATGTAACTTTACATTTGTATAGTAAAAAAGATATGCTTTACACATTGGTCTGTATGCTACATCCTAAAGAGTTCTTTAGAAAACAGTCTCACTGTAGGTAATGTTTTAAAATTATGAGCCAGGAACTCCTTTCTCTCCCTCCCCACCACTCATGTGCAAAGTATTAAATGTGTGATCAGTTTCCTAGAAACATATACAAGACTTCAGGTCCATAGAGTTTCTAATGTTAGTACAGGGTTTTGAGATTTAAAATCTCAAAAGACACTTAGTAGGTGCTCTCTAAGTAACTGTTGAAATATCAATACTTGATAAAAATTCTCAATGATAATCCTTAATAAAGCATTGAGACATGGCATAACTAGTTACTGCTAACTAATAAAATATATGCAACTTCTTATTCTAAGCTATCTGTATACATGGCCAAACCAATATCTAAGCTACACTTTATAGCATATCTCAAGTTTTTTGTTATCTGTGAATGTTTCCCATCAAAGTAAAAAAAAAAAAAAAAATGTACCAAAGTTTAAAAACCAGGCATGAAGACTTTATCCATGACTATTGCAGTATGGGAGAAAGACTGAATTCAACTCCACTGGGTCAAAGAGCTGGAGGATTTTTAAGAGCTGAGGTGGAGGATTATAGGTCACCTGCGTTTGCTACTTGGCCTTACTCAAAGGGAAAGTAAACTTTCTTGTTTCTTCATGACAGGAGACAATTTTATAACTTGGAGGAGGATGCCCACCTAAGCTAGGCTCCTATCCTCCCACAGAGACTGGGAGGTGGGGATGCTATCTTTCTTGATAATTACCTTTCAAAGGGATGGATCCCAGGTCCTTGAGAAAGATATTCCCTAGGTTGTAAAACTGGCAAGAGGCTTTTAAAGAGATTTATATACCTTTAAAAAAGGACAGAGAAAGAATTTATAATTATGTTTTTCAAAAGTAAATGCTCTAAGAAAAGGGAAGTTGGGGCCTATAGTCAGAAAGAAACCTATCTAAATTGTACTCAAGCTGAGGGAAACTTTAAGAGTGTCTTGGTCATTCTTTAAGTATTCCAAGCAAAGGGACCCTCTTTCTCCTCCAAAATCCTACAGCCCTTTTTGTCTTTCCCACTCACTTGACACAGTTACCCAGACTTGTTAAATGCTATGTTGCATGTGTGTCTTTGGAGTATTTGTGGCATGGTGCCAAGTACTTTATATGCATTTTCTCATTTAAATCCTCAGTAATATTTTGAAGGAGATATTTGTATAGGCTCCATTCAGAAGAAGAGCCTCTGACTTATTAAGCGTAAGGCTAAGAAATTCCCTCAAGTCACATAGGTAATGAGTGGCGAATCCTGTATTGAGTCTCTGCAAACTAAATGCAGAACTCACAGTGCTCTACTGCTATCTTAGTCAGCTCAGACTGCTGTAACAAAATACCATAGTCTAGATGGCTGAAACAAGGGGAGTTTATTTCTCATAGTTCTGGAGGTTAAGAAGTCCAAGATCAAGGTGCTGGAAAATAGGTTTCACTCTGATGCCTCTTTGCTTGACTTGTACGCAGCCATCTTTTCACTGGGTGCTCTCAATCTCTTTCCTTTGTGTGTATGTATGGAGATAAAGAGATCTCTTCATCGTCCTCTTATTATAAAGTCGCAATCCTAATGCATTAGGGCTCACCCTCCTTTAACCTTAATTAACCCCTGAAGATCCTGTCTTCACATACAGTCATGTTGGGGTTAGGGCTTTGAAAGGAAAAACTCTGTTTTCTTTTTGCTTGCAGTACTCGTGGCCACCAAACGTGTGGATTTTTCCCCCCACACCAAACAATTATCTGACACCAGCTGGATGTCCTACAATTCAGTTCAGTTCTTACATTATCTACCTAGATTTAGGGTCACATCCCACAAATTAAGGACTCAGAACAAGACTGTTCCTACTTCAGACATCAATCACAAATTCCGGATTGTCACCTGTACTTCTGACCAACCAGGTATAAATTGGGGTTCCTACAACCTCTTCCTTGAATTCAATAATTTGCTAGAATGGCTCATAGAACTCGCGGAAACACTTACATTTGCCAGTTTACTGTATAGTAAAGGAAATAATAAAGGATACCAAAGAATAAGCAGAGGAAAAGATACCTAGATTGAGGTCCAGAAGAGTCACAAGGATCTGTCCTTGTGGATTTAGGGTATGCCACACGCCCAGCACGGGGATGTGTGCACCAACTCAGAAGCTCTCCAAACCCCGTAGTTCAGGGATTTTTATGGCAGTTTTATTATGTAGGCATGATTGATTGTTAACTCAATCTCCAGTCCTCCCCTCCCCAGAGAATGGGGGGTGGGGCTGAACATTTCAGGCTTCTAATCATGGTCTTTCAGGTAACCAGCCCCCATCCAGAAGTTCTCCAGGAGCCCACCAAGAGTTGCTTCTTTAGAACAAAACACACTTCTATCACCCAGGAAATTCCAAGAGATTTAGGAGTTCTATATCAGGAAACAGGGTCTCAGACCAAAGATAAGAACAAAAGATGCTCCTACCACCACTATCACTTAGGAAATTAAAAAGGATTTAGGAGCTCTGGTCAGGAGCCAAGAACAAAGACGAAAATATATATTTCTTATTGTATCACAATATCACAGGCTTCAACATATGAGTTTATGGGGAACACAATTCATTCCTTAGTACCTACCTTACTAATGGCATTGCAAAGTTCAAGATGATAGGTTCTATATCTTGGTTATATCTGAACTCAGCATACACTGCCTTGGTCATAAGGGGTATGGGTTCATTGTTCAAGTAATCACAGTTGAAGATTCCCGTGAACTCCACTTTGCCTCATATAAGCATTGTCAGAAGAGGGGCAGTGAAGTGTCTAGGATATACTAGACTTTTTTTTTTATAGTATTTTTAGACTTTGTAGAATGAGGAGAGGAGAGGAAGAGGAAGGGTTAGGTACTTCTGGAGACTACCCAGTGGCCTGGCCTCCTGTCCTTTTATTTGGTGGCTTGTGTGTTGTCACTACTTGTCAGGACTGCCATGGCCTTGGCTGTGTGCAGGTGATCAGGCCCAGGTGGTGCTCTGTGACTTTGCCTACTCAGATGGTTGGAGCATGTCCAAAGAGCGAGAATCTCTTGTTTTAACTCTTATACTGACAACTCGAGTTGCATTCAGTAGGACACACTATGTTATTGATTTTCTTTCCATAGGGAATGAGATTATGTATGCCTATTCACAAGGCTGTTGAAGGGCAATCAGATTATGTTTGGAATCTTGAGAATAAAAAAGACCTTATTATTTTAGAATCTGGGCCTATTGTTTTAAAATGCCTGATGTTTCCTTGTCGTAGCTAGGAAGACTGGGTAATATCCAGTCTTTAAAGAAGAAGACCCAATTCTCTATATAATTGTAAAAGCTCCATCAGTATCTCTACAAAAGAATTTTAAAGAGCAACATTTTAACTCCCTGTGAACAACTGGTAAACTTTTTTTTTTAACATCTTTATTGGAGCATAATTGCTTGGTAAACATTTTATATGATTATGATCAAGGCCAGAAGTAAGAGAAATTAGAGGGCTTCCCTGGTGGCACAGTGGTTGAGAGTCCGCCTGCCAATGCAGGGGACACGGGTTCGTGCCCAGGTCCGGGAAGATCCCACATGCCGTGGAGTGGCTAGGCCCGTGAGCCATGGCTGCTGAGCCTGCATGTCCGGAGCCTGTGCTCCGCAACGGGAGAGGCCACAACAGTGAGAGGCCCGCGTACCACAAAAAAAAAAAAAGAGAAATTAGAGATAGAAAGGCAAATAGATAGATACTTGCCAACAGTTTTTTTTTTTTTTTCCTCCACAGCCTCCCTTAACTTTTGCATTCACCTTATGGTCTCAGTACTTACTATTCTCAGGGCAATGTACAAATCACTATGGTTATAAACACAAAGATCTTGAAAACAGAGTCTCAGCCCCCAGAAAACCAATACAACATAATAGGAAGGAGAAGTTATTTACCACTGCAGCAATCAGGGAACGCTCCATGGAGGAGGTGGGTTTCGTGATAGTTCTTAATGTAGAGGAGGATTCTGATAGGTATGCACATGGCAAGATACCTTGGGAGGTAGGTACAGTTTGAGTAAGGGTGTTAAATTAAGGTAGAAATGTCCCTTATTTAGGGGACAGAGATTAGAATACACAGAGACAGTAGGATAGGGTAGGAACTCAGCCTTTATTCCTAGAACAGGGGGAATCAATGAAGGGAGTAAGTAGAGGAATGCCATGATCTGATTTATAATTTAAGATGACTTTGGATGCTATGTGGAAAATAGATTTAAGTGAGGCAAGAATGGGAGAGAGGATGTCAAAGTCTATTGAGTAGCACATGAAAATCATGAAATCAGCTACTTACTGTGAGTTGTTCTCAAACTGTCTTGTTTTTCACGCTCCATCATTTGGGTGATATGTTGCCAGGGCCATAATCTTAAAAGGAAGTGAAAGAATTCACTTCCCGGGGTAAAAATAATAACACATTTAATGAGTCACAAGGAGAAGGAGTGTGTCCCTTGTTAAACTTCAGCTTTTCAATTTTTTATTCCAAGTATTCAGTTTCAATGTTTTCAACAGAAGAGTGTTCTTTGTAATTCTCCCAACAGTTCAGAACTTATTTAGGGTGTCATTAAACCCTTTGAGAGACAGAAGCATGCTCTGTGTTTTGTAATTGATGAAGTGTTCCCCCTAAATAGATCTCACATTGCTGAATCTGATGACATGAATAATAAAAATAACCATGGGAAGGAAGTGACCATTTTAAGCAGGATGCAGGGAAGAGATATTTATTTGGTGTTGAAAAGTAGAGCACATTTTCATGATGAACTAGGCTCTCCAGACCACTGCAGTAAGCCTCCTGACATTAAAATTGGAGGACATTTCAGGGTCAAATTTGAGGAAGAAAAACTCTGTGTTTTAAACACAGAAAGTCTGGTGTTTCAGATAGCATGTGCCTCAAAAATTGAAGAGATGTTGAAGTTCAAATTGAGTGGATTTTTTCTATTGTAGGCAGACAGTGGGTTTGAGGTGGTGGAGAGGCGAGTTTACTGCATTAATAAATGGCAGTCATTAATTCCTGCTGTTTGCCCCATGTATTTTTAAGTATTTTATGCACTCAGTATGCCACGTCTGCAAGTCATAGGCCTGGATACTGAAAACAAAGAAATTGACACCTGCCACAGAACCAGGGAGAAAACGCCAGTAGTAATTTCTAAGAATTCCTTATAAAATGTTCACAGTTGGGTTTAGCCTAAAGTCACTCACTTGCATATTTGCAAAATTAGTTTGAGACTGAGAGTTCACATGGTGTTACCTGCAGAACAGACGTATATTCTCCTCCTGGCTTATCCATTAACTAGCTGGTAGGTAACCTTTACCAAGCTGCTTAACCTGATGAAGCACCCATAAAATAGGAAAATCATTACCTAGTTTGTAAGATGATTATAAAAAGTACAATGGATGATGCATGTGACATTCCTGGCATTTACAGATGCTTAAGAAGCTAACATTATTTTCAGAAAATTTTTTAAATATATAATGTTTTAAAACATAGACAAATCTCCCTCCTACTTGACATTGTCATGTTTCCCATTTTTACACACTCTGCTCCTCTCTTACTCTCCCCATCCCAACTTCATTATCTTTAGCCACTTTCCGGAAGCCCATGGCTTCCATTGTCTACATCAGCTTTGTTCCATATGACGTTGCACGTCTAATTTCCCCACCCGCCTAAATGTAAGCTCCTCTCCATTTCAACTCCTCTGACTCCTTATCCCCACTTCCAGGTCTCTGTGTCAGCCAGTCTTCTTACCTTAAGACCTCGTATCTCTACCCACTCATGTTTGCACTGCTCCTCGCACCTTGTTCACAAACCATCTGCATATGAGACTGTGGTAAGATACTGCCTGTATGTGTCCGTTGTAGAACTAGTTAAAACGAACATCCTATTTATAGTGTGTCAGTAAGGTCATCTTTGAGAAAGAACGTATTTCTTTTGTGCCTTGTCCACTCCCTACCTCACTCATTGCCCCCAACTCCCCAAATTATAAACCTCTTCAAGACCTGACCTGTCCTCAGCCACTGTGAACCTCTTCTTTGTGTCTAGTGCAATGTTTGCAAATTTATAGTCTGAGTGAATGTTATTATCATACCATCTTAAAACTACTGTGAATCTATGTCAGTGAGTCTAAAATCCTCATTTTATAGTTGAGAAACCTAAAGAATTAAACAACTTACCATGGTGACAAAACTGGTTGCAGAAATGGGACTAGAACTGGTTCTCTGCATTCAGTGTTTAACTCTTTAGCTAGAACTGTAATTGATAAGAAGCCTTATCTTACCCACTTTAAAGGAAACTGTTAGTATTATTCTATAGGATAGACTATGCATTGTAATTTTCTTGCAAAAGTAAGGTATTAAGAAATATATTCAGGGGGCTTCCCTGGTGGCGCAGTGGTTGAGAGTCCGCCTGCCGATACAAGGGACACGGGTTCGTGCCCCGGTCTGGGAAGATACCACATGCCACGGAGCGGCTGGGCCCGTGAGCCATGGCCGCTGAGCCTGCGCGTCCGGAGCCTGTGCTCCACAACGGGAGAGGCCACAACAGTGAGAGGCCCGCGTACTGAAAAAAAAAAAAAAGAAATATATTCAGGCAAAGTAGGGCATGAGCCTAAGGGAAATTCTTATTTCTCTTTAGTTTAACCTTAGGTTACTTCTGAATGTAAGATATTTTAGCAAAACACACAAGACAAAACCCAGTGTCTTGTGTTGATAGATATTATAGCTAAGTACTCAAGGCCTAAGGTCTTGATTAGACTTGAGTTTACAGTCTTCGTTCCTTGTCTGACCTGATGTGGTATATAAGGCACATTATTTAAACCCATCTGACATGCATATGTACATATATCAAGCAAGCCTCAACACCTACTACAAATCAGTATCTTCGTTTCTTCCCTATCAGTGAGGAAGGGAGGACACACAGTCCCTTGAAAGACAACAGAATGATGAATTACTACTTGATCTCAGCAAGAACTAGCAATATATAGAGAGCCATAGCTCCATCTGTAAAATGAGAGTAACAGCACCTAATTCCTGGAGTACTGTGAGGATTAGATGAAATAACCAATGTAAACTATTTGGCATAAATGTCAGATATGTTAATATTGTCCTTAATATTTCTAGATGGCATATATAAACTTATATATGCCATATATAGTTTGTTATTTTAAAAATTATGTATGAGAGGACAACTTTACTTTTCTAAAAATTATATGTGACACTAAACAATACTTTTCTAAAAATTATATGTGACACTAAACAATATGCAAAATAGTCGTTCATCCCATCTGCCCCACCATGATTTGGTACTTGGTTACTTAAATCTCCTTGGATAAGATCCAAGGGAGACTGCCCATTTAAACAAGTTTGGCCCTGAAGTGAATGGTGCTACAGCAGTTATCCCACTGAACTACTTTTTAAAAGGTTAATCCATTAGCTTTGCCTTTGCCTCCCTCATTTTTTTTTAATGTGACGCTGGTTAAACATCCATGAAGCCTGTATTGTTAACCTTTTATTCAAAGTAGGTAAAAACCAGTCCCAGATTTTTATTGCAAACTTGTCATTGATCACCAGGTTGAACACATTTATAGGAGAAAATACGTTGAGTTTTCACAGAAAAAAATTGACACAGCCCCTTTAATGTTCTTGGGTTCATTTTTAGTTGGATTTAGTGCCAAGGCAACTATAAGCTCATCAATGTCCCTTTATATCTTATATCACATGTTTTGAAATGGTATCGAAAAACATAAGTGATGAAGGCAAAAAGACTTTCAGATATAATAATTCTTAATCAAAATCTCATTTAAAGAAGCAACACCCAAACTTACTAAGCCAGGTTAAGTCGTGTGACTTCTTTTCAGAAAGGACAAGAGAAACTCTTGGCAGTGATTTGTGCTTTTATGGATTCTAGTATATTACGTAGACTGACATGCATATGTACCTATATCAAGCAAGTCCTAGCACCTGCTACAAATCACTGTCTTCAGTGTATCCTTGTTTCTTCCCTGGCTATCACTGTAGAAGGACACAGTCCCTTGGAAGACAATATAGTTATGTAGTGCTACTTGATTTCAACAAGATTTGGGAATATTCATGGAAACTGAACCCCAGCATTAGCTAAGGATAGAATTTGGTGGCCATAGAAGCTTTATTTCTACCTACTCTATAAGAGATTCTGACAACCAATAAATTTACAGGTCACTGAATAAAAATCTAATGTTTTCATCCCTTGACATTTCAGCAGCTATTCATCATAGATTTCAGAAAAACAGTAAAATGAAAATGTGTAGGGTACAGCTAAATATAACACATCTCTTGTTTTTAAAAATAAAGAATTCAAAATTATTTTGTACTATCTTGATTATGTTCCAAATTTCTGGGAAAGGAACCATACATTTTATTCTGTTATCTGTAATTGTTTGGCAGTGATCCTATTACATTTCAGATTTGTATCCCAGTTCTAAAATTTTGTACACATCCTTTAAATTTTTTTCACAAGAACTTTGAATTGGTGCTAAGTGTAAACCTCTGTTTTTCTAAATGATTTATATATTTTATTTATATTATGTTGGGGAGGACAAGATTCTTGTGTTAATTGTGTTAGAAAATCTAGTAGCATGCTATGTATCAAATCATTAACTGCAAGAATTAATATGCTTTCTGAATTAGAAAGCAATAAGATGCCACTTTTTTTCATTTTCTAAGAGTCAGTACCCAGGATTGGAATAATTAGAAAAGTTATTTATCATTTTTATTACCTGCCTACATTTGTTTTGTAGCCATGGTGTCTGAATTATCTTTTATGTAGGGTGATAAACAAAGTAGAAGACTCTTAAATAGATGATTTAGCAAAATATATGTTCAAGATGACTGCATATTATATTTTTAAAAGTCTTTCAAAATGTTTTGATTATTTAACACATTTTAGGAATTCTAAAGTCTAGGAAGACAACAGTAAAGAATTCTCTTGGTTTTACCTAACATCCTTGGCTCCTTTAATTATATTTCTTATAGTGAAATAAAGGCTAACATTTGAGTCTTTAATAATTTGTTTCTTAAAAAATTACTTCTTACAATAGTTCTAAACTGGAAGCATTTAGGAACTATGTGATATATTAGAGATATAAAAAAAAAACCAAAAAAAACCTAACAAAAAGATTCTTTCCTTGTCTAAGAGAATCGCAATATGCTTACTGCCTGTTTTTGCTTACCCTAGATTTTGTGACTTGAGTCTTTGCATATTTCAAAGCCAAATACCTTTCCATCCTGCTATACTGGCCATATCCAGCTTGCCCAGATCTTACACAGAAAACATAATCAAGTTTCATAGATATACCCCATAGACATCTTAGAGAATGAACACTCCAAAGCAACTTGGTCCTTAAATTAGAAAAAACAACCTATGCTTCAAAACTCCAGAAGACATCTCAGATTAGCACTAGTTATGCAGTGTTAAAACCTAAGTAGGGCCTCCCTGGTGACGCAGCGGTTAAGAATCCGCCTGCCATCACACGGGACACGGGTTGAGCCCTGGTCTGGGAAGATCCCACATGCCACGAAGCAACTAAGCCCGTGCGCCACAACTACTGAGCCTGCGCTCTAGAGCCTGCAAGCCACAACTACTGAGCCTATGTACCACAACTACTGAAGCCTGCGTGCCTAGAGCCCATGCTCCGCAACAAGAGAAGCCACCGCAATGAGAAGCCCACGCACCGCAACGAAGGGTAGCCCCGCTCGCTGCAACTAGAGAAAGCCTGCGCACAGCAATGAAGACCCAACGCAGCCAAAAATAAATAAATAAAATGAGTAAATTTATTTAAAAAAAAAAAAGACCTAAGTAGATGACAGTGTATTTCCTATTCCTTCTTAGAGTGCTTATGCGTGTTCAGCCCTTTGCAAAAGTTTGGTAGAGCTACCAGGCATCATCAGTTGAAGTCAGTATCTACTAACAGTTAGGAAAAGGCTTACATTGGTAAAGTGCTATGTACTTTAACCTCCTACCTAATGATTAAATGAAAATTTCAATTTAGTATATTTTAAAATTGCTGACTTAACGTGACAGCGTAAGAAAAATGCTTTCTTGAGATCAAGTTGAATGTATTTTTTTTTTTCCTTCTGGAAGAACTGAGAAATGTTATTTATAGTTATTCAAGTGGAAACAGGGAGAATTGGGGCAGGCAGGAGAGATTTTGGTAGATATTTAATGATCTTTCTATTGTAGTTGTGTATCTATATGTATACATCTATTTAAATATACTTTATACATATATATGTAATATAACATAAATAGAGGAAAAAAGAGAACTTTATTTATTTATTTTAAATTTGGAAGGCTAAAGCAGGAATTAAATGCTCTCCTCCCATCCATGACTGGTTCATCCTGAATTTGTTAAAATCAGTTAGAACTACCACTGAGTAGTGAAACAGGGCACTCTGACTGTTTTAAATTTATATGGAATTATCAAGTAAATAATATGATTGCATATAAATGTCCAT